>NW_024344378.1:3520021-3524218 GCF_902729225.1 Pteropus medius
GCATGCTCGCCAGGCTCCGTGGTATGACCATCACCGTTGGAGAAGAGGTCCCGCCTGGTGGCTAAGACCACAGACTCTGCTGTCAGGCAGGACTCGGGGCATCCTGTCCCCCACAGCTCCTCCGGAGGCAGTTCACAGCACACCTCTGAACCTGGTGTCCCCATCTAGGCGGCGAACCGGAGTGCCTGGCCCAGAGGCTGGCTGGGAGACCGGGCGGGTCCAGAATAAGCACAGGGCGGGCTCTGCGTCCGCTGTCCACTGTCCCCTACGCGGGCTCAGACTTCTGGAAGGCTCATCTCTGGCAATTATCTATTTCACAATCAACAAGGGCACGCTTTCTCCGAAATTCGCTTGGACCTTACCCTCTCTCTTTTGTATTAATTTTTAATTATTAAGAGACTATTAATTGTAGAAACAATAGCAAGTACTTATCTCCCTGTACCCCATTCCCTCTTTTCGAATGTTTTCTGAAACTCTTCAATGTGCGCACACGCACACACACACGCGCGCGCGCACACACAGATAACGCATCATTGTAAACAAAGCTTATGCTTGCATCGACTCTTTCAACTGTTTTTTTCCGGGACTAGTGAAGAATTACATGGCGATGTCCACGTATCACACTGCAGGTGCTGCCATCACGGGCCTCCTCTCCCTAAGAGCCCAGAAGATGCACTTAGAAACAGAGTCGGTACAGCATCGCCCCACAACTATCCCCATTTCCATCTGTAAGAATAATGTTTCCTAATAAGATACCTAGGAAGATCAAAATAATTATTGCTAATTCAAGGGCGAATAATTTTGGAGCAAGAGTGAGTGAGCTGGTGCAGAAAGAGCTTGCATTACGGCTCATTAAATCCTTCATCACGCACGAGAAAAATGTCTAGAGGTCTTGTTTTGTTTTGACTCATTTCCTGAGTCACAGTGACACTTGCCACACATCCAGCCAGGGGCCTTCTTCTGGGCCCTGGTCCTTAAGGAGAAATCCAGCAGGCATGGAAGCTGAGTCCAGAATCCTGACGGACGGACGAGTCCCCAGCCGATGAGAACCAAGGCGGCTTCTTATTCCTTTAAACAGCGGGGAGAGACTTTGGGATCATCGAAAATGAAAGAATCCTAAACTGAAGGGGGAAGACAAATCCCCTTTAAAGGCCGTTAAATAGAAATTGTCCTGCTTGCTGTTAGTGAAAATTAACACCTAAATTTGTCTAAATTTGCCGTCAGCTTAGCTGGAGCCTCTTCTTGAATGAAGATTTCTGGTTGACCATTTGTTCAAACAGAGACAAGTCAGGAGCAATTTATTAGCATAATCCCACCTAATACGGTGACTACTCACTCTGGCTAGTGGGAGTGATTCGGATTTGTCAGAGCCGCTCTGTCTGTCTGCCGTGGCAGGAAACACTGGGCGTCATCAGGGCTGCTCTTAGCATTTTTCAGCGTGACATCTGCTCACAGGCTCCCACGTCACATCTGCTTTCCTAGGAAATCCAAGAGGACACTGTCTCCTGCGGATTAAATAAGAATGACCACCACGGAGTCCCCGGAATTTCTCTGAACGGTCAGACACTCTTAGTGACAGAGAAGGGATGTTTGTTTGGATTTTTAGCTTGCTTCTTTTTATATATAGGGAATGAATTTCTGTTCAAAGCAAGGTTCCGATTCTGAAAGAGCTGTTTTCTCTGTGTTTCCACACAAATCATGCTAATAAAATCCTCTGCTAAGCCCCTCATTCCAAGCGGGAGAGACTGCGTTGTGCCTTTCAACTCTCCTCTTATCCACGGTGCCTAGAATGTGCACGGCACATGGTGAATGAATGAATGAATGAATGAGCAAATGGTAGTTTCCTGGGTGCGATGGCAGGCAGTGGAAGCCGACGGTGGACCGTGTGTTGGAACCTGCTTGGTGTTTCCGGGTGAGACATTTTCTAAACGGCCCCATCCGTCCTTGATTTGGGCCTCGTTTCTTCCGATTCACCCTTTTCTTGACTCAACTCGCGACTCAACTTGGAAACGATTATTTGCACCCTATTATTTTACATACGAGAAATCTGATGCCTCAAGAAGTAAAGCCGCTTATTCGGAAAAACACTCTAGTCCGTTTGCATGGTATTTTGCAACATTAGACGGCACATAGGTGGGTGTCCCCGCTTCATAAATGGTTTTCTGTGACAGCGTGAAGTCGTGTCGTAGACTCCAGGCCGTCTCTGATAGCTAGGACATTTGCATTATCAGAAAACCACACTCCTCCTCGTGTTGTCTGATAGAGAATTTATAGACTGTGGTTTCGTCAAATCTTAGAAACCAATTGATTGTAAGACACAATTGTTTTATGCAAAGAAAAAAACATATTGCGCGCTCAAAGTTTCCTTACTACTTAGTAGTTTCATACTATACTTATTGAGAGAACTCTTTTAGATTGATCGTGCATTGGAATTGTTTTTGCTTTGCTCATACCTTCAAAAGAACATGTAAGCAGAGTAAATTGGTTCCGGTATTTCTGAAATTTCTTCGGTCAGGAAATGATGCTCTTATATTACTTTTTCACTCTGTCATTGCTAGACAGCTTTTTCCTGGATTCTGTCATCGTGACATCAAAAGCACTGATGGATGATACAGCTTTTCCTCAAACGAAAGAAGTCCTCCTCTGTCATCTCAGATTTTCTCTCAGACCGGTCAACCTTTCTGCAAGTTTCGATGTCAGTGCTTCTTGCTTGGCTGGTGAAATCATCTCGCACCATCTCAGGAGGGACCTTGCTCTCGGCACGTTGGTAGGTGTCCCCACTTGGCCGTGACTCTGCAAATACATGAGGAATTGCAGTCATTCCTTTAAGGACAAATAATACCGAGCCTGGGCCCTGCTTCTCTGCTTCCATGTCTGTCTTTAAACTCAGTACGTTCACGTTTCGATGCCATGTCATGGCAGAATCTTCTTAGAAACATTTGAAGCGCCCATTTTTAAGCCCTTAATTAAACACATCCGGTCGCAGCAATTCATGTAGTGAAGTGAAGGTCATGGCCGAGTCCGCGTGCGTCGAAGCAACGAGACCACCAAGGCCACTGCCAGGGCCGCGGGCGAGGTTGACGCTGACCACCCTCCCCCGCCGTGGGGAGATGCAGCCTGATGTCTGTTCATTCACGGGTTGTGGGGGGCACCTCAGAAATCAGGAAACACAGAACTGGTTCCAGCCGGTGTCGGGAAGCCTGTTGTCCCAGCTCAGTGAGATGGGATTTGAAATTCTCCTTAAAATTAGAAAAGTTCCTGAAACACCTCCCAAAGAATGGCTAATCCGGGCACTTCTTTAAAAGATGTTCGCAGGTCGGTAAAAGCGACATTTCTTGACACTGTCCCACCTCAGACTCAACAGAGGAATTCCTGCTGGTAGGAAGGTGTGACATCTTCTGGATTCCCAGCAAGCCACGTTCTTAGTGTGCGTCCTGGGCACAAATAAGGGCATGCACCTCCCCCAGAAACTTCTGGCACTGGCGGCAGGCAGGGCTGGGCGTGACTTCATTGGGGCGTGCGTGGTGTAGGCACCTTTCCCTCCTCTTCCTTTCCTCTTTCTCCCTCTCTCTCTCTCTCTCTCTCTTTAACACCAGCTTGGCCATCTGGCTGCAAGGATCCATTCTAGCCACACACGGAGCTTTTAAACCTTTGAAATGCTGCGATTCAGAACCGCGAGTCCCTATCGTGTAGGAAAGATAAGCTTTCTGGGATCCTCAGAACCCAAATCCGGACTGTAGTCCTTTGGCATCGCCCCTGTCCCCAACCTGTCCCCTTCCTCGGCTGGGCTAGCCAGTCCGGCCTCCGCCTCCTCCCTGCCCTGCTCTGTTCTGTGATGCGTCCTCACCCTCGTCTGGCTCCGAGGACGGCTGGGGACAGGAACAGCGCTCTGCAGGGTCCCAGCGTCGCAGTCAGTGACTCTCTCGTCAGCTGCAGACGACACAGGGCGGTGACCAAGAGGGAAGGTACCCGTGTTCCACGTGGGGACCACAGTTCAGAGAAACCCGTTTCACAGTTCCGCTCAGCCCCCTCCTGGGATATGTCACCGTGTGTGAACGTCTGCGTTTGTCTATCGAGGAGTCTGGGTTTTCTGTCACGAAAGGAAAGATTTGCTTTGCACAAAGATGGCACAGCCTCTTCATTCCCACCCTTCCTGCTCACTACCCTTTCGTCTCTGTTTTTCTGCTGGGTTGTTTT
>NW_024344378.1:3524673-3570187 GCF_902729225.1 Pteropus medius
TCCCAAGGAAAGAGAAGGCGATCTGGCTAGGAGACTCTTGGCTGGAGAGGTGATCTCAAACCTAGATATTAGGGGAATTGTTTAAAATTCATGACCCAAAAGCCGTCAGTATATCTTCAAAGAAAATGGATCGTAGCGCGCTCTGTTTTTGAACTTCCGTTGAGGTTCTTACAGAGGAGGTGCTCTTGGCGTCTCTGCCTATCTTATTCGGATTGGGGCAGCATCACCTAAATAATGATCTACTTGTGAGAATTAAACAGTCACATCACTTGAAGGTGACCCATTTCCGCATCTCTTTGTGAGATCCTCGATCGGCAGCGAGTTTTTTTTTCATGGACTTGGGACACATTTTCCTTTGCGTAACTTTCTTTCCATAAGGCAAATAAACTAGACCTTGTGGGTACCCGTCAAAAGCAGGTACCCACGAGGTACCATTTTCTCTTTCCTGCTCTTGAAAGAGAAAATCTATTACCCGCTATCTCTTCTCCGTACGCCTCTTCACACTTGGATGAATTTTCTTAACAACACGCGGCTTTCAGCAGAGACTATACTAGTTCATGTGAGTGAAATGTAATGAGATTTGCTAGTTTGCAATGAGCTCTTAACCGTCTGTACAGTTACGCACGATATTCTCCAAGCTGGAAAAGTCCTGTTAGAATATATATGTTGCTTATTGTGTGAACTTGAGCCCACCGCTTAACATCTTTGAGCTCGGTTTTCTTGCTTATGAAAAGAGGTGTTTATATATATGTTTTTCTGAAAATAAATATAAAGTACGGAGCTGGTCGGCCTTCAGTTAGGCAGACGAGAAATAGTAGATGCTGTTCTCGGAATTTTGGTTATTATCCGCCGAGCTGTTGCTCTGTCTCCGGCCCTGTTTTTTGTTTTTTGTTTTTTGTTTTTTTGTTTTTTTTTTTTCCCCTGACATGCTGCATGTAAGAATGGAGATCTCGCGATAGATTTTCCCATAACTTAAAATTTTTGACCTTCCTCTGGGATCTGAACAGAACTCATAGGGTGCCACGAAGCTTCTTTGCGCCCGGATCTTTTCCTGCCCACCATCGGTCTGGTTGGATACAGGTCACCAAAGAACTCCAAAGGCTTTTGTGGGTTCCCTTCTGCCGGGCTCACAAGCACCCTCACCCAAACCTTCATCTTCAGAGCTCCCTGTCCACGTAGCCACTTGCGGTTTGCCAGCAAGAACGCTCCACACGTCAGCTCCATAGCATCCTGACAATGCGTCCTTAACACCGTTTGTCAAAGAAGAAAGTTAAGAAACCAAGCATTTAGATCACCTGACCAGTGTCCCTCAGTTAGTTAGACATTTAGGAAGGCAACGAACGCCGTCTCCGTGTTTCCTCCGGCACACACTGTCGCTCCTGTTGGCGAGTTCGAAACTGCCTCATCGACATCGGGAGGCAGGCTCCACCCCCCCACTAAGACGCCCATACTAACTTTTTTATCTTGAAGTTATTGAGTGTCACTATGGGGACACAGCCGCCTTGCAGAACCCTTTGCTGCCCGCCATTGCCCCCAAATAAATCCGCGGGCCGTTTCTCTGCCTGATTGGGGCGTTTCGTGGGAACCTCTCTCCACCCTCACCTGTAGATGCTCACCTGCCGGCGAATATCAGAATGGACTTGCGTTTTTGTTCTGCTTCTTCTTTTCCTACCTGACATTTCTCGAAACCGACAGAAAACCAGAGTAATAAAAAGCAAGTGTGGAAAGTATGGGCTGTGTGAGTTAGGGGGTGGAGTTAATAAGAGATCTGGTTAATTCACTCAAAGGATAGCAACCTTTTCATAAACCACGAGCTCATATTTAATGTCGAAACAGCTCTGTGGTCTCCCGAGCGGTTAACGGTGTCTTGGCCTTTGGAGGGAGCCACACCCCTTCTCAGGAGGAAATAAATGTGGTTTCCAGGGGCCTAATGAGCCTACAGCGTGATGGCATCTGTGCTCCTATTTAAAACTCAAGGGTTTTTCCATCAGAGCTGTTAGCTTTTAAAAATACTTAAAAACCAATCAGTAACTAAATTGCATCTGAAGAGCTATTTCAATTATAGAATGGAGACAGTTCAGCAGCCACCAAGTATTTAAGAGCTGCAAAAATTAATGTGCATTTTAATGCTGATTTTCAGAGTACAATACACTTCACAATTCATTTAACTGTACTCTGTGTGTGTTCTAGCTTAGAGCACAGTAGCAGTCCTTGACTCATCATAAATACAGTTCAAAAGTTTGTTTTTCTTTAATAGAGAAGTATCCAAAACCTAAGAAGATCAACTGGGTGAAAACATAATTGGTCAGAATCCGAATGCAAATGCATTCTTTTCTCTAAATAACATCACTTAAAAGCACCCCCGTGACCTGATTCACACTCCTTAAAGAGACAACCTGTAGTTTGCATCCTATCAAATCAAAATCTCACGTAAAATTGCCTTGTCCCCTGCTGCCGGCTGTCGGACACAGCGTATCTGGAAATGACACTAATTAACCGGAAGCCGCTGCTTGGCAAATAAGTCTGGTAGCACTGGCGCGACCACGGAGGGCATGTTTTAAAACCGAGTTTGTCAAAAGTGAATGTTTCACCCCGGAGCAATGGCAAGCCGTGCATATGTCAACGGCCACAGGAAGTAACGACAGCAAAGCAGACGTTGCTTTGGCTCAGCAGTTGCCAAAAAACAGGATTAAACGGATGTGCGAGGGGAAGAATGTGGCCCCAGGCAGGGACGAGGGGTCCCAGGTGGACGCGCTAGGCCACAGAACACTCATCGCCGCTGGAAGACACCTGCTGTCTCGCCTCGTCCAAGCCCTTCATCCATTCACGCAGCAGATGGGATGGGGGACCAGCATCGTCCAAGCCCTTCATTCATTCACGCAGCAGTTGGGGTGGGGGACCAGCATCCTGAGGCTCGTGGAAGGAACTGCTCTGGGGACAGCCAGCCTCCCTCACCGGCCCCGGAAGGGCGTGGAAGTCACACTCTCTCTGCCCGGTCCTGCAGTCATCGTAACCCCGAAGGACACTGGCCTCTGACTGTGTCCAGCCCGGCGTGGGATTACTGCCGGCCTCGGTCGGTCCTGGATCCGGCGTTCCTCGTGTTCCACCCGCCCCAGTGGCATTCGAATCAAGGAGCTGCCCAGCACGATGACCTCTCTGCCTTCCTCTCACCGGTCTTTCCCGACGTTTATTCTCCTCTCCTGAAGTCGGTGGCTGCAGACGGAGCCAGCCCTTGCTCAGCCGGAAGCTCCCTTCTCCGCGGAGGGCGGTCCGTTCATTTAATGAGCATCGATTGAGCGTTTGCTGTGAATGTGTTTTGCCAGGGAGAGTGGGGAAAGGAACAAGGGTGAGCCACGGCTCCCTGCATCAAACACAACCAAGTTCCCCGGATGGGACATTCGGGGGGACTTCGTATTGCTTACCTAAAACTGACGATTTCCCAGGGCTTAGATGAGTGGTTGTGGCATTCAGCTGAACCCAGAGGTCACGGTCGGAAATGTGGCTCGGGATAAGCTGGGATTGCCTGTCTCCAGGCTCTGAACTAAGGGCTGGCCTGAGGTCCGGGTCACCTTCAGTTACCTCTGCCGGGTAACGGAAGTCTGGACAATTTGCAAGCTGAGCCATCACCCTACCTGTGCCCTCTGCCTTGGACCCCAGAGGGCACCCCCCGCTTTACCCAGGCCAACCTGACACAGTCACAGCACGTCCTCCCACGAGACCCCCACTTCTAGGCCTTTCATGAGGAAACCATAGGCTGTCCCCTAGCTGTACACAGTGGTGACTTTCACTTGGACACTCGCTGTCACTCCTGGCAGAACTGGGAAACAGAGCTCTGTTCGTAAGCTCTCTGGTGCCAGGTCCCCAGCGAGGGGGTGGGGCTGGTTTCTGAGTTACGACTCTCTAGCCAGCTGTCCCGCGTCATTTTGCACATGCTGGCATGACATTTCTCTCCAGCCAATTTAATCCCGAAAAGTTTTGTTTCTCCCACACATGAGTGAAAAGTTAAGTCTTCGGCTTGAATCATCTCTCGCCCCTCATAAAACTGTCATTTCATGGGTTCTGTCTAATTTGTACTTATCTATCTTACTAAGCCATGGGGAGACGACATAAACTCTCTTTATAAAGGCTCTTATGGCTTATCATGTGAATGTTTTTTTTTGTTGTTGTTTTGTTTTGTTTTGTTTTTTTGCAGGGCAAGTGGGAGAATTTAATGAAGAATTTGGGGAATAACTGAAATCTGAACAATTTTTTTAAAAAAAATAATTGTTCTTTTTATTTCCTTTTCTACGTATTTGTAAAAGCTAAAGATACGTGGAAGGTAGGTCTAAGCAGCCAGTTGAAAGCTAAGCAGATGGAAAAATACGTAGGGGAAGGGTAACAGCCAATAACTTAAATGTCTTACATCGATGGGATGATACTAAGCACCAACAATGTGAAACAGAAAGTCATTGTTAAGTGAAAACCTGGATAATGGCTCAGGGGTGTGAGTGAGGACAAAGGACAGACATAATCCAAATCCTCAAGAAATCTGAACGGTTATAAATCGTAACAGACCTGTAAGAGTCTCTGGGGATTCAGTATGCCAGAGCTTTGTCCTTAGCGGAGGAATCGTAAGTGCCAGCCTGCTTTCCACCTGTCCATCTATTCCTGTGTCACTCTGTCCCGCATCTTCCGGTTTAGATCGCTCAGTCAATGACCTGCGGGGAACTTAAATCCCATATCATGAAATGGGCGAGAACACAAAAACGAAAGATATTCTCACCATGAAATTCTCTGAGTCATTTGAAATCAACCTGCCGCAAACACAATGAAAGTAACATTTGTTTTTAAACCTGAAGGAGGAAGAAGGGGCTGAGGAACAGGATGAAAAAACTGTGTTTCGGAATAAAATTCCACCCACCTCCTGACTTTTTAAGTGCGTTCAACAAATACTCATGGAATAAATAAGCCAGTGAATTAGTGGATGAGTCTGGAGCACAGCGATCGAAACAGTATTTAAACCTTTCTGAGAGCGGAAGAATTTAGGACTCAACAGTGTGTGTTGGCCTGAGCCAGGTTTTTTTAAATTAAAGTGCCAAGAGGCCCGGCTGGCTCTCAGGTCGCCTTTGTATGCTCAGTTACTGAGGAAGAGTTGAGAGGGAGTTAAGACAATAGTTGTCACAAAGCATGGAAAGCCTAGAAGATTGAGAAAAATGACCACGACGCTCCCAAAACACTGAAATTACCGTCTGTTTTATGGCAGATTTCAAGGACACAGAAGAGTATAGAGAATGAGCTCTGTTAAATGTAACATCTAAACAAAGCACTGAGCGTAAGAGATGAGGCTACGGCTTCTGCGTTCCTCGACCTTGAACCTCCGCCTTTCAAGAAATAACCGCTTTCAAGCGATTGGCGTTGACCATCCTAGGAATTAAAATGTTTAAACATTACTTACGCATGTATGTATCCATCGATTATTTATCGTTTTGCCTCTTTTTGTGTGTGTTTTTATAAATGCTACTGTACTATACATATCTTCCCCTAACTTGCTGCGCATAGGTGCGTTTGGGGGATTTGTCCATGTTGATTTGTGTAGCTCAAGTTAATTTATTTTAACTGATGTATAGCATTTACTGTACTTTATGAATATGCCGTAACTTACATCTCCATTTTCCTGATGTTGTCCGTTTCGGTCACGTTTTATTTTAATGTTTTGCCGTTGCAAATAAGGCCTCTCTGAACATTTCTGCTTCCATTTCCCTGAGCACACAGGCAAGAGCAGGCCCTTCACCTGAGCGTTAAGGAGCTTTAAGAAAAACACTGCCTCCCAGAGCCTGCCTCAGAGATCCTGCTTCAGTTGGTTGGGATCTACATTCTCTTACGGAAGATGGAAGATAAAGTTATGAGCTAAGAACTACCTGGTAGTGATACAAGATGTAAGGAAAATAAAATGGAGGGTGGTCCTACTGAGCCTGGATCCAAGAAAGAGCGTCCCCTGGAGGTGACATCGAAGCTGAGATGAGTGACTAAGGGGTCACCGCGTGAAAGCTTCAGAGAAAGAGCCTTCCTGCTCGAGGGAATGGCTGGAGGCAGCATATCGTGTCGAGAAGCAGGGAGAAAGTGCCTGCCAGCCGATCCCTGACAGCTGTGGGTCTGGGCAGGTGTCCAGCGCAGGCCCGCATACCACACACCTAAATATTAAAAAGTCATCAGTTGAGCAAACTATTATTTCTATATGACTGCTTTTCCAAAGATACCATCATAGTGACAAAACAAAACATATGAGTAAGGCTATGGTCTCTGACGGAAAGTCACCAAAATACCAGTGACGACCGAATTTAATTATTATTGCAAACGTGGGTGTGCCATCACTGGCCAAGTGATGCTTGGATGAGGAATAAATAAAGACTTAAATAATTCATAAATTAGGTTATATTTATTCCATTAAAGTCATTTCGTTGGCTTTATTTCAATGAAATCATAATGTTGTTATCATAGATATTCACGTAATTTTTCGAAAGCAATGATCTAAAGGATTAAAAAATAAAACACATTTTACTTAAGAGAGACACAATTTCAATATATTTTCATTAAAAACATAATGTCAAAAAACTTTACAAATTAACCTTTGTTTCATATATTTTCTCAAAGGTTATTTTTCTCTTAAAGTACAAGTTATAATTAATCAATCTCAAAACACATGTTCAGAATTATTTAAGTTAACGTGAAATTTTAAAGTTAAAAGTTTAGGAAATTTAAATAAATTTTAGGAAATCTTTTTATAAAGGTAAAACTATTTGCCATTGAAGACTTGGGTGTACATTCCGTTGCTACCGTGCAAATCGGATTCATTTTTTATGTTGTATCTAGTCCCACATTGTTTTAAAATATAAGTCTTACTATTATCCAGCTATGGAGAGGCAAACAGATCAGGAGACAACGGCCATTAAGGCAGCTTGTTATATTCACGGATCCCAAGAGAAGGAGACGCCCCGTGCCACACAGGGCCACGTGGCAAAGCTGCCGAGAAGCAGAGTCGGTCAGGGGGAGCGAGTGGGCAGTGTGAGCGGCGGCCTGCATCGTGGGCTCCATGAGGCGGAGAGTTTTACCCGAATGAAATATGACTTAACGACAACAACAAAAAACATAAGAAATAAAATTTCACTCGTTTTGTTTACGATGTGAGTAAAATAATGCTGCTGTATATATTAAGTGAAGAGATTTGTCCGGGCATCACGACCATTTCAGACGGGGTGTTCAGGGCAGCCTCTCGAGAGGGCAGCAGTGGAAAAGGACAGAAACGAGCGTCTGCAAACGCAAGTCCAACCAGAAACACTTGTGCCGAGAATGCGGGCCATCAGGCTTGGGGCGCGCCCGACAAGTTGCTGGAAAACGGTTGAATGGCTGGAGATGTCCCCTGTCACAGCGGGGACATCTCGTGAGAGCACAGGGAGCGTCTCCCAGTTGGCTGTCTTTCTTCACGCTTTCGGGTGGGATTCTGATATGACCTTTTGGACGCGATCCCGTGATAGCTACGCGTTGGCAGGACAGGACATCTCCTCCCGTGTGGAGAAAAGTGACCTGGTCCAAATTGGCAAGTGGGAGTGCAGACGTGGCTTCTGGAGCGGTCACCGTTAGTGCCGGACGGGCCTCTCACTCATGTCCAAGACGGTGACACTCGGCGAGGGCGTCGTGTTTAGTCGTTTGTTGGCTGGTTCACCTGGGAAAATTTTCATGCTGAAACTTGAGAACACACGACATCATGACCCCATCTGGCCCGAGGCCCAAAGCTATAGATAGTTTGTGTTTGTTGGACTCAAAATGTAGTAGGGGGGTCAAGAAAATCGGTTTTGTCACAGGAACAAAGAGATTTTTATTACTTTTTGGAGAAAAAAAAAATAGACATATGGATGCAATCCGAAGAAAAATATCACCACATCTCACCAGCAAAGAGTGCTAGAGATGTAGCCTTTCGGGCTGGCAGGAACCCATCTCAAGAATTTCGAGCTACAGAGTTGTTCGTGTGTAATTTCATGAGGAGTGATGCGCCCCGGTTTATTTCCCTGAAATCTGGTCCCTAAAATGACAGTGAAATATTTCCAATAGTACAGGTGTGAAAGCCGAATGGCAGAAAAATAAAAAATCCTCAGATTTCAAACCTTATGAAGTGAACTAACATTGTCAGTTCATGCTCTGATTTAATATTCATAATTTGGATACGGGCTACAAGTGGAAGTCATTGCATTTGCAATGGAGAGTAGATACGATGATGCTGGAAAAATGGACTATTACAAATATCTCGAGAGTGGTTACCTTAACTCAAAAGATAAAAAATCCCTGTGCGAGAATCCATCCACATTTAGAATCCCTGCATTTGCGAAAAGCTGTTTTTCGTTATGAAACTAAATAAAGCTAAATGTCACTGCCTGTTATAGGATTTAAAGTTGAACATAAAGCACAAGACTTGACATTGTCATCTTCGTTCCAAAACAAAACAGAACAAAAAACCCCAAACTGTCAGGTTTCTATGTCTTAATCCAACGCATAACGAGTTACTAAAAAAAATCCATAAAGTATAAATTGAAAGGTGTAATGTTTTACATACTAAAATATATATTTACTTTAATTTTCAATTTCACATTGATAATAAAAACTCTACTATGACACATATTTCTCTTACGACCTTACAACAACACATCTGGAAGAACAGAGAAAGACTGAATATATTTTTGGCAGTTGGTTTTTCTTACACGCGATCCACCTCGCCTGTTTAGTTCTGCCTTCTAGGCCCTGCGGACATCTAAGTGCATGACACCTGCCCGAGACTATGAGTTTCTCACGGACGGAGACCTGGCAGCGTGTTAGCCAGCCAGTTTCCCCCATGCGTTCATCTGTGATTCAACAACAAGTTAACCAATATTTCTTGATCGCCTGCTATCTGGCAGTCCTGTGGTTACAGAAACGGAAAAGATAGTTCTTGCCTCTGGGACCTGAGCTTCCAGCTGGAACAGAGTAAGCGTTCACTAAACGTTTGAACTGAATCGCTTGGCTGTCCCGGTCCTCCCACGGCAAAAAAGGTTCTGAGTCACCCAGTCTACAGAAGGCCAAGACGCTGCTTGCAAAGTATAAAATTCATCCCGAGAGAAAAACTATCCCTATCTGCAGGGTTTGAATATTTGATTTCTTATCTTTAATTAACCCAGAAGGATAGAGCTGTTCCCGGGTCTTCCGTAACTTTTAGTTACTTGCTAAAATGATCCTTCTTCCCCTATGTCAATCGTCATGTCCTGGCTGAATTCTAATATAATTCAGTGTTATTTTAACAGCGTTTTATCGCGTGCGCATTCTATGCCAGGTCCATAGGCAGGCGGCTCTGGAGGCAGAACAGCAACCAGAGAGGTTTTTCCATCAAAGACAGAATGAGGAATGAATAGAATTCATTAAGCGAAAATGATGAGGTACGAAACACAGGCAATTCGATCAGCACGTCCAAAAGCGTATAACAATGAAATGGTAAGAAAGGAAATACGGATCGTTGGGGTGGCCGAGAACATTCCTCCCTTCTTCTCTTCCTCCCCGACCCAGCTGAAATTATAGTAAAGTCCAAGATGAATCACCCACAACAGCAAGAACAGAGACGAGGCAATGGGGTGGAGCTGGTAATCTCTTGCTGAAAGTCAGAAAGAGAACAGAAGCATCTGGAAAGCTGAACCCAGTGGAGGGGGCCATGCCGGCGACCGACAGCCCCACGGAGAGGCTGAGGAATGGGCGTAAGCGGCAGTGGGCAATGAGTAATGTCCCCAAAAATGAGGCGATGAGGGAAAGGCCGAGGCCTCCACTGCACCTCGTGAGGAACAGGCAGCCCGCATCTCCCGACGTGGAGCAGATGCTCTCTCTCCGCGAGGGAGGAATTCGAGCGATCCGAGAGATGTTATTTCGAGGCAGATCGACTTCTCCCCAGGGGGGAGAACGAGACCGGCACAGCTAGAGAAGCCCCCTCCCCCATTTTCCTAGGGAGCTGGGAGTGAGAACACCCCACCCTCTACGAGCGCCCCGGCTCATGGGCTGCACCAGGGACCCAGAAGGAGGCACATAAAGAAACGCAAAAGGAACCGGTGTTGGCGCACAGCTGTCACCTCACACCCACAGGGCGCCAGTGCCACATGGTCCTTGCGGCCGTGGCTGCTAACTCACCGGGGGGGCGGAAGAGCTGCCATGTAGAGCTCTCGGGTGACCAGGCCGGGTCCGAGGACGGCCATCAGGCAGTGGCTGCGGGAATCCCGCTGTCCTCTTCCACTTTCTCCCTGGAAAGGAGGCTCCCTGGCAGGTCGAGGGCCCGCCCGGCCCCGCATAGAGAGGAACCGGGAGTCCCGGCTGCAGCTCTCGTTTGGGGTCCTTGTCGGCTCACGGGAGAAGGGAGACGGCCGCGTCCGCAGGCCGGGCGGGCGCTGGGAGAGCGGGCACGGGACACGCCAGGCACAGAGGCCGTCACGCCCGCGCTGCTGGGCAGTCCCCTGCGACGTCTGATGGCAAAGAAGGCAGCTCTTCTTCTCTAGTGGGGAGACGGTAACTAGCTTTTTTGGCGGGGAGGGGCCCCTGATTTTTTTTCTTGAAGGTAAAAAAAATTGTTCACTGCAGAAGCATTGAACGTCTTTGCCCTACGGCGAGGTTCCGTGGCTGGTTTTCACACGCGTCTCCCGGTGGCCACACTCGGCCAGCCCTCCCCAAGCCGCACAGGGGGCCGGGCACTGGGTAGGCGTGAGCGGGGAGGGACGAGTACCCGCTTCGCGTGTGTCTCCAGTGAGCTCAGACCCTGGAGGTTCTGACCTTCCCCGGCGTTTCGAATAGCATCGTCTCCCGCTCGCAAACTTGGCTTTGTTTATCGATGAACAAGGCACTTTTCCGCCTGCGGTCTGTGTAGGAAACCAAAGGGGTCCCAGGGCCTGGGGCAGACTGGTGCCGGCCCAGGCTCACGCGGTCCACACGCAAGCACACACGCACACACGCACACACGTGCACATGCACACGCACAAACACACGGAGCACCACTGAAAACACTCCTTGGATTACTCACTCCAGTCCGAACCATCCAATAAAGAGAACTGGTCGTTCTGGAGATTTCTTTCTCCATTTGGATCAGGGATGGCATCCCACGTGGATATGATTATTATTATTTTTTCCCTGCATGTAAATATTCATTTTCTGTCTCCGGCAAGGCTCCTCAAGAGTGTCGTGTCAAAGAACCGTGCTAACTCCGTCTTCCCATGTCCTCTGCTTTTGAACCATCAGGCGCACACGTATTAGTGTTCAGGCCTCTTTGCAGAAGTCGGTCCTAAAATTAACAAGGCCTGGGCTCTCCGCACGGTGAGGTCGCCGCGGTACTGTGTCACTTCTGTGAATACCGTGGACATAACAGAGCCCTCTTTTCTGGGGTCGCGGTCACAGTACCGTGGGGTCTCCACGAGCCCTCGGTTTGAATAGGCTGTCTGTGTTCCGTTTACAGGAGGCGGGCCTGGCTGTGGCAGCAGGAGTGGGGACTCCGAGGGACTTGCTTTGTACTAAACGAGATTTGTGAAGAGTTCTCGGCCCGCAAACGGTAAGAGCTCGTGTTGTCGGGAAGTGAATTGGATGCTCCCACCTCCAGCAGAGATTGACGAGTTTATTTAGATCTATAGTTCTTTGCCCACCTTCTCGAAGCCAGGTGGGGGCTGTAGAGGGCCGAGGGTCCTAGCGGATCCCTGCCTGGCCCCTTCCGGTCAGATGCTCCGGGCCCAGGGCCCAGGGCACAGATCTGTGGGCTCAGGCGCTTCGGGACAATTTCAGAACCTCGTGTGGGATGGCGGCCGACAGTCTCCCCTTCTCGACTGCTTATCCGTTGAGAGTTTGGAAGGGAGGGTGTGTGACCAGCTGCGTCCCTTCGCCTGCCCGTAGGCACCTCGGTCGGAAATGACCCTTCACAGCAGAAGAGAGCGATGGTAAAGCCAGAGACACAAAGTGTCGGGTGGGCAGGCTGGACGGCTCCGAACCAGAGGGGAAGGAAAGCCAGACTCCACGGGTCAGCCAGTAGGTCAGAAGCGGGAAGACCACATCAGTGAAGATATGGACGCCCCGACGTGGGAGCAGATAGGAAGCATGAGATGCAGAGGAGGGCAGGGGGTTGCTCACTGTCTGCACACCCTTCGACTCGCAGCTGCCGGAGGGGCAGATCTCACCCCGCAATCCCTGAACGCGGCCCAGCCTCGAGACTCACTCGCTCCTGAAGGAGGAAGCGCAACAGGGTGACACTCGCCTCCCCAGCCCGCTGAAGGTCGCCCCGTGCGCGTCTCCCCCAGACGCCTTCGCGCGACTCCTGGCTCACTCAGTGTCTCGGTTCTCAGCCCCAGGAAACTCAGCCCGGCTGGATGCTGAGGCTCTTCACCGGATTCCTGACTTCTCCCCACCTGCTCAACTGCTCAGTTCTGTGGTTTGGTTTGGTTTCGTGTTTTGTTTGCATGTTCTTCGGGCAGCCCCCCAAAGCTTTGTCCTGGGTCTCTCCTTTCCTTTCGCTAAACGTGCGATTGCTCCCTGCATTTCACCTGTCTCATACGTAATCCACGAATACCCCGAACTGCAAACAGACTGCCCCTCTCTTCCTCCCTCTTCCAATCATACATAGCCGGAAATCGCCCAGCCCCGCACGATCTTAATTTGCCTCCCCCGCCACCCCGGGCATCCAATTCTTTGCTTCCCACTGTTACCCCAGCCCTCTGCTTCACCTTCCCGTCAGATGACTCCTCCTAACATCGTCTCGCTGTAAATAGCAGGTCTGATGGAGGAGGGCCCTCTGGACTAAGTGGGTGTGCGGGTTATGGTGTCGTGAACGGCATCTTTAACGAAGGGAAGGAAGTGGGCTCCACCCTGGTGGAAGGATGGGGGAGGGGTGGTCGCCGGACCCGTGAGAGGCCCAGGCAGGACGGCGCACTCTGCATCCACCCCCTACCCCACCCCCGCTTCTCGAAAGTGCTCTTTTGGTCTATTAAGATGCTATTCGTACCTTTTAAACTAGAGTTCGTTCTCATTCTCCTACTGTAGACCCTTCTCTGAACTCCTTTAGCATTCCTGGGAAGTGACGAAGTATTGCCTGAGATTGACATGTAATTATTTCACTTGAATGAGTCTTTGATCACTTTCCTCACAGTCACAGAGGAAGAATGAACTACGGTGTTCTAGAAAAATCTTAAGGCGTCACGACAAAATTATAAATGATAGGACTTATGTCTTACGATGCCTTTGTGGTCCCAGTACCCTAGTAAAGGAGCGTGCATACAGTAGGCAATTAAGGACGTCTCTTCGATGGTTATTGATTGAATGCCTACTTTTTTCTAGATACTATTCTAAGTAATGAGATACACTGAACAGAACAGACCAAATCTTGGCCCTTATGGGGTTAATTTTTTAATGAGGTAGGGAAGAATGAAAGGGGAGTGGCTGAAATAGATCATAGGATAGAGTAATACATTATTATTATTGTTGTTTTTAATAATATTAGTACCGATTCTCCCGCTTTTCTCTGAATGCCATTTGCTTGAAATACCATTTTCCACCCTTTCGCTTTGAGTCTATGTTTGTCTTTAGAGCTGAGATGTGTCTCGTGGATGCGGCGTATGGTTGGGTTTTGTTTTTTGATCCTACGCCTTTTTATTGGTGAGTTCGGTCCATTTACTTTTCGAGTGATTATTGAAATACGAGGTCTCCTTATAGCCATTTTATGTTTTGCTTTCTGGTAGCTCGGTGTTTCCATTGCTTCCTTGTCGTTTTGTTTCTGTTTTCTTTATTTTGGTTGGCCTTTGTAGGTTTTGACTAAATATTTATAATTAGAATACAAAACACATAAGTAACAGATAAGCACGGGAGTTAGTTATATGTTAGAAGTTGATGAAAGCTGTAGAGAAATATAAAGCGTGGAAAGGAGGTAAAAAAATACAAGTTGCAAGGGCAGGGAGCGATTTTAAATCGGGCCATTGGGAAGGCTTCTTTGAAGAAGTAACTTCCGAGCAATTTCTCTAAGGAGATGAGGGAATGAGGCATGTGGCTCTTTGATGAGCCGCATTCTTAGCTGTGGGGATGGCAAATTCAAAGGCCCTGAGGCAGAACGGTGTCTGGAATAGTCTAAAATGTGCAAAGAAGTCACTTAAACTGGGGCGAGGTGAGGTCTGAGAGTGGATTGGCCACGTAAGAACACTGGCTTTTATGCTGAGTGAGATGAGACATACCGGATGGGCTTCATTGGACTGATAGCTTCTTTCGATCACTCTGGCTGCTGTAGAGTAGACGATGTGTGGGTAAGGATGAAAGCGTGGAGACTCGTTCAAAGAAATAGTGATCCAAGAGAAAGAGGAAGGAGATTTTGACGAAGGCAGTAGAAGTGGGGGTAAGGGAAAAGGGTCAGGCCCTGGTTTTATGTTGAAAGTATAGCCAGCAGGACATTCGAGGGGAAAACATTGGTATATTAGTGTTCTCCAGAGAGATGGAACCAACAGGATGTGTATATAAATACTAAGAGATTTATTGTAAGTGACCGGCTTGTACCATCATGGAGACCGAGAAGTCCAAAATCCTCAGGGCTCATGGGCCGGCTGCAGACCCGGAGAAGAGCCAGGTGGGAAGGCTGTCGTCCACAGAACTCCCTCTTGCTCAGAGAGGTCAGCACTGATTCTTCTCAGGCCTTTGATTGATTGGATGAGGCACACCCATACGATGGAGGGCGATATGCTTTATTCAGAGTCTACAGATTTAAATGTAAGTCTCATCCAAAAACATGTCAGGGGTGGGTGGAGCTGGTGGGGGCAAACTCAGACTAGAGACTCAGCGGATAGGCTCAGTTATATAGAGACTGGGGAGAGAGACTCAGAAGTATAGAGATTTGGTGGGGACACCGAGATAGAGGCTTGTGGGGGTGGGGGAGAATAGAGATATAAATACCGGGGACAGATTCAGAAATTTAATCACTCAGGTGAGGATAGACTCCAGAGATACAGAGACTTGGGGGACTTAGAGATATAGAGACCCGTGGTGTGGACTCAGATTTAGAGACTCGGGTGGGGGAAAAGCCTCAGAAAGAGATACTCGGGTGGGAGACACAGAACTGTAGGGACTTGGGGACAGGGACAGACTCAGAGATATAGAGACTCTGATGGAGACTCAGATATAGAGACTTGGATGGACTCAGATATAGAGAGATTTGGAAAGAGATACTCAGATATAAAGAGACTCAGAAAAATTGACTTAGGAGGAAAAGACTGAAAAATGTGAGAGTCAGAGACAGAGATTTGGGATGAGACTCAGAGACAGACTCGGGAGGAAATGACTCAGATACAGAGACTCAGGAAGGGAAACTCATAGAAACTCAGGAGTAGACTCAGAGACAGAGGCTCGGAGCTGGAGACTCAGAGATACAGAGGGGGAGACTCAGAGCTAGAGAGACTTGTGGGGGAAGATTCAGAAATAGAGAATCAGAGGGGGAATCTCAGAGCCGTAGGGACTTGTGGGGAGAGACGTGGCATGGCCTGATTTCATACTCCAACCCCATTCTTACTGCTGCGTGATCTCGACCGAGTTATCTAGCTTCTCTGGGCTCACTGTCCTTGTCTGTAATAGTACTTTTCTAACAGTGTGAATCTGAGAACTGAATAGTCCGTGTGAAGCCCTTGAGCATGGTTTGACAAAGAATCAACTCTCATCGTTATCTACCACTAATACCGATTCTGACACCCTACCGGTCGCCCAGGAAATGCTCGCTGATTGACCAACAGGTGAAAGACAAGATTTCGCTGGACGATCTGCCCTGTGCGTGAAGCTTCTGCTATCTAATTTCTGTACAACAAAGCTTCACATTTCTTCCTCCATTTCTCAGTCGGATGGCTGTGCTTGGGGCTGACTCTATGCTTGATCCTTTGAGAGGTTTCGTCAACTATCTGCCACCTGCATATTCCTTGGGAAACATGCTTAACTTTCCAAATACAAATAATGAGAACATACAGACTCCCCATTTCTGTAGCGATTTTATGAGAGGAAGTGTACACATACTCTTATTCCCACTTACGACTCTTAATAGTCTGATCTATAACATCGAAGAGACCCTGAGGTTTTTGATTTATTTCTTTATATATTTAAACTATGGGGTGGAGGTCTTTCTGGGTTAAATTTGATGGCCGAGGAAAACATAAAATCTTATTTGCTGCTCGCAGACTAACTCCTTTAAAGGAGAAAGTTTAGTGATGTTATAATCAACACGATGCCTCATGGGGCATGAGGAACGACCTGGCCAAAAGCAGCCCCTGGCTTCCCCACCTCTTCATTCTTTTAATCAAGAAGCCTGCTGAACAAATGTTCAGTAGCAGGCACATTTCCCACTCTTGAAAAAATAAGGTTATTTTAAGAAATCTAGTAGGCTCAGGAGATGTCACGTGAACTATGAGTGCCTTCTCTCTTACGTCTCATCCTTTGCGTAGCATTAACCCTTTTTGTGTTTTCAAATCCTCTCTTTTCTATGATCTAACAGTATGATAACTCTACCTACTTGTTTTCTTGTAATATAAATCTGTAGGAATATGACAATTCCTATTGTAGGAATATGACTATTCCTTATCGTGTCGCTGTATCGCTGAGCTTGTCGTGGGAACATTTTGTTCCCAGAAAGAAACTATCTGAATTTCTCCTTGAATTCAGGTTATTCATCCTGTCGGTCAGCACAGCTTTGCAAATCACGTGGGGAAAAAACTGTCTTGACCAGAAAGCAAACTCAATAAAGACCCTAGTTTGCCACCCTCAACGACCTTAGGAGAGCATTTCCAATCTTACTGGTCATCCTTTGTTTAGTAGCAAACTGGGAGTTAGAAAGAAAGGAAGTAGCAAGTCTTGAAAAATATGTAAGATTCTTCCACATAAAAGAAAGGTAGCCGTGACTCTGAAGTAAAGTTTAATAGATCAAGGTCTTCCACTGAGTGAATTAGCTATGATAAGATCTTAAACCGATTCGTAAGCTCCAAATCTTTTTTGTTTTCATTCTGTTTCCCTATTGTTCTAAGTATGGAAATAGTAATTATTGTTATTTGAGGGCTACTTGAGCTATGTTGAAATATCCAGGAAAAATGAAGAATAGAGTTACCATGGGACCCAGCAATCCTGCTTCTGGGTATCTGATCCCCCCCTTATCCATAAAGACATATTCAGCATGATGTTCATTGCAGCATTATTCACGTTGGCCAGGACATGGAAACAGCAAAAGTGTCCTCTGATAGATGACAGGATAAAGAAGAGGTGGTACACATATACAATGGAATATGACTCAGCCATAAGTAAAGGTGAAACACTGCCATTTGCAACACGATGGATCTCGAGAATATCATGCTAAGCGAAGTAAGTTAGCAAAAGTTGAGGATGATACGATCCCACTCATATGCGGGATGTAAAACAGAAGCAACAAAAGAACAAAGCATACAAAGAAACAAAAACTCAGACACAGACAATAGTTTAGTGGTGACCAGAAGGAAAGGGGGAGGTGGCAGGTAGAAACAGGTCAAGGGGGTCAGATATATGGTGACTGAAGGAGAATTGACTTTGGGTGGTGAACGCACGACGTACTAAAATATTAATGATGTATTATAGAATTGTACACTTGAAACCTATATGATTTTATTAACCAAGGTCACCGCAATAAATTGCATAAAAATACTACCAGAGAAAGAGATAGCAACATAAAAATAGGGCATCTTAATACCCTGTTTACATTAGTGGATAGATAAACCAGATGGAACATCAGTAAAGAAACATGAGCCTTAAAAGACACGGTAGACTGGATGAACTTAAATATTTACAGAACATTTCATCCAAAGACAACAGAACGCGCATCCTTCTCAAAGGCACTGCAATCATTCCCCGGGATAGATCATATATGTTAGGCTACAAAGCAAGCTCTTCATAAATTTAAGAGGAGCAAAATCACACGAAGCGTTTTTTCTGAACACAATGGCCAAAAATTATAAATTAATCAGAAAGAAAACTGGAAAATTTCCAATTATGTGAAGATTAAATGACATGCTACAGGACAACCAATGGGTCAAAGAATCAATCAAAAGAAATTTTAAAAATACCTTGAGAGAAATGAAACTATAACACACGAAAATTTGTGGGATACGGCAGAATGTTTCAAAGACGGAAGTTCATGATGATAATGCCTACCTCGAACAAAACCAGTCTCAGATAGACAACCTAACTCTGCACCTCGAGCAACGAGAAAGAGAAGGACAGAGCCCACAGTGAGAAGAGAAGAAATAACAGAAATAAATAAGAGACTAAAAAGACCATACGAAAGGTCAAGAAACTGAAGAGCTGGTTCTTTGAAAAGGTAAACAAAACTGACAGGCCCTTAGCTAGACTCACCACGAAAGAAAGGAGAGGACTCAAGTAAGTACGATGGAAAAGTGAAAAGGAGATATTACAACTGATGTCACAGATAAACAAAGGATTAACTAAACAATTATTAAATGACCGATAATTAAACGAACAATCATATACCAACTAACTGGACCACCTAGAAGAACTGGATAAATTCCTAGAAATATACAACCTACTGAGTCTAAAACGGGAAGAAAGAGAAAACCTGAACAGGCCTGTCACCAGGCAGGAGATGGAAACAGGAATCAAAATACCTCCCTGCCAACGAAAGTCCTTCAACGGTGACCCTACCAAAGACGCGAAGAACACGATTCTTCTCAAACTCTTCGAAAACACGCCAGAGGGTGGAATTCTTCCAAACTTATTTTAGGAGGCCAGCATGACCCTGATTATAAAAAAAGAAAACCTAGATGCCCTAGTAAAGAAAATTACAGGCCAATATCCCTGATGAACATAGATGCAAAACTCCTCAACAAAATACTAGCAAACCAAATTCAGCAATACGATAACAGGATTATAGAGCATGATCAAATGGGATTGATTCCAGAGACTCAAGGTTGGTTCAGCATCCACCAATCAAGTCACAGGGTACACCGCACTAACAAAATGAAGCCTGAAAATCGTTGTCTCAAAAGCATTTCACAAAACTTGACATCCATTTATGAGAAAAACTCTCAACAGAGTGAGTATAGAGGGAACGTACCTCAACGTAATAAAGGCCACGTATGATAAACCGTCAGCTGATTTCATACTCAGTGGTGAAAGGGTACGACCTTTTCCTCTCTACCACGAATTCTGTTCCATAGAACATCATTATAATTGGTGTTTTGGCTGGTTTAAGTGCTCGCGTATGGTCCTGCCACTCTAGATTTTTAAAAATTGAAAAAAAGACACATGCATCGCCAGATCTCATATTCTCTGAGCACGTCCTGATCAAATTAAGACTAATTTATGTTTCAGACACTCAGACGAGAAAATTTTTAAAAAGGCATCCAAATTGTAAAGGAAGAAGTAAAACCATCATATTTGCAGATGACGTGATATACAGAAAACTCTAAACACACCACAGGGGGAAAAAGATCCCTGTCAAAACTAATAAACTAATTCTGTCAAGTCACAGGATACAACATCAATACTCAAACATCTGTTGAATGTCTACACACTAACAAACTATCAGAAAGAGAAACAAAGAAAACAAATGGTATCAAAAAGAATAGAATACCTAGGAATAAACTGAATGAAGGAGACACAAATAAATGGAAAGATATTTTACGATCACAGATCAGAAGACTCAATAATGTTAAAACGTCCATACATCCTAAAGCAATCTACAGGTTCAGTGCGATCCCTGTCAAAATGTCAATGGCATTTTACAAAGTCTTAGAAAAATAATACTAAGTTTTGTGAACCATAAAAAATCCTGAATACCAAAAGCAATCTTGATAGACCGAAGCTGGAGGCATCAGGCAACCTGGTTTTAACTATATTCCAAAGCTGTAGTCATCAAAACAGGATGGCGCCAGCATATGACAGACACAGAGGTCAGTGGGACTGAACGGAGAGCCCAGAATTGAGTCCAGGCTTCATGGTCAAATAACTTACAACAAAGAAACAAAGAATACATAGCAGGGGAAGGACAGTCTATTTGATACATGGTGCCGGGGAAACGGGATAGCCAAATGCAAAAAAATGAAACCCGACTGCTTTCCGACACCTTACACAAAAATGAACTCAAGATGGACGAAAGACTTGATCAGAAGACTTAAAACCATAAAACTCCTAGATGAAAAAAGGTGGTGATCTCTTTAACGTAGGTCTCGTTTTTTGAATCTGACACCAAAAGCAAAAGCAAAAATAAGTGGAACTACATCAACCCAAAAAGATTCTGCACAGCAAAAGAAACCACCCACAAAATGAAACGGAAGCCTGCTGAATGGGAGAAATTATTTGCAAGTCATATATATGTTTGATAATGTCCAAATTTTTTAAAAAGGCTCATACAATTCGATAGCAAAAAAACCGAACAGTCTAATGAAAAAATGGGCAGAGGATCTGAACAGACACCATTACCTTGATTCCAAAACCAGCCAAAGACATTAAAAAAAAAGAAAACTATATGCTGATATCTCTCATGAACGTTGATGCCCAAATCCTCAACAAAATATTAGCAAACCAAATTCAGCATTACATTAAAAATGTCAATACACCATCATCAAATTGGATTTATTACTGGGATGCAAGGTTGGTACAATATCAGGAACAAGGTAAGCATGCCCACTATCACCAATGTTATTTAATATAACATTGGAGGTTCTAGTGAATGCAGCCAGGCAAGAGAAAGATATAAAAGACATCCAAATAGGAAACAAAGAAGTTATACTGTCACTATTTGTGGATGACATGATTCTTTATATAGAAAACCCTAAAGACTCCGCAAGAACACTACTAGAAACAATAAGCAAATACAGTAAAGTTTCTAGATAAAAAAAATCAAAGCTCAAAAATTCATAGCATTCCTATGCTCTGATAATGAAGCATCAGAAAAAGAAGTAGAAAAAATAATTCATTTTGCAATTGCAAAAAAGAAAAAAAAGAATAAAATACCTAGGAATAAATCTAACGAAACATGTGAAGGACCTATATAATGAAAACTATAAGACCCTATTAAAAGAAATTGAAGAAGATACAAAGAAATGGAAAGATACTCCATGTTCTTGGATCGTAAGCATCAACATAGTTAAAATGACCGTATTACAGAAAGCGTTATACAGATTTCATGCAATCTCCGTCAAAATCCCATCAGCATTTTTTAAAGAAATAGAACAAAAAAATCATCAGATTTGTATGAAAGCACAAAAGACTTCGAATTGCCAAAGCCATCCTGAGAAAAAAGAACGAGGCTGGAGGCATCACTCTGCCCGACTTCAAATTATACTACAAAGCGACGGTAATCAAAACGGCATGGTATTGACAGAAAAACAGACACATGGACCAGTGGAACAGAATCGAGAGTCCAGAAGTGAACCCATATTTATATGGGCAAATAACTTTTGACGAAAAAGCCAAAAATAAATGGCATTGGGAAAATTGGAAAGCCACCTGCAAAAGAATGAAACTAGACGGTTGTCTATCACCACACACCAAAATTAACTCGAAATGGATTAAGGACCTGAATATAAGACCTGAAACAATAAAATACATAGAAGAAAACATAGGAAGTAAACTCAAGAACCTTGGACTTAAAAAAGATTTTATGAATTTGACCTCAAAAGCAAGGGAAGTAAAAGCAAAAATAAATGAATGGGACTACATCAAACTAAAAGCTTCTGCTCAGCAAAAGAAACCGTCAACAAGGTAAAGACACGACCATCCGAATGGGAAAATATATTTGCAAGCAACGTCTCTGATAAGGGCCTAATATCCAAAATACACAAAGAACTCATACAACTCAATAACAACAACAACAACAACCACAAAGCAATTCAATCAAAAAAATGGGCAGAAGACCTGAACAGACCCTTCTCCCTAGAGGATATACAAATGGCCAACAAATATATGAAAAGATGCTCAACATCGCTAGCTATTAGGGAAATGCAAATGAAAACCACAATGAGATTCCATCTCACACCTGTCGGAAAGGCCGTCATCAATAAATCAAAGAAAAAGTGTTGGCGAGGATGTGGAGAAAAGGGAACCCTCATGCATCATTGGTGAGATTGCAAATTGGTACAGCCACTGTGGAAAACAGTCTGGAGGTTCCTTGAAAAATTAAAAATGAATCTACCATTTGGCCTGGCAGTTGGACTTCTAGTTATTTACCCAAAGAAAACCAAAATAATAATTTGTAAAGCTCTACGCACCCCTACATTCACGGCAGCACAATTTACAATAGTCAAGATACGGAAACAACCTAAATGCCCATCAACAGACGACTGGATAAAGAAGTTACGGTTCATATATGCAGTGGAATATTACTCAGCCATTAAGAAAAATGAAATCCGACCATTTACAATGACGTGGATGGACCTAGAGGTTATGCTGAGTGAAATAATTCAGACAGAGAAAGATAAATACGATATGATGTCACTCGTGCAGAATCTAGGGAACGGAAAGAACAAACTAATCAAAAACGGACTCACAGATATAGAGGACAATCTGTGATGGCCATGGGGAGGGGAAAATGAGGTGAAGGGTTAAAGAAGTAGAAATTAGTATTTGACAGATGGTCGCGGGGATGGGGAGCACGGCACGGGGCATGCAGTCAGCAGGAAGGTCATGGCTAGGTGGAGAGCCAGAGGGGAGAAAGAGCAATCGGGGGGATCATTTCATAAACTATATAAATGTCTAACCAATGTATTATACACTCGAAGGTAATGATTTTTTTCAAAAGACATTTTTTCAAAGAGGATATACAGATAGCCAACAGCTGCATGAAAAGATGCTCAACATCATTAATCAGAGAAATGCAAATCAAAACCCCAGCGAGATATCACCTCGCACCTGTTAGAATGGCTATTTTAGAAAAACAAGCAAACAAACAAACAAAAAACAAGTGTTGGCGAAGATGTGGAGAAAAAAAAAGCAACTCTTATGATCTTTGGGTAGGATGCCAGTTGGTGCTGCCTCTGTGGCAAATAGGATGCAATTTCCTAGAGAAATTAATTTTTTTTTTAAAAAAAAGCAAAAATAAGCGGAACTACAATACAATTCAGTAATTTCACTGCTGGATATTTCTCTGAAAACAAACAAACAAACAAACAAAAACCAAAAAACTAACTCGAAAAGATATATGTGCACTGCCACGTTCATTGCAGTACTTTACGATACCCAAGATATGGAAACAACATAAGTGTCCACTGACGGGCGAATGGATAAATATTTGTGATACACGCACACGCACGCAAACGATGGAACAATAGCCACAAAACACGTGAAACCTTGCCATTTGTGACAACATGGGTGGACCCAGAGGGTCATATGCTACGTGGAAGAAGTCAGAGAAAGACAAATACCTTATGATCTCTCTTCTATGTAGAATTAAAACAAAAACAAAACTCGTGGATGCAGAGAACAGATCGGTTGTTGCCAGGGGTGGGGGTGGGAGGCAGGAGAAATGAGTGTTGGGGGGCGGGGGAATCGCAAGGTTAAAAAAATGCAGTCGATATAAAATAGAAATTTTGAATTATGTTCAAAATACTGACTGTACACAAAATATGTGTGCATACTCGTAGATATGACATCGCATTGCATATATAAAAACAGTTACGTACTCATCATGTCTGAAAACATGGAAATCAAATACCGCATTCTAAATCTTTCAGATGAAATCAAATAACAGCATATTCCTGGAAATTTGCATAAAAACTGTACAATCAAAAGTCAAGAAATCCACATGTGACTTATTTGTATCCAGCCTGCCTTTATAAGCAGGTGCAAAATATTTGTTTATCTGATTACAATGCAGCCTTTCGGCTCTGCAGAAGCAACTCAGAGATCATTCTCTTCATCTCTAAAAGCCATTAAATACAAGACTCATTCCGTTGTCATAAATTTCCTTGCTCAAGTGGACCAAGAACAGCAGAAAAAAATTCTATCCTAATACGTAGAAACACAGCGAACGCCGTAAACAAGTATAATACATTGAGTTTGTCTCACGACCACTTTAATATGTAATGAGAATTATTCATAGCAAAGCACGTTCTTGAGTCTATCTGGGGGGAAATAGGCAAGCAGGGCTCTGATTTATAACAGCAGGCAGATATGCTTTGAAGTTAAATGTTCCAACTTTGTAGTCGACGGGTGACATGTACTTGAAGCATTCTGTAAACGGTCTGAATATGTACTTGAGAAAAGCAAAAATATATAAAGAGAGGCCACATCACACTAAAAAGCTGCACAGCCAAAGAAGCCAGTCACAGAATGAAAAGGCAGCCAATAGAATGAGCAAAAGAGTCTGCAAACCGCACATCCGAGAAGGGCTTCATAACCCAACTGTGTAAAGAATATGCTGTGTCTCCTCGGCCGGCCAGTGGCTCCCATCCTGGCCGCCATGCCTGCACTGTGAGCTCACAGCTCTGCCTCCCAGAACCTGGGACTGGCAGGAATCAATGCCCATGCACAGCTGCCACCCCATCTCCTGACCTTATGTCTTACTGGACCGGAGAGAGCCACCTGATATCCCCTTGTCCCACCTCAAGTCTGAAACGTGACACTCATATTTCGCTAATGACCTGTGTGCCACATACTTATTGAGTAGTGTCTCTCCGCCCTACTGCATGATTGAGGTGGATGAGCTTCGCCAACTCAGGACCTAGAGCTGTGACAAAGGCAGTGAGCTCGTTGACCGGGAATGCTCAGTGTAGAATGTCCCCAAACAATGTTTTCATTGTTCCAAATGTAATGTCCAGTTGATAAAAATTCCTCTAGGTCAGTTGTAGGTAACAGATCAGACATAAGAGGTAGCATCAATGCCACTTAATTTATTAAACAAAAATGTCTGAATTGGCACGTGGCAACAAGAGACATGGAAATGATGTTAAAATTGGACACAAAAACAATCTTAAAATAATTACGAAATCAAGGTAGCATAATATGAAAAGGAGGATCCCTTTAGAGTAGGTATGGAGTCGTAAGTATTATGAGAAAAAGTAACTATAGAACACCAAACAGTCCCTCGGGATAGATTAACCCTGTAGACTTGAATATAACAACGAATAGAAACCATAGTAAATAGAAACAGAAGGAAGACGAGCAAAGATCTCCTTTCTCTTCACACAATACTTAATATCTCACCCTTAAAACCATCTACTCTTCAGCATTTTTTTCTTTCAGGAGAATTTGATAAACAAGTCGGATATCACAGAACATTATGCTTCAGGGCAGGATTCACCTGGAAACACAGGCAAGTGGCACTTAGAGCCATTTCAGGGTGTCTGTCTGGGCTCCGGACTCTCTGCCTCCCTGGACAGACCGGATTCCCTGAGGGGCACGGCCAGTCTCGCCCTTGCCTTCCTCATTTTCCATGTCTGCCTGTGGCTATTCCTACAAATTATCGGCTGTCTGCAGAGGGGGCCGTGAGGGACTCAGGCCCAGTCCTGGGTTCGCCTCCGCCCATTGAAGAATGACCAGTGTGGGGCTCAGGCGGGCATGCACAGCCCAACCTGGGGAGTCACCTGGCCCGCCCAGTGTGATGAATCACAAGCAGTTCCCCAAATCTAGAGGCCTTCCAGGTCCCCTTCCCCACCTCCTCCCACGTGCGGACTTGCTGGCCATGTCCCTGTTCTCCTCCCTTTGGCTGCACCTGACCTTTTGGCCAGGTTGGGGCTATTCTAGTAACTGGCCTGCACACTAGGCAGCAGGCCAGGCTGACGGGGCTGTTCCCCCACCCCTCAAGCCAGGCCTCCTGATTCCCTTGGGGAGTTCGGGGCATCATTTTCCGTGTGTGCATCCCCTTTAAAAACAAATGACAAGGCAAAGCTTAAACTGCGCTGAGGATGAAGCGCGCCAGCCCTGGGCTCGCTAGGACCCTCCCTACTCCTCCCTGGAGGGACTGACTTGGACCCCACTCAGGTCAGCCCCCTGGACAGCTGTCGCACCTCAGACCAAGAGTTTGGGGACCAGGAATGTGCATTTCTGCAACACGGGCACCAAACATCGACAAGGAGCCCCTGGAGCAGCATCAAGCAGATGCGTCCAGGAATAAAGGTCAGGGCCATGTCCCTTCCATCCCCTCCTTTGAGGGCGCTCTCTCCGTGTCCCTGTCACTGCCAACTACACACACCCTGACCTGAGGACAGAGATGACAGGTCTCTTCGTGTCTCGACGGCGTATTGCTCTGTGTTCGTCTCACTGTCCGTGAGGACACGCAGTCACCACCAGGATTCACACCCGCTTCTGTCCATGTCTCGCGGTAATGGCGCCCATCTCCACGCGACGTCCTCGGTCCCACGTCCACATCCGGTTTCACCCACCTTCTCCGCTCAGAAGGCACTAACCCCAAGAGACCGTGTTCCCACCCACACTTCCGGCGTGATGCACGAGGACCACTGCTAAAAATGGCCACGCAGGTACGTGACCTCCTCCAGCCAGAACCTCCCGCGAGGACCTTCGCTGCTCCCTTCCAGCCCGGGCTCTTCATTCTGCAGTGACGTGATAGGTGACACTTCTCAGAGCTCCTTCCTGCTCCCACCCACCTTGCTGGGCAAGCCCCGTCCACTGCCCTGGATTCGAATTTCATTGGCGAACCAGAATCAGTTCATGGATCGACAGGATCTGTGTAAATCTGACTCCAGCCTACTGCCCCGAACATCCACCGGCCCGCTGGCCACGTCAGAGTCATGTCCACGGCTCAGGGCATGCTGTCCAGGTGGCCCCAGGCAGACCGACAGCGTCCCCAGATAATTCAATCCTCCCTCATCGGTCCCCCACTCACTTTGTGGTACTAATATGCTGTCTAACCCTGAGTGTCTTTCTGGACACCCTGCCAGCCCGCACTCCTATCGATGTGGCGTTCATCCGCCCCCCAGAATCCACCTAGAGGTTCGCAATGTTCAAGGACTCCTTGTCACCTCTGAAGTTTCCTACAAAACGCCATTTCCATGGACTGTCCTTTCTTGACGCAGCAAGCAAAAGGAGAACACTACGTTTTTCTCTTTTAAAAACTTTACCGTGTGTCTTATCTATCCCTTTCATGCTGTTTTCTCCTGACTCAGTGAGATGCCCCTTGAAGAGGAGACCAACGTGAGCCGGGAAGCATTTTACACAGAAGTAGTCAAAGATTGTTTTACAGCAAGTGCTCAGGTTTATTGAAAGCATAGATGACTCAAACTCCAAAAGCTTTCCTAAAAGTATTTCAAATAAAGTCACTTAACTACATGTATATAATGGTATGATTTTTGAAGGGTATTCTGCAATAATTAATCGCTACGGTTGAAATCTGTGTTTTCTACCATCCCATTGTAAATGTATAGCCACAATCGAACTAGGTGCCATGATAAACACCAAGGCAGAGGAGGAAGGAGAGAAATTAACAATGGCTGGGGTGACGGGGAGATTAGGGAAGGAACGACTGATGACATGACATTTGAGCAGACAGCTGAATAAAAGGAAAAGACCCAGCCCATTCTGGAGAAACGGTTTTCCAAAGAGGGGAACAATTTGAACAGCTCAGGAAAAAAAAGGACTACTTCCTCCTCCTGGTGATGTTCGTTAAAAACAACAAAAAAAAAACCAACTCAATGCCGGCCTATCATCCCAAGAAGTCTTCGTCTACCAGTAAACATGATACTTTGCATATCACTCGACAAATACTTACATCTCAGAGTTAGCTTTCCCAAAGATATTAACTTATTTTGAGAGAACAGTCAGCTGACTTCAAGAGGTTTTACAGAAGGAACAAGGTACAGAGGGACACTCTTCCACCGCTATGGTTTCTGTACTCACCGGAAGAGGCTGGATCAGAGTCCAGGCAGAGCCAGGTGTCCCCGGCGCTGCAGGCTGCCACCTTCAGCTGGAAAAGGCAGAGACCAGATTCCCCCTCGATGCGGGGAGAACAGAAGACCCAATCCGTGGATCGTGCAGAAGAGACGTCCTGTCTCACCACGGGATTCCAGAGATTCCTGAATCTTTATACAAAAACACAAAAATGGGGTTATTCATACCGTCACATCCTGCTGGTAGGGAAAAAAAACAAAACAAAAAACTTTAATACATTTGTGTGTGAGGAGTGGTATTTGACGTTTCTCTCAACATTTGAAATGTTTCCTTTCTCTCCCACTATTTCGACATGAATATATTCTGTAGAAAGAGACCTTTCCGTGAGCCAAATGTTCAAACATCTTTCAGAGACCATTTAATGCTCAGCAATAGAAGAATGTCCAGAACCTCTATATAGAGCACATCGCCTGGCCTTAAAAAGGTGGTGTTTTGTGCATCGACTTTTCAGGTAGTTATCAGTCAATTTCAGATTATTTCGACCGTCTTGTCATTTCCCTAAGGCTTTGTCCTAACTTTTTAATGGCCCTTTTGACTCTTTACTTGACTGCCTTGGAGCCCTTTCCTGAACTTTCAACCCTCCCCTGAATTTTCCAGTGGTACTTGGCTGTGCTTTGGTAGGGAAACTTACTCTCAAACTGCCTTCTGCCGCTTCTAGCTGCATTCGATCTCGTCTTAATTCCTTATGTCCTTAATTTGAGTTCTTGACTTTAAAAACACAGTTAATAGCTTTTAGAAAAATATATAAGAGCAGCTTCCTAACTAATGAGAAAACTTTTTTTCTGAAGAGACAATTACACTCAAAACAGGAGAAAATCACTCGGCGAATATCGAGATCTATCAGAAGCTACTGTTTACCAAAATGCACCAGTGAGAGAGACGGGCCAGAAAACCAGAGAGAGACAAGATTTGCATTATACACCTGGTAAAGTACATCAAGCTGGAAGATATAAAGAACCTTGTCGAATAAAACGTACGTACTGAAAACCCATTAGAAAACGGGGTAAAAAAAAAACCCTGAATAGACACTACGCAAAAAGGGATAAACACATAGTTGACGAAAATGTAAAATGAAACGTTTAACCTCTTCGGCTTCAGGGAAACACTGATAAAGTCACGAGATGCTCACACGGACCAGAGCGACACCAGGGGCTGCCAAGGCCGTGGGGTGATCAGCCCATCTGGGACCACGAGCGGGAGTGTCGATTAGTAGGCAGAGGTGAGGAGAGACTTTCTCTCCCTGACCATAGACAGTTAAAGGAGGGGCGGGGTGGGCACAGGACGAGCCTGCAAGAGATGCCCGCATCTGTCCTGAGCACGGAGGAAAGTGGAGTAGGGGGTTGGTGGGGTATTTTTTATCATTATCCTGATAACCTCGACAACTCCATGTTCTGGTCACAAGTAAATGGGGCAGTGAGTGACCAGCGGCAACGTCACTAAACATAGGGGACCCCACAAGCCCGCATACCCAGGGGGTGTGCTCGGCTCTCTCTCTGTCTCCCTCTCCTGTGGGGAAATACACCAACTTTACTTGGAGTTCAGGGTCTGAGCCTTTCTTCCCAAAGTTCATCGTCCTTCTAAACACGGCCCGAACCTGCATATCTGACCTTTCACCCAGAGGCAGAGATGCCCGTGACCATCGCAGACAAACACCCTGGAGTAAAATGGCGAAGTCAGTGTATCACTCAGCATCAGGTGATCTCAAGTGTGAATCGAGCCTGGCCAATTGTTCTCAGCTCTGGCTTTGGGTTGCGTGGGCTGTATGGTTGCTCTAAGGTCTGTCCTGCCTGGAGCAAGATGACCTCTTAAGAGCTGCTGGGCAGCTGGAAATTGCTCGAAGGTTAAATGGATTCAGTTAAACATTCCCACGTGGAAAACTGCATACGGCCAAGGTGGACACCGATGCAACGCGAATCCATTCTCGCCTATCGCCAGCCTCGCTCTGCCACACGCCTGCCCAATCGCCTGCCCGACGAATAAGGATTTGGGGGTTCAGGGACATTTCCAGAAGAAGCGTGGCTCGTTCTGAGGGCCTTCTTGTTTAGGCTGTTTTGCAGATGGACTTGGGAGACAGGTGAGTCCCAGGCGCTGTGCTTTGGGCCACGTTCCTTTATCAGGTTGCCCAGCGCCACGTCCAAGGTCTGCGGCAGAGACGGCCCGTGCTGCTGCGACTCGTCCCCAAGGACGGTGTTCTCGGCTGATTCTGTTCGGCGCCCCACAGTGTCTCAGAGCTCAGAGCCAGGCGGGGCGGTAAGGCTGGGGAGGAGTGAGGACAGGCCTTTCTCTTTCGTCGGAAGTCAAAGGACTGAACCCCACAGTCTTCCAGTACATTCTCTTTTTGTTCAAGGTAGCCAGATCCAATTAAGCAATTATCCAATAATCAATTATTCAATTTTCCAATTATCCAATTATCCAATCAATCAATCAATCAATCCATTAATTCTGGCTGGCCGGCTTTAGCTACAGAACCATGAGAAATACCTCGATAATTCTGCTGACTGTGCTCCAAATCGACATTGTTCATTTCGAAGCGCCTTACTGGGTGCATGGCACTGCCCAGAGCTGCTCGAGCCACAGGACCCCCGTTTCTCTGACATGCAATTCCCACAGCCCACCAGACAGGGCGCCGGCTTCTGCTTCTCCCGCTCTTTTCGTCGGAGTCAAAGAATTGAAATTCCTTCTCTGGCTGCTTAAGTGAAACTATGCTTATGTCCCAAACCCCACACGAACACAGACATGGCAGTATCCTCGGCATTTAAAACAAAGAGCAAGCAAGAGCTAATCTCTCCAATACCTGTGTCCACAAACTGAATTAGTACAGCAACCAGCGATACCAATTAAAATGGCGAAGATGACAAGAAAGTCCTTTGTCTGGCTCACAGCCCGAATTCCAAATCCAGTATTCCCTTTAGTTCTCCATGTCCGGGTTCTAAGGTAAAACACTTTCTCCAAACTTACCTGTAGAGGCTGAGGAGATTTAAGTCCTTGGGTTTGTTTGGGGAGCTCAATCGCATCTTAACACGGGCGCGTTTCTCCTTACTCCTTGGGTGGCGGTGGTCACTGTCCTTCGTGCTACCTTTCAGCTGTTATACAACCTTGAACAGACAGTTGTCTGTGTGGTCTTCCTCAGTTTGTACACCTGGCCACTGGGCCAAATGAAATTCTTCTTATCTTCAGGGGCTTGGGGATGTCTAATGGAAAGATGTTGAGAAAACTAAGATGTATTAGTGTCTGTGTTTCCCGCTGCCCCAAGACTATTAAGTCGGCCGTGCCATCCTGAGAAGGAACAACCCGCCCGACGTCATCACTGAGGGGTGAAAAGGACAAAGTTAAGCAGGGCATTAGAATCAGAGACGTTTCAGGTGCTTCCAGGAGCACGGCTGTTAAGCGGATAGCACCTCCCTGCTTCCTGTTGGTGACCTTGCGATGCAGTCCTTACCGTGCCGGACCAGTCGGCAGTCACCCCAGGCGGAACGAGTCGTATGAGAAGGCCTTCAGCGTTTTATTCTTCGTGACCAGGAATGAGTTTTTACAGCAGTGACAATAGCAGTAGAAGCCGAAGCCTTTACGGTCCAAACGTAGGATGAACGCGCATGGCAAATAGAGAAAATGGAGAACGTCTTGTAAGCCCAACAGGTTGTCGGCAAAGCTAACAAAGATACAGCTGTGTCTCCCGAGTTTTATGAAGCCCTGGAGCCAGTTGACAGAACCACCGAACTTGTAGCGCTTGAAACCGAACCTGAGCTTTTCCAGACTTGTCATGCGTTACCTCGGGCAGGCGGACTGTCTTCTGTTCCTGAACAATATTAGCTCTTGGGGTATTGAGAAAACTTAGAATATCTTTGAAAATCTCCCCAACCCACTTGCAGGGAGACGCTCCACAGCCAGGAGCACAAGATCGGGGAGCTGGGACGGCGAGAGCAAACATGCCTTATGGTAGATTCCAGCACCCGCCTGATGGCTCAGCTTCAGCTTCTGCACTTGAAAACAGGTATGACATCTGCACTTCGCTGGTCTAAATTAGGTCAAGTGCAGCCATCGAAAACAGCGCTGGTCCTCAGTGGCCCTGCCTAAGATAAAAAGATTCTCGTCCGTATGTTTAACTTTTAATCTAGACATTTAATCCACCAAAATGGATCAAAACCAGTTTACTAAGGACCTCAACAAAAATTTAGAAATTCCCTGAGTGATAATGAACTTTAGCCACATCGTTATTTGTCTAAATAATGAAATCAACTCTAAACAATGAGATTAGCTATAAATAAACTCTATATTCAAAAGAACATTTGCCGGTAAATATAATGGACTCATTTTTCAAATGGCTTGAAGATTTTTTGCTCCATGTACTTGAAGGTTTACAACAGAAATAGGTTCCCGCTGTTTCGTAAATACCACAGCGAGTATCAACAACTTGTTGAAAAGATATTAATGAAAATTTCGAGGGTGGTTTTATGAATAGAGTTCGTTCTGACAACGCTTTCATAGTGAAAGGAAGTCTCAAGAAAAGTGAACTGTTCTTTAAGCATTATTTTGATTTTTCTTCATGTATAACTTTTAGGTGTTATAACTGGCTTCAAATCTAACTATGAGAGGTGAACACACAGTGTAAACATATATATGTCTTCCTGCTAAAGCGTACAGCTGAAACTTATTGGATTTCGTTAACCAACGTCACCATAAAAAAATAAATAAAAACAAATCTATCATGTAGCTGGAGAGATGTCTGAAAGAGATTGACGATGTTCTACATTATGACAGTCAGGAGCACAGGCAGGAGGAGGGAGTAGAGCCCGTGGTACAGTGAATCTATTTCCTTCCTGCCACCCAGACAGCGAAAACTCCCTCTCCTTAGAGAGCATGGTCTCAGGTCCCAGGACGGTGGCTGGATGCATCGAACCCCAGCGAGGGGTTTGTTTCTGCACAAGAAGGACTGGCCACGGCAAAATAGCACAGGGCCTGAAGGTGTCTCGTAGGCGTAAAACACCGCACGACAGTCTTATCATTGAATGACCAGACGCTCATCGCACAGCAGGTTGGATAGTTTTGAGAAGCTGAAAATTTCCCACGTGCCGGAGCAAATTGTACTATTGACTCACCTCTCTCTGGTATTTCTAAAGAGTCTCTGATTGTCGGTTGCCACCAGCCTCCCGACGAAGTAAGTCATTTCAAAGACCACGCGCACGCGCACGCCGTGAAGTGGACGTCCCTGCTCACACTCACGAGGGTGGGGGACACTCGTGGCCAGAGGCCAGGTTCCCAGCACAGGCAGAAGCAGCTCGCGCCGCCTCGCCGTGCCACCTCGGGACATTCCACAGGCCAGCTGTGACCGGCAAAGGCCGATGCGTCCTCTTTCCTGACCCCCAAGGCCACCTTGCTTCCTTGAGCATCCTACTCAGATCGGCGACAATTTTATCTGCGACACAGAGAGGTTTTAACATTACAGCGTATATGAAGTCTCTTCTCTTTACGGGAGTCACAAACGGAGACGGCGTCCCTTGAGACCGTCGGTGTGGCATCTCTGAAGAGAAAAGCGGCAGCTCACTGAGCAAGGCCTGGTCTCGGGGGCCAGCGGGGTGCGCCCACTGGGGGACACCCCAATAGGATGGGGCGGTTCGGCTGCTTACTGGAGGTTCCTCGCAAGGCCGATAGCTTTTAAAAACCAAGCCCCTGGTCCTGAGCCTCGGCTTCTCGGCCACCCACGGCCCCTGCCACGAAGGAGCAGCTCCCTCCTGGTGCTTCCATTAGCCGAAATCCCAAACGGGATTAGCAGGACACGCTCATTTCTGCACATGCCGTCGCGTGCCCCGTCACTAACAGTCACCTGGGCGGGAAGTGCTGTCCCGCATTTACTTCCGTCATCCTCATACGTGGCCTCTGCGCCGTTACGTCTGTGATCTCGGCTTCTTCAGGGTGTGTCACGTGTCGGCGAGAGGGACGATGCCCAGGGATGATCGTCGGAGCCATGGATCGAAAACCGTTAGGGCCGAACAAAACAGCAGGAACCTCGATGTCCTCGGTGCTGGATGCTAACCCCCCCACACACACTGCGTAAAAATACAGAGCGAAAAGTTTGCTCATAAATTGCAAATGAGATCCGAATAGAGAAGTATTTTCTCCATTTGTGTTCCCGGGGCTTCTGGCTTGCAGTTGTGGTGTTTCCCGCCATTATCGGGGGCGGTTATGTTGTAGAACCCAAGTTCTGTCCTTCAGGTGACATAAAGTGGCCGATAACACTTACAAAGAGGCGGCGACCTCGCCGAGGGGGCTAAACATGCAGAAGAAACCCCCCTTCAGCACCTTCCACAGCACAGAGTTTGCCGCTCGCGGGTGCTTTGTCTCCCCCAAATGACACACCGTGTTCCTTCATGTCGCCCCATCGGCTTCCGCGCTATCTCATTCTTTCTGAGGCATAAATATAGATCTTTAATGCATGTGCGGTAAGTATATTAAATATGCACATGTCCGTGCCGTGACATTGGAGCCATTTACTCTTTCTCTCAAAAATGGCACAAAACAAAAAATGATTCATCCCGCCGAGGAGTTAGCTACAAACATAGCTCTAAATGTTCTGACTTTTCAATTCAACAACATCGAGATAGTTGGTGATAAATTATTAAAGGAGCCTTGGTCAGGAAAATGTCAGTGCCTCTTCCCTGAAGTGACATTATTTCTGTTCCGCACAGGACTGTCGAAAGAAAGCACGAGTTAGGGGAAAACGTTTAATTTCATTAACGTCAAAAGTTTCCTAAAGTTCAAGTGGTTGGTCTCTGGACTGGTGTGTGTGCGGAAATGTCCCAGTATTTGTAAAGATAAAAAAAAGAGTAGCAAGTACAAAAGGAACTTGGGGATGCGTCGAAGAGGAACACGAAGGTTTCTTTCTACGACAACTTGGCTGTAAAATTAAGGAGCGATGAAGATGCGAAACACAGCTGCCACAGGCTAGAACGCGACCAGGATGGTTGGCACTTCGCTCGCTCTGGACACCTTGAAAGACAAGCAGCATGGACAGGATTCGATCCGTCCAAGATTCTTCCGTAACGAAAGCGTTGTCCCATTACCATACGCGTTGCTCGGGTGACAGAACGCGCAGGGCGTGATGCCTGAGGTCCATCTGGGGAAGTCACCGTTTTATACATAAAACGGTGGGGCAGAAATGAAGTGCCGGCCCGGAAGCCCACAAAGAACATGCCAGAGGAGCCCGGGGAGGGGAAAGGATGCTGGGGGCGGGGCCATCTGGGAGCAGACCTGGCCCTGAGCTGAAATTGGAAGGATGGGTAATATCAGGGAAGGAAAAAGGCAAAAAAAAATTTTTTTTAATTATGGTAAACAAACAAACAAACAAACAAACGCATAACACAAAATTTCCTATCTTCACCATTCTTAAGTGTGCAGCACAGTTGTGGTAACGATATGCAAGTAGACCATTTGTCCTTCTGCAACTGGCTTATTTCACTTACTGCAATGTCCTCGAGGGTCATCCTGCAACATGTGACAAGATTTCCGCCTTTTGTAAATCCCGATAATATTCCATCGTGTGTCTAGACCACATTCTCTTGATTCATTCGAGCTCCAATGGACACTTGGGATAGTTCCTCCTCTCGGCTACTGACGAAGATGCTCTGTGAACAGAGGCATGCAAATATCACTCTGCGATTCCGTTTTCCATTCTTCTGGGTATTTCCCCAAAGCGGGATTGTTGGATCACACGTTAGCTCTATTTTTAATTTTTTGAGGAATTTTGAAAAGGAGTAAAACTTTTGGCAAGGTAGCTCCACTATTCGGGAGGGTGTGTGTCAGCTCAGGGATGTGTGACGGCCAGCGAGGAGTCTGACCTGAGCGATGGGGTCTGAGGGTTCCACCTGGGGCATACGATGGACAGGTGAGAGGATGCAAACTCACGCAGCTCCAGGAGACTTCGGGAACATTAAAATCCCACAAAGCAGGCATTTGATGAACCTCAGTAGTTCTTTGCTAAGATGTGACATGGTAAAAGCAACATACTAAAAAAGACCCTGTACAAGACCATTCTAGATTCTGGGGGCCACAGCATCAAGCAGGACATGTAAACTGCTTCTTCACATTTGTCTAAACTCTAGCAGCAGTAAACAGACGATATACAAGTAAATTGTCTGTGTATGTGCGTGTGTCAAATGTCGTCAGCGTGCATAGTGTGTGTCAGTGTGTGTGTCGCGTGCATGCATGTCGATGTGTGAAATAAATCAGGAAGGTTGGAGGACTGCGAGACCATCGCAAGGACTTGCCTTTTCCTGGGTGACACGGGAGGTCCTGGAGGGTTTGGAGCACCCCGGTGACAGTTCAGAAGGACCCTCTGGCTGCTGTACGGGGCACGGACAGGAGAGAAGCCGTCACGGGGTGAGAGCATCCCGTTGGGAGTCTGCGATGGTCCAGGCACGAGAGGAAGCTGGGTGGGGCAGGTGCTCCCAGCGGAGGAGCCGAGGCGTTGTCGGACTCTGGCTGCATTTACAGGAGTCGATAAAATTTACGGATAGGTCAGATGTGGAGAGAGAGGGGACTCACACGTGACTTCAGAGTTTTGGGCCTGAACGACTGAAAGTTTGGCGTTGCAATCGCTGACGTGTGAAGAAACGGTTGGAGCTGGGGTTTTGGTGGGGGTCTCGGGTATTTCCAAAACAAATTAGATTCGCAGAAGTAAGCAGTTTAGATCGGAGCCTGGACACTGAGATCACGCGCTGACACCTAGGAAACAGGACCACAGGTTGTACCGGGATGAAGGACAAGGCACCACCTGTTGACAGGTCAAAAAGAAGAAAGCCATGAAATGTGGGAGGCCCCAGATTAGACACAGGGAAACGTGTCGGAGGATAGAGTTTATGTCCTGTTAAAATTCAGAACAGAGTAGGGGACAGCGGCCCCCCTTACAGTCCCATCGATGAATGACTCTAGAAATCCCGTGTCTACAATGCAAACCTGTGTAGCCACTCAGCGACGTTGCCATACATCAGTACCTTAGCAGGACTCAGTGCCAAGACCTCGTAAGGGGTGAGACGGGAGGGCTGGCTGTAATCGAAGCTCATATTTTCCCAGATCCAAGCCTCAAGGTCGCGGGGAGCGGGACTCGTTCTCTGCAAGGGTATTAAGCAGATGAAGAATTATCCTTGGATGAAGTCCCAGTAACATGGGCGTGCGCGTGTGTCGGAGCTCGTCGAGTGGTACACTCACGGTCTGTACATGAGTCATACCCCGGTTTAGGCAACGGAATGCTCGCACGAAGTCCGGGGTAACGGCCGGAGATAGGGTGCTGGAAGGGAACAGAGGCAAAGCCGTGACCCCGAGGAGAAATAACTACAATAGTCGAGTGCACAGGTCGGAGGGCCGCTGCTGTCGATCCAGACCAGCCCTGGCCGAGGAGTTCCCCACAGCGCCTTAGACGTTAGGGCTCCAGCCTGGGTCACCCACTTTGCTCCCAGACACCCGAAGCCAGCAGAAATAGTGCTCTGTGGAGAAAGGGGTGGCTTCGGGGAACACGCCCGTCCTGCATGCTTTCTCAATGAGGACATAGTCCACCTCGACGAGGGACTATATACACAGAGAGACAAAAGCATGGGGTGGACGAAACCAGACCCCAGGAGGGCAGCACGGGACAGTCCCAGGGACTGGGTTCCATGCCAGGTTCCAGGAACGCACTGGGGCAGAGGAACAGGGTGTGTGGAAGACGCCCCCAGGGGGCAGGGGCGGGGGCGGGGCGGGCTCAGTTGGAAATGCAGCTGAGCATTTGGAGAGGTTATTAGTGAGCATGTGCCAGATGTGTTGGAGCATCTGGAAAGAGTGATAAGTACATAAAAAAAACCAAGCGAATGGAAAAATGAGACCATAATTCCAAGAACAACGAAAAAGGAGGGTAAGATAGGAGATATAATCAAATTACGCTGCTTGATTCATTAGTGAAAATCCTCGCACAGTGTTGTTTACTTGATCGACATAGCCAAAATTGGACATATGACGCTCCTGAGACGATAGGGGAAGAGAAAGCTAAATCCTCAGGTATTAAAAAATAAAAGATAGTTAACAGATAGGATCTAAAAGTATAAATTAATGAATAGCTGTAGGAGTATGCAATTCGGAAACGTGCAGGCAAATCACGGAAACTCTGGAAAGTCGACAGTGGCTTCCTCTAAGGGGGAAGATGCGGGCAGGCTGGAGCTGTGTTTCAGCCGCCCACAGGGCCCGCCCGTGTCCCCCCGACATTCGCCTTCCCTGTACGTGCGGGTGGCTTGCCTCTGCAAGCTCCTTAGACCCTGTTCCTGAGGGCTCTCCCTAGCTGGGGGCTCGGGGGGGGGTGCTTCACTCCCCGTGACCCTCAGACGAACGATGGATGCGGATGGGAAAATGGAGAGTCTAAATCCCTCATCTAAGAGGGGGGAAGTGAGTGGTCTGCAGCATTTTCTTTTGCTAAGGAGGAGTGAATTTGCAACATTTTTTTTTATTGCGGTAGAAAAGATGTAACATGAAATTTATCGTCTTCAGCGTTTATAAGGGCACAGCACACTAGTGCACACCGTTATGCATGTTCAGTCCTTAAGTGGTGTCTGACCACAGTAATTGCTCAAAATGTATTTGCGGTTAGTGACACTCAACTCGCCAGCTCCAGCAGTGCCGCCCCTGTCCCTCTGCCTCCACCAGGCCTTTCCTGCTGTGTCCCTGCAGGTGCCCAAGGCTGGCACCCTGCTTACCTCTCCTCCATCAACACCTGTTCTCAGGAGAGAAATGAGTCGTCGGTCATTTCTACTGGACGTGAATTTGTCACACGGCAGTGTTTGCCTTTAAAGTGTTATGAGTAATTGTGAAACATGAGGCTTCACCCACTGCCGAAGGACACCAATGAGCACAAAGGGGACCATTTTAGGGAAGAGGAGATGGCTTTCCGTAGCCCGAAAACACTCTCTGTGGGCGCTGTGGGCCGCTGTTACCTGCTGCAGCCATTGTCTGTACTGTGACTTGTCCCCGGTGCTAAAACCCGGGCAGAGCCCAGTGGCAAACTGGCATCTGCTGGTGACTTGAAGCCAAAGTCCTCAAGGAGCCCAGGCATCGCTCGCTCAAAAAGAGCGACAGCATTGGACCGATGCGAAACAGTGGCTGGGCAGAGAAGGTCTCTGTTAACCAACTCTCTCCGATATTGCTTTTTTATTCAATGGCTTAATAATTAAGCAGGGGAAGGAAGGCTACATTTGAAAATCAATGCTTGGGAGAATAAAACAGGCTTCGACAGCCCAGCCATGAAAGGCTGTGCTATGGGCACAAATAATTTAGAGCCATCCCCGCCGGCTTCCTCTGTGCGTTTCCTGTTTGTCACATAGCTGGGGAAAGTTCTGGTCCATGAATTAAAAAAAAATTTTTTTCAAAAATGAAAATGAAAAGACAGGGCTGTTTCCAAAAAAGAGAAAGTAGCAATGCTTTTTCCTCAACCTCTCTCGTCCTCTGGTCTTTAAACTATTAACATAAACAGGCAACAGGGAAGCTAAAGAAACACACGGGCTAGAAAAATATTTCCAGCTCCCTCTGGGGAACACGCTTAGAAAGCACCTGGCACCACCCGCGACATAGCGACTTCATGTTCCAGCGATTGTCAGGATTTATCACCCCTGGCGGTAAACATTGACCTCCTCGTGGCCACAGTCAATATTTACTGTGCTTCTCGCTTCGATAAATCTTGCTCTCCGCCCAAATGAGAGTGCAGAGCCCACTACGACTAAGCGAGATCTAAGGAGAGAGAGTTGGGGGGGAGAATATGAGAAACTCAGTACCCGTGTGCTGGAAGAGGGAGGGGCGGCTAGCGGACAATGCCTGAGAACTCCATCAGTGAGCGGGGTCTGCCTTCAGCACCGCCCCATCTCCTTCCCCAAGTCCTTGCTTCTTCTATGGATAGGACCGTGCATTTAACCGCATTCCCTCCTCGGTCAAGGAGAACCACCTCCGCCCTGGACCTCTGTCCGCCAGTCACTCGGATTCTGTGGGCTCGGAAGCTGGAAGGGACTCATTCTGCTTCATGAGAGCTGATCGATGGCTGACTGTGGCTTCATGGAATACGTCCCGACACAGCTTACTGCCGAACGGGAGCACGTGGGACTGTGGAATTTCGTATGAACGGGCGGGTTTATTTGAAATTTGGTTTTCAGTCTGCGTATTCACACTTGTCTTTCGAAGAAGCTCACACCTGACTTCATTTTTTTCTAATTAATTATTGCTTTTCCTTATATCGATTTCTCTTCCCTAAACCTACATATACCTTATGAAAATTTTCCAGAGCTCGGTGAGATACTAACTCATAGATGGCTAGAGAGGAAACACGAGATGATTCATTCAGTTGGGTTGTTTTACAGACAAAACCGGAGGCTTTAAAGCTGACAAGTACGAACACATTTATGCTCTACTCCCCCACGCTTTCAGATGGATAGGAAGGGTCAAGTCGTAAAATGCTGGCGTGTCGTCCGATAGTTTCCTAGTGCAACATTGGGGAATGGCTAACGCTGGGGGAACAGGACAAAGATGAATCGCATTTTTAATTTGATGGTCGACTGACATTGCCAGCCACCTAAGTGCACACCGCACATTTCTTCCTTTCTTTGCAGTTTTTCCTCCAATTTTAATTTTAAAAATTATTCAATTTTTGGATAAGAGTCAAATAGATGATTTTAGAAGGCCAATAGGATTGGTCTATGATGCAATGATTTCATGGTGCTTTAAAAAGGAATGCATAGTTGATTATAAATCCTTCTTGGTGGTGAGTCCATGGAAGGAAGGAAGGGAGGAAGGGAGGAGGAGGAGGAAGAGAAGGAAGGAGGAAAGGGAAGGAAGGAAGAGAGGAAGAAAGGGAAGGAAGGAAGGAAGGAAGGAAGGAAGGAAGGAGAGGAAGGAGGGATGGAAGGAGAGAAGGAAGGAAACACATCTCTCTCTTTCCAGGTTCCCAGCACCTCGGTGTGGTGTTGGAAGCCACGTCCATCGAAACATATTTAAAAACACGCTTCATTAGCCTGAGATACAGCGGGTGACGGAAATCCGTAACTGAGTTCTGAATCCTGTTGTACTGTATCTCCAAACACCTCCGAACCACCCAGCATGCGCAGAGAATCGGAACCACACGTCTGCGCACTGTCGTAAGGGACAGGACGCTGGCGGAAGCGTGCTGCTTCTCCAGTCACCTACCACAGTTTAAAGAAGGAGCTAGAAAACAGAGATTTTTTTTTTTCTAACCTACAAAGTTACTAAGAAACACAGAGACATTGGCAAAATAGAGGCGCCGGCTGGCTTTCTTTGAAAACCTGACTAAATGGGTTTATCTGACTCATCTCGATGTCTTCGGCAGACTCTCGGGTTGATAAACAAACGGGGGAGAACATCGATTCAGTCTTTCGTTCTCAATTGTGCTTTTTTGGTACAGGACCGTCCATTACGTAAAGCCGAGAAGTGGCTCTTTGACTGTGTTTACATTTGATTAAGAAACTCTGCCTTGCAGACGCAAATACCCCAAACCTTTCATTGCTTTTTAGAGGAGAATTATGACTGTTTTAACAAACCACTTGTCTTACGAAGCACTGTTAGGGTAGATGCTCTCATTCCGCTAAACTGTCTTATTTTGAGATTTGGACCCCTAATTGTTTATAAACCATACTGTTTATCGAGTATTAACTCTGGCACGGTTGTTTATTATGGGAGCTTATTGCTTAATGCGTATAAAAAGCAGCATAAATGAACTACTCAGTGCCTGCAGTGCCCTCCCCTCCCCAAAACACACGCACACTCGCGCGCACACGCACACACACGCACGCACAGGCTCACCGAGCCACCCTTAAGCCCCTCAGCTGCAAGAAGCAGCGGCATCGGCGGAATTATGCAGAGGTAGAGGTTAAGCAGCGCGTTGCTTAGTAACCAGAAAGCCCTCTGTTGATTCACCAGGGTGTCGGCTGTACGTTTTCCTCTGCACACCACCTACGATGAAAAGGTCGGCGACCCAGTGAAATATCAGATTGCGTCAAACTATTAACTGGACAGACGCACTCGAGTGCTCGCGTACCCCGGTTCCGTGCGATCAGCGTACATTATGTTCTGTGAGGCGAGCGTGAATCATTAACGCGTTCGGACCTGGGGCCTGCGTTTGTGAGCTGTAGAGCTCTCCCTTGGTGGGGTCTACAACGCTGTCATCATCTTGGGATGAGGACACAAGCGCCTCTTTTCTTTCTTTAGTAAATAGCATTTGTGACTCCCTTTAAAAGACAGGAAAAAAAAAAATCTTTCCCCAGAAAAACGGGTTACACAGCATTACTGTGTCCTCATGGGGGAGGGGAGGGAAAGTCGGCCCATAAAGAGAAGCCTTGTTTGCTGCTAACTCTGAGTTTTTTTCCCACCTCCCAGAGTTTACAGTCACTCCTCGTAGAGCCGAGCAGGGAGAACCTGCATATGTAAAATTAAACAAAGACAAACAATCTCGAGGCGACGTCCGGCCTTCGATGGCCTGTGTGGCATCACACAGGCTGCGACTCTGTCCAGTGCTGTCTGCTCCCCGCATCTAGTGCCAGAAACCCAGGCATCGTGAGCCCGGTCATTTATAATTTGACCTCCGTTTGCCAAGTGGTCACGTGTGGGCGAGTCCAGCTCACAGGGCAAACACGGCTGTGTGGTGGGACCTGGGTTTGGGCACCGCTTCTGCCCGCTGCGGCCTGTTCGAGCCACATGGAAACAGCACGTGGCAGGGAGAGGAGGCAGCGGGGGCGGTGGCCTCAGTCACCCTTCCAATTCAGTGTCACCTGCCCAGGCCTGTGGCGGACAGCTACCGTGTGCTGGGCGCCGTGCCGAGGCACGCGATGACAGCAGTGACTGGCAGCAGCGCCCGGCACCTGCCGCTGCCGCTCGCGGCAGACGTGGGGACCGGAGGGTTCCTCACTCCCTGAAGAGCAGCGGTCTGGCTATGAGGGCGCCAGTATCGTTTGTGAAGAGTGAACCCCACCCGCGGTTCTAAAAGCAATTACTTTCCTATGGCTTACTCAAGAAAGAGAAACCACTCTAACCTGCCACACACACACACACACACACACACACACACACACACACACACACACACACACACACACACACACACACACACTTGTGGAACTGCCGCCATTCATGGAGAATGAGGCCGACTCACTTCATGGGTACGGTGAAGTTTCTAGCCATCTAGCTTTGCTACAGGGCTTATGCAATTGTCTTTTTAGAATTTCTCCAAACCTCATGAGCCTCTGGGTAAATAAGCACCAACTCCCTCGTTACGAGCTGATTTGTGTCCCCCTCAAAAGTCTTATGTTGAAGTTCTAACCCCCAGTCCCTCCAAATGTGACTGTATTTGGAGAAAGGTCATTTAAGGAGGTAATTAAGTTAAAAAGGGGAAAATGAGTGGGCCCTGACCCAATATGATTAGTGTCCCTATAAAAAGAGATTAGGACACAGACACGCACAGAGGGACGCCTATGTGAAGACGGCCATCTACAGGCCAACGAGAGAGACTTCAGAGAAAAACTAACCCCGCGGACACCTTAACCCAGCCTCCGGAAGTGTGAGACAATAAATGTCTGTTGTTTAGGCCACCCAGTCCGGGCACTTTGTGTCAGCAGCCGGAGCTGACCGATGATATATTCATGTATATGACAATATCCGATCACAGAGAAAGAAGTCGAAACGTTAACTCAGCTGTTAGCCTAAACTTTACTGTGCTTCGTGGTAAATCGCACCTATAAACAAACATCCGTGCTTACGAGCTTACTGTCCAGACTAAGCTAACGGTCGTTAGAGGTGTCGGTAAAGGACCTTGCTCTGCCATTTCGTCTTTTCTCTAAGTGGACACCAAGGGCACTTCGGAAGAGAATGTGGTTTCCTAATTCAAGGCATAAACACATGAACATGGGATTGATTCTGAAGATAAAAGGAAATAGTCCCAGGGGAAGGGATTTGGGCTGAGGATGGGAGACGGACCTGTCATTAACCCAGCTAGAAGACCTACCTACACGATGACAGGAAAACATAACCTCCAGGGATCCTTCATGTCTCTGTGTAACGGGGCCCATAACAACCCTCTTCTTATTTTAATGCTCAGAAGAGAGGTCATAAAACAGTGCAGCGTCTTTCTTAAGGCGAAGGGTAGATTGGAGGCTGATGAATGTACCAGGGAAGAGCCATTAGCAAAGTGATGAATTAAAGTTCTGTTTGCATTTCCATGGTGATGGGTCAATACCTGTTAGCTTAAGTAATCCCCATGCTTTGATTATAGCTATCAGCATATAAAAATATCATCTGAGCCTCAGAGGTGTAATGTCCAAATGTGCTTATGGAAACTCGAGCACATTATCACTCACTGAAGTACTGAGGATTCCAAAAGAATGAAGAAGACGTTTGTTTAAATAAACAACTGGAGTTGTCAAGAAGGGTAAAAACCTATGAATAGGTCGCCTTCTATTCCCTAGTCACATAGATCTACTTCTCGCCTTCAACTCCGTGAAATAAAATAGTATTTTTAAAATGGTGAGCTAGCAGTTTTAAAAGTCCAGAAAGAAGCATGGAGCCTTAAGCATAAATGACAATGACTATGATGACGATGGCGACGATGACAGTGATTACGATGATGATAAGGATGATGACAACCACGAGAGGTCTACGTGATCGTGAGTCGTCGCATCAACTTGACTGGCCAGGGGGTGCTCAGACGGAACGTACTCCGGGTGTCTGTGAGGGTGTTTCCGGGTGAGATTAGTGTTTGATCGCTCTCCCGTTGTGGGGGTGGCCTTCACCCCATGTGTTGAGGGCCTGAATAGAACGAAAAGGGGAGGAAGAAAGAGTTCACCCTTTTTTCCCTCCATCCCTGTTTGAGCTGGGACATCACATGTCACCTTCTCTAGCCCTCGGACTGGGACTTCCACCACCGCCAGCTTTCCTGGGACTCCGTTTGCAGACAAACAGTGGAGGGACTTCTCAGCCTCCATCGTCACGTGAGTCAGTTCCTCAAAACCAGTCTCCTGGCGGCAGCCCAGAAAGCTGGGCTGAGTCTGGGTCCTTGGGGACATGAGCAAGCCAGTGAACCAGCCTAAGAACCTCTTTCCTGGGATTCCCGTCACGAGAGAAGATAAGGATCTTAATTGTTTAGAAGATTTGCCTCTACTTACATCCGAACACATCCCAACACACACATGTAACATGTATGTAGCTTTTGCAAGACTCAGGATTATGGATTGGAGTCAGCTGTGTGGCAGTCTCTCTAACTAGAGTTGGAAGTCACAGAATCATTGGAGCATGAAAGTTTAGAGCCGAAGGAACCTTCGAGCTGATTTCATACACGAGAAAACTAAGGATGAGGATCAATGACTAATTCCAGTTTTTGCATCTTGTCTTGCTCACCCAGGTGCTCACGCTCCGTGCTGTCACGGCTACCCCAGGCACAAAGCGACCAGACAAGTCCCCACGACTTGCCAAATGTCCGGGAGCCGAACTCCAGAGTGCTCAACCAGGGATGTTTTTCCCTTCCTTAGCCTTCTTCCTCGAGCGTGTACGTGCGTGCACACACACGTGCACGCGCACATGCGTGCTCACGCACACACATTTTCTAGAA
>NW_024344378.1:3570198-3688349 GCF_902729225.1 Pteropus medius
CCAACTCCCTCGTTACGAGCTGATTTGTGTCCCCCTCAAAAGTCTTATGTTGAAGTTCTAACCCCCAGTCCCTCCAAATGTGACTGTATTTGGAGAAAGGTCATTTAAGGAGGTAATTAAGTTAAAAAGGGGAAAATGGGTGGGCCCCGATCCAATCCGATTGGTGTCCCTATAAAAAGAGATTAGGACACAGACACGCACAGAGGGACGCCTATGTGAAGACGGCCATCTACAGGCCAACGAGAGAGACTTCAGAGAAAAACTAACCCCGCGGACACCTTAACCCAGCCACCGGAAGTGTGAGACAATAAATGTCTGTTGTGTCGGCAGCCGGAGCTGACCGATATATTCATGTATATGACAATATCCGATCACAGAGAAAGAAGTCGAAACGTTAACTCAGCTGTTAGCCTAAACTTTACTGTGCTTCGTGGTAAATCGCACCTGTAAACAAACATCCGTGCTTACGTGCTTACTGTCCAGACTAAGCTAACGGTCGTTAGAGGTGTCAGTAAAGGACCTTGCTCTGCCATTTCGTCTTTTCTCTATCTGGACACCAAGGGCACTTCGGAAGAGAATGTGGTTTCCTAATTCAAGGCATAAATACATGAACATGGGGTTGATTCTGACGATAAAAGGAAATAGTCCCAGGGGAAGGGATTTGGGCTGAGGATGGGAGATGGACCTGTCATTAACCCAGCTAGAAGACCTACCTACACGATGACAGGAAAACATAACCTCCAGGGATCCTTCATGTCTCTGTGTAACGGGGCCCATAACAACCCTCTTCTTATTTTAATGCTCAGAAGAGAGGTCATAAAACAGTGCAGCGTCTTTCTTAAGGCGAAGGGTAGATTGGAGGCTGATGAATGTACCAGGGAAGAGCCATTAGCAAAGTGATGAATTAAAGTTCTGTTTGCATTTCCATGGTGATGGGTCAATACCTGTTAGCTTAAGTAATCCCCATGCTTTGATTATAGCTATCAGCATATAAAAATATCATCTGAGCCTCAGAGGTGTAATGTCCAAATGTGCTTATGGAAACTCGAGCACATTATCACTCACTGAAGTACTGAGGATTCCAAAAGAATGAAGAAGACGTTCGTTTAAACAAACAACTGGAGTTGTCCAGAAGGGTAAAAACCTATGAATAGGTCGCCTTCTATTCCCTAGTCACATAGATCTACTTCTCGCCTTCAACTCCGTGAAATAAAATAGTATTTTTAAAATGGTGGGCTAGCAGTTTTAAAAGTCTAGAAAGAAGCATGGAGCCTTAAGCATAAATGACAATGACTATGATGACGATGGTGACGATGACAGTGATTACGATGATGATAAGGATGATGACAACCACGAGAGGTCTACGTGATCGTGAGTCGTCGCGTCAAGTTGACTGGCCAGGGGGTGCTCAGACGGAACGTATTCCAGGTGTCTGTGAGGGTGTTTCCGGGTGAGATTAGTGTTTGATCGCTCTGCCGTTGTGGGGGTGGCCTTCACCCCATGTGTTGAGGGCCTGAATAGAACGAAAAGGGGAGGAAGAAAGAGTTCACCCTTTTTTCCCTCCGTCCCTGTTTGAGCTGAGACATCGCATGTCATCCTCTCCGGCCCTCGGACTGGGACTTCCACCACCGTCAGCTTTCCTGGGACTCCGTTTGCAGACAAACAGTGGAAGGGCTTCTCAGTCTCCATCGTCACGTGAGTCAGTTCCTCAAAACCAGTCTCCTGGCGGCAGCCCAGAAAGCTGGGCTGAGCCTGGGTCCTTAGGGACATGAGCAAGCCAGTGAACCAGCCTAAGAACCGCCTTCCTGGGATTCACGTCACGTGAGAAGATAAGGATCTTAATTGTTTGGAAGATTCGCCTCTACTTACATCCGAACACATCCCAACACACACATGTAACATGTATGTAGCTTTTGCAAGACTCAGGATTATGGATTGGAGTCAGCTGTGTGGCAGTCTCTCTAACTAGAGTTGGAAGTCACAGAATCATTGGAGCATGAAAGTTTAGAGCCGAAGGAACCTTCGAGCTGATTTCATACACGAGAAAACTAAGGATGAGGATCAATGACTAATTCCAGTTTTTGCATCTTGTCTTGCTCACCCAGGTGCTCACGCTCCGTGCTGTCACGGCTACCCCAGGCACAAAGCGACCAGACAAGTCCCCACGACTTGCCAAATGTCCGGGAGCCGAACTCCAGAGTGCTCAACCAGGGATGTTTTTCCCTTCCTTAGCCTTCTTCCTCGAGCGTGTACGTGCGTGCACACACACGTGCACGCGCACATGCGTGCTCACGCACACACATTTTCTAGAAATAACCCACATCTGTAATGCAGGCCATTTTTCAAGCTCCTGGGGGAATGGGGAAATAAGAAAAAATACCAATTATCCCTTTTACTGGCCTTTCCAAGAATGTGCACGTGAAAAGTTACTTGGCCTAATTCTCTGCTGCACGAGCAGAACAGACTCATGAGCTGGGACCTGCTGGAATAATTATGGTAATCACGATATTGATGCGATATTGACAAACTTAAAATAGCTATATCTCTATATGTGTATACATGCACGTTTCTTATTTTCTACTCGGAATTCTCTTGAGATGCAAGCAAGAAATACTGCTTTTGCCCATTTAGAGATTAAAAAAAAAAGGAGGCTCAAATTGCTGAGTACCCCCAGGTGATCCGACGTTAGACTCCAAGCCTGGTTTTCCACTTGGTGCGGTGGCTGCCTCTCCACTCCCTGACTGGAGTACAGAGACCTTACTTTAGAAAGAGCCCCACAACAGCTCCTTAGCTGGAACCAAAAGATGCTGGAAACAATTCCAGCCTCCTCCTGGAAGCCAACCAAGGGAAACTCGAGTCTCTTTCCATGCTTTTTGGGCTCTTTCCCCCGCCACCATGAAGGGCGGGCAGCAAGACTGGCCAGGAGTCAATACAATTTGTCTCCCTTTAGCCTAAGCGCACTTTATGAACAATACAAATTAACGGTCTCCTCCGTCCTTAAGCTGAATGCCTGCGAAGGGGCTTGTTATCGTGGACGTGCATCACGCGTTACCATCAGCGATGTCAAAACATGAGAGATCAGGCTCCCGAGAAGCGATCTTGGATGCAGGAAGAAGATGGAAAGAATTCTTTACGAAAGGAATGTTGTTACTTGAGTTTAATTTTGTTTATTGGGCGAGCACACTTAAGGCACAGGGAAATGTTTACTGCCAGTCACGATAACCATCATGACGGCAGGCGTGTTTCAGCCCCTCGGGCCACGGCTCTGATGCGAAATCTGGTTCTCCTTGACTTCTTCATTACCCAGGCATTTGGGATGCACGGAGGCCTGGAACAGTTTTACTGAGCATCTGCTGCAATCAAGGCTCTCTGCTAAGCACCGCGGGCATTTGTTGAGTGCCTCCTATGTCCAAGAATCTTCATCATCATTATTTCTAACTTCTCAAGAACGTCTTGAAGCAAGGATGACTATCCACATTTTGCAAACGGTGAAAGAAACTTCAAAGAAGTTAGGAGGCGTCAGCAGTAAGGTGTCTGGATCCCAACACTCGACCCCTTTCCTCAGACAGGGTACCTGACCCTGTAGAGTTTATTATTATTATTTTTTTAATTCACATGATTCAAAAGGCAAAGAACACCAATGAGTATAAAACTAGGAAGCTGGCTTAACATCATAACAATACCAACGGGATAGTATTACTTTGAATATAAAGGTAATCCACATACTAATCTGTTGATTTCTTTAACAGAGACTTATTTTAAAAACACCTTCTGGAAGCCACTTCCCTGTCCAAGGAAATGACATTTAGCTAGGATTAGACAGAGGACAGGCTAGGTCTAGCCAGTTCTCAATCACTGCTCTCAATGATTAGTTCTCAATCACTGTTTGGGAGTTGTCTTAGTCCATTGGCTGCTATAACAAAATCTCATAAATGAGGTGGTTTAGAAACAAGAGAGGTTTATTTCTTACACTCCCGGAGACTGGAAATCCAAGATCATGGGCAGATCCAGTGTCTGGTGAGAGCCGGTTTCCTACGTGGCTGTCTTCTCGCTGGGTCCTCACATGGTGGAAGGGGCGAGGGAGCTCCCCAGGGTCCTTTTTATAAGGGCACCGATCCCATTGTGAAGGCTCCACCCTCATGACTAATCAACTCCCAAAGGCCCCGCCTCCTCATGCCATCCGTGACCTTGGGGAATAGGATTCCAACCAATGAATCTGGGGACACAAACATTCAGATCATAGCAGGAGTGAATGAATGAACAGCAGAACCAACAGCCTGCTGTATGTTACAGTTTGCAAAAATTCTTTTACCATCTAGTTTTCAAAGATTCTTTATAATAAGTAGGGAAGGTACGTAGCACAGTGGGCGCTTTACAGGGTATGAAACCGAGGTGCAGGGACACTGAAGTAAGTGGTCGAAAATTCCAGAGCTGGTAAATCTAAGACTTTTTAATCCAGACTTTTTTTTTTTTGAGTCTTTTTCTTACTTTCATTCAACCTTACACACCAAAGTTGGAGCTTTTCTCGTATTCAGATTCTCTAAATCAAACTCTTTAACCAACAAAGCAAGAAAAATCAATGGGCATTTCAGACCATCATTTCCTGGTCACAGAACAGGACAAAAAGGTACGCAGGGCCTTTTTATTCAAGTGTTTCTGAATCCAATAGGTTCCCATGAAGAGTGACCCAGGGTATAGCCCTGTGGACATCAAGTCCAACTCCTGAGACGAGCATGGCATCAGGCATGGGGACAGATGACATCGGCCATGCTTCTTGAGACACTTGAGCAGGAGCGTATTGCAAATAGGTCCCAGCTCCTTGATTTTCCAGGTGTGGGACCCAAACTGTCAGCTGCTCACTGAGAGACCTCAGTACCAAGGTCTGTGATTTCGAGCTGCCTTACCATGACAAGATGAAAGCGGGAACTCGGGAGCTTTCAGAAGCATCTAGACAGCACCATATGCCAGCGGAATGGCATATTCTTTCCCTCTGGGCTCTGTGATTTTCTCATATTGATTGTTCATCTTTCGATATCTATACCTAAGCTTATGGCCGCTTACCCTTTGCTCATGTATCGAATTTCATGTGACGATTTAAAAAATATGATTTAAAAATGCAAAATAAATTCATTACTCATTCCATGAGAATGCAAACTCAAGTCTCTCTTATTAAACTTTTATTGTCCCCTCCTGGAGAGTGGCAGCTCTCTCCCTTCCTGCGTGTTCACCAATTTCCCTGACCGCTCCAGCTTCATGCAGAATGTCCTTCTCTACGATCCAATGGCACGTCACTAAGCTCTCGGAATGGCCGTGTGGTGTCAGGGAAAGCGCCCCAGTTTTAAAGTCCGAAGGACTCACCTGAGTTCTTTCACAGTCACTTTTGAATTGTGTGACCTCAGGCAGATGGCACACCTCTTTGAGCCACGGTTCCCACAGCTAATACATAAAAATAGCGAGGCTTATCTGTGCTCTGGGAGGAGTAGAAATATTTATGCAAAAGGGTCATGAACAAATAGTGACTATTATTACTAATTAGTAACTATCGTAAGTGGTAGACTAGTTATTTCCATCCTCTTATGCTTTCAATAAGAATGAAAGTTCTAGAAGATGGGGTTCCTGTCTTTTCCTCTGTACCCCCTAACGTTAAGCACGTGGTAATTGTGCTTCAGCGAACAATTCAAGTGCTGCAGTTTCAAATGTAGGAATGGTTTCCCAAAATGACTCTTCTTGTCTCTTGGGAGGGCGGATGGGTAGGGAGGTTCTACTTTCTCCTTTCTTGAAATCGTACTGCCCTGTGATTCCAGGAAGCTTCTCTTTGCAGCCTGACGGCGAGGCATCTTGTGTGTGTCTCCTAGATCCAGCTGCATTTCCTGCCCACCTCCTTCCAATCAACGTTTGTGCCAGAGGCTGTCCTGAGTGTGTGGCATACAGCGTTATGAGTTCAGAGACCACCGAGGAGCTCAAGATGAAGGATAAGTGAACAAAGAAACCCCATAGATCGGGAGAATATCATTGCATATCACATATCTGAAGAGGGTCTAGTGTCCAGAATATATAAAGGACTCTTACAACTCAACCACAGACAAACACCTCACTTAAGAAATGGGCAAAGGATTCGAGTAGATATTTCCCTGCCATACAGATTCCAACAAACACATGACAACATGCTCGACGTCACCAGTTCTTAGGGAAGTGCAAATCGAAACCACAATGAGATCCACTTCGCGCCCACTAGGAGTGGCATTAATTTTTTAAAAATCAAGCATTGGCAAGGATGTGAAGAAATCGGAAACCTTGCACATTGCCGGTGGGAACGCAAACCGATGCAGCGGTTGTGGAAAGAAGCTCGGAAGTTCTTCCAAACGTGGGATACAGAGTTACCACGTGACTCGGCAATTCTACGGGAGAAGAGATGGGGTTGTCTGATTGTAAATCCCAATTCTGCATCTCTGGGAAGCAACATTTCCTTTCCTGTGTGTTTCCTCATTGTAAAATAAAGGAGTTAAACGAGGCGACCTGTGACACCTCTCTCGATTCTGCCATCGAAAGCCAGAGACATCTGATCCTTTCTCGAGCTTCTGCGATCCACTGGGCGAGCCTTTCAAAACGACTCGTTTGTCCTTAATCTGAAGCAATTTTCTGTGATGTCGAGCCCGACCGCAGGTGAGGACAACAGGGCAGGGGTGCAGTCAAGGCAGCGTGATGCAGATGTCCCCACAGGAGAACAGGCCAAGCGAGCAAAGGGACTGGGCCTCTCCGTTGGTGGAAAGAAGTTGAAATTCAGGTGATTTTCCCAGATTCCCCCCCAAAAAAGATGAGGGAAGGGGGACATCCACCGAAAGTTCTCAGTGGACCATCTCCTGGAAGAGGCGTTTCTGCCTTTTCAGACCCAAATAGAGATGCCATGATCTGGCCTGTCCACCTGGGCGCCCCACTCCACGATTCACAGAAAGTCCCCACCGAGCGGAGGAGACAGGAGACTACACTGTCCATCCTTCGAGAAAATAGACGTCCATCATCTTTTCTAAATTAAGACACGCACACACACGTCACAGTCACACCCACAGTGGTGTTGTGTGTAGACTTGCCAAACACGTTTTTGGTTTTTGAACGGAAAATAAGTTACGAATTTTTTCACTGATTTGTACTCAAAACCTAGTACTCACATGGGCTTCTCTCCCGGGCACCAGCAGGGTAATAACTGAAATGGGCCAAGGACAGGTACTTAGGCCCCGTTAAAGAGGGGCTGTCTACTTTATCTCCCCCTTGTCGAGCCCTGGGGACATTAAGTGACATGCACAATCAACAAGCTGCAAATAGAAATACCTCGGTCCATCTCCTGCCTTGCTAAGCTTCAGAGCACAGGCAAAATGGTAGACAGTCATAGAATCTTCACGAGAATGTGTGGAATGCTTTCTAAACAGTTAAAGATGGGATTGTATGATTGTAAATCCCAAGCCAAATACAAAAAAAAAAAAAATAGAGATTTTAAGGGGAAAAAAAAAACTAGGATGAAGTGGCATCTAGGTTAGAGGCTAAGCATGATGAAAACCGTGAGATGACCACTCTCCTTTGAAGTCCCATCTGTCCCTCTACTTGACTTCTCACATGGTCCATCCCAATATTTCAGGGTTATCCAGAGCACTTCACTCAGCTTGCTCCCCAAAACTCTAGGCAGAGGCTGACTCTTTCTACTTTCTAAAGTCTTGCTCCAATTTCTTGCTAAGTGACTTGGACTCTGGCTCAAAAGATAAACAGCTACCAGCATATTCTACCTAGTCAATGAGCTGGCCAAAAATCGGTCCCACTGGCACATGGAGCGCAGGGACCATGCTGGTCTCTGTCAGCCCTAAATCCTTAAACAGCATTCAGTATATATTTATATTTAAAATTATGTAATGTTTTCCAGATTATGTGAGCTTTTTTGATATACATCTTTGCATACTTGTCTAACTTTTTCTGCCTTGAAATTCCTACATTACTAAATTCCTGGGTCAAGGATTTGCATGTTTAAAAATTTGAAGCATACTGTCGAGATCTCCAAACCAATTTACGCTCCCACCCACAGTACGTGAACCTGTTTACTTCACGCTTCAAAACTCTAGAGGGAATACAGCTAAGAAAGAAATCTAGAACAAAACAGAATGTCATCCTTTGTCCAACTCACATTTTCAGACTCTCCTTGACAAAAATAAACCCCAAACAAAAACGAAACATACTGTACAAAGTTTTAAACTCCACTGAAACCTTTGGAAATTACAAATTATGGCAACAATTGAAGTCGTTATTCATCTTGGCTGGAAATCTCTCTTTTCTTCTGAGAGAAGATGAAGAAACAGTCAACAAAAGAAGGTTTTTTGTTAGTTGGTTGTTTTGTTTCTTGGAACCCCCTAAAGCATCCTCACATTTCATTAGTGACAGCGTGTTGTCAAGTGACCCATTTCTTCTGTCACTTGCTGGGCGATCAGTTGTCCTCATACCCTCTCCTTCGCTACCGTGGAAGCATCAGAGTAAATAGCATATTAGTATTATTATTTATTTCCACAGTTCTCTCAACTAAAGTAAATCCTCATAATTTAAAATGCAGGAGACCGAGAAGAGATGGGCATTGAAGTGATTGAGTTCTTATTAACCCGAGTTTGTATTAAAAACCAGAGCACCTGAGTTGACCAGAGAAAGATAGCTGCTTGGACAATGACCATGACGATGTTCAATGGCACCTGCATTTTCAGAGTGTTTTTAGTCACCTATGCTGCTGCTGCTGCTGATGATGATGATGAAAATAACATCCCTTAGCTCTTAAGGAAATGCACGCAGACAGAATAATTACTGGGAAGGGCCATGCAGATAACCACGGCTGAAGACTGCCATTCGACAGGAGCTAAATAAAATGGCGAGCACCCTGCCTGCCCCCGGCCACACCGCCTGGTCACGGGCAGATCCTCCCTAAGCATGCAGCCGCCGTGCAAGAAGAAACAGCAAACTGTTTGCGTTTGGGCTTTGCCATCAAGTGCCACCATCTGGACTTTGCCTGTAGGGCAAATCGAACCAGGCCAGCACCTCACAGGTAGTTTGGTCTCCGAATTTAGAGACGGTGACCGTCTTCATTGCATCGTGTTTCAGCTTAAAAGTGACCTTTTTGCTACCATATCGGATTCGCCATGTTCCAGCTCTGCCTTTATCTCTCCTAGAGAACCCAGGGGTTCCACGAATGATGGTCGAATGAATGAATGGTGGCTTGTTTTAGGGTATCTGAGAGACATTCTGCCCCTTCGCAGTTCTACAGTTTTCCTCTGAAAGTGTCTAGGTGGGTGGTCTCCCCAGGATGCAACCAAGTGAGTAGATTTTGGCTGTTACTCTTTGGACAAAGAAGATCTAGGTCGTGGAGCCTACGGTCACGGTCAAAGGTCATGGTGGTTCTTGGTGTAGCAGCCTTAAAACGACTGCTGAGGTTCTGGAAGAGTCTCTTTACTGATCCAACAATAAACAAGGAAATGAGAGATATTATCTATAAGTGACATGCCAGCTGCTTTAAATACTGTAAAGGTGCATGGCCGACAGGAAAGAAGTTCGTGGAGGTTGAAAAGGCAAAGCAGCGGTCCACGGCCTGCAGCGACGGAAGGCAGCTCTCAGCTCGGCGTCAGTGTCGTGGGCCATCAGGGCTCTCCAGAGAAACGAGACCAGCAGGAGATGGGCAGATGCGAGAGGGAGTGCTATGGGATCGGCTCACGTGGTCGTGGGGGCCGAGAAGTCCCACGATCCGCCGCCATGCGCTGAAGCACTGGGAAAGCCAGCGGCGTCATTCGGTCCAGGCCAGAAAGCCTGAGAACCACAGGCTGACGGTCTAAGTCTTGGAGTCCGAAGCCTGAGAACCAGACACTCCCAAGTCCAAGGGCAGGAGAAGATGGACAGCCAGTTCTAGAAGCGAGCGGGAACTCACTCTCTCTCTGCCTTTTTGTTATATGTGGGCCCTCAAGGAACTGGACGATGCTACCCGCCCGGCAAGGACGACCTTCCCTCATTCCACCGACTCGAATCTAATCTCTTCCAGAAGCGCCCTCAAAGGCACACACAGAAACAATGACTGGGCATCTCCTAGCCCAGTCGAAATGACACATAAAGTAAACCATCACAGACTGCATGTCTGTGCCCCGCTAATTCTTCTGCCGAAACTCTAATCCCCAACATGACAGTATTGTGAGGTGGGGCCTTTGGGAGGTGATGAGGTCACTATGGGATCAGCGCTCTTACAAGAAGAGGCTCAGGAGAGCTGGTCTCTGCCAGCGGAGCACGTGCGTCCGAAGTGTGCCATCCTCTTTGCTTTCCCGTGAAGGCCGAGTTGAAACCTGCACGGTGAGACACTTGTTCAGGGCCGTACTGATCTTTCAACACAAATCGGCCCGCTCAGGTGTCTTATTCTCTAAAGGCGCCCTAGGTGGAAGGAAATGGGCCCAGACAGGCAGGAGTCGCCGTGGATGCTGTTGGAGTCACCAAGTTAGCAAGATGGGAGGATCTGATTTCCAAGGGAAGAGAATTTAAGAGTCTCTTAGATTCAGGAGCTGAAACCAATAAGAGATGTTAAACTATCCAAGCTCTCGTAGAAATGCAGTGCAGCGAAATGCTTCACATCCAGGGCTCCGCGTTCGTATGGAGACTCGACCGCAATGTCGCTGTATGGCCTCGAGCGAGGGACCTCACATCCGTGGGCTGCATTTTCCCGTCAGTAAAGCTAGGGAAATAATAGTGCCGATCTCACAGAAAATAACCGTGCTGAGGATTGAATGAGCGCAGTTACCGACCCCCGTAAATCCTCAGTCGCTTTATGTGATCAGTCCAGGGGCGTAGGCAGGTACAGAACCCTTAACCCGAGTCCCTTCTTTATTGTGGGAAACCGTCTATACTCTCCTTCGTTATTGATCATGGCTACTGTATTTTCAGAGCCCAGTATCAGGATAAGCGGTTTCTGAAGTTCAGGGCGCCGGAACGGAGTGTTTTAAACTAGCACTACTCAAAGAATCCAGAACAGACGGCACCATAATGTTTATTGAGCAAGAATAAACATTGTCCCAAGAAAGAACACTGAGCACCAAGGACCTAGCAGCAAACGAATGATTCACGGTCACATGAAAATATGTAGACTGAGACACTGTCTCGCACTGGACACCATCAGGGCCGCCATGTAACCAACCAGTGGGTGCATCTCTTCTGAACAGACAGATTTGTACTTTATTTGTATAACCTGTTCAGTTCAGGGCAAAGATCTCAGGGGTGTATCTAGAGCCAGGGGTTTATTTTGAAGGAAACAAATTAAAAAAGAAGAAGAAGAAAACAATAATGAAAGTCGATATCGTAATGCTCCCAATTGCATGGCCCACCACCATGCAATTCCCAGAATTCCAGGCCACGGCCATGGCCATTGCTTGGGGAGGTGGCAGACATTCACTGTACCTCGAAGAGACCAAGAAGTGCCCAGTACCTCAGACGATGGTGGCTCCGATTCTCTCATACTCCAAGTGCGTGGCAGACTGTCCATCGAGAGAAAAATAATCATCCGTGCCATACGGATGGACAAAGGTTTCGTTGAGCTTTGATATTCTTCTAAGAATATTTTGGGTTTCTTTTACATATATGTTTTGGGAGGATTTCTTTGCAGTGACGTGTGTGAGACACTGAGCTCCCCGATCTATGCAAAGCGCCCAGAATAGTGCCTGACACACTCGGCCATGTTAGCGGCCGCTTGGTCATCACGGCCGTGGCTGGTGTCCTCGTCATTATTCTCTGGCCCCCAGACCTGTGTCTGCCAAGAGCATGTGGGAACCACAGAGAGGCTCCTAAACTTTAGAATCTCATGGAAGAGTAAAAGTTTAAGTTTGGAATAGCGTCCATAGGATTGCCTGCTTTATATTTGGTCAAGTGAAACATCACCTAACAGGACAGAAGAAGTTCATCTGGGAATAAAGAGCAACGCCTGAGATGAAATGAATTTAACTTTATGAATTATGCAGATTCTAAAACAAGTGTAGCTCGAGCCTAATTTTGCCTATTTGTGTTTTGTCCTAAAAAAAAAAAAAAGTTATATAATATAAAGGAATTTTATATTCTGGGTTACTTATGGGTCATTAACCTAAAAATTTTTACTATTTGATAAAATGGAGAAAGTAGGTCCAAAGCAACTCAGCAAGTTAAGGAGGGGTAAGAACTGGGACTTAGCCAGCAGCACAGACTAGTTTTCATTGTTCCCGTAACTGCCTATTTAAATTATTTTGTTGTTGTTTTTCCTAAGTGAGTAAAGTGGAGGACATTCTTGGGCCACCTCATCAATGCAGCTGCTCGTCCTCCTGCCCTATTTAAGGCACATGCAGCCCGTGAGGTGTCTGTACCCGAAGCAAAGCTGTCACAACCACGACAAAAGAAAATACACACAAGACAGAAAAACGAACGAGCAAACGAACAAAATGGAAGGAAATAGACCAAAATGTCGCTGATATGTGTTGGGACTAGGAGGAGTGATTTTTCGTCTCCTTTTTTTTTTAACTTCAAAGTCATCTCTAATGCACATGGTGGTACGTATACGTAGAAGAAAGCGTGAGGCAGACTGGGTTTGCCATTTCTGGCTCTCCATCTTTGAAGAGGCAACTGAGTCTTCTTTGAGTCTCACCTTCCTTAGGTGAAAAATTGAGAAGAATAATAATACCAATGCTGCCAGGTGTATATAACATGCTTAGACCAGCGTCTGCTTAATAAACGATACCTCTCGTAGAAAACAAAATTTCATTTTGTAAAACAGCTAGAGCTCTTATTTCTTCAAGGCCAGCTTGCCGTAGACTGCACTAGCACAGTTAAGTGAATTAAAAACCACGCCGAGGAACCAGGGGTAGCTCGGTTGCCACGTCCTCTTTCTACCCTACTGCGTGACAAGGTCCGGAGATGGGGACAGAGGCTTCGAGGAATGCATCGTCAAGAACGAGGACGTGGCATGTGTTTAGGGATAATTGGTTTCTTAGGAACGATCCTATTAATAGAGGGGATTTGGCTAGCACAAATTCTAGTAAGTGTAAACGCCGTACAAGTGGATTTCCTCAAAATTGGCTCTGAGGAAAACATAGTAAATTCCCCGCGTATGGAATCAGCTCCAGTCACCCTGACGTGTCCAGAATGCGTAAACCCTTTATTTGAACAATTATTAAGAGAAATTCCTTTTGATGCACCTCTTAAAGACTTCATGAACAAATTACAACAAGCTGAATTACTAGAACCAGCTTATACTCTTGTTCCCATGCAGTTAGTAGAAAAATTAGTAAAGGATAAGAAACTTACTCATAAGCCTGTGCCCACTATGGAAGGGCCTCCTTTTGTGACCTACTGGATAAATGGAAAACTCTGGTATCCACCTAGGGGGGCTAATAGTATGAAAAGATTACCTGATCTTCCTTTGCCTTATAGAGGAGCTTATAATAAAGATAGTATACGTATAGTGAATAAAGATAGAATTCATTTGCCTTATAGTAGTTTAAGTTTCGTAGAAAGGCTGGCTAGGTCAGGACCTCCTTGGTGCTTAAAAAACAAAGGAACAGAAACTTAGCTTACGAAAGCAGCTTTGTAAAACTGATTTTTATAAATATTTTCCTCAATACGGCACCAAAGAAACTTTTGAACAGCTATGAGAAAGGTTCAGCTTGAACTTTAGATATAGCATAAATCAAATAGCATTTAAAAGATTTCTTCAGGCAGAAAGAAGAACAATGTCTGCCCACAAGCCAATGTTTGCTGTTATGAATACATCTATTTATCACCTTTACTTAAATCAAACTGTATCTTACGCAATAGATATAAGAATTAAAAGTTTAGATTGTTTCATCAGGTAGTTCTGTTCTAATGATTGAGAGAAAAATGTACTAGTTAATCGTGAATATTAATAATAACATACTCTATAAGATTTTCTGCTTCGCCTAACCACAGAAATTTAACTCCCTGCTACCTTAACCACAAAGTATAATCAAATGCCAAAATAAAAAGTATAAAAGTTGTACTCAAATCACAATAAAACGGAACAGCGTCACACCGCCTCTGAGTTGTGTAGTCGACTGTCTCCCGCGCCGACACCTTGCCCGCCTTCGGGGCCCCCTGAATCCTGTCGTGGCTGGACCGCGGCACTCGGTGATCAGTTACGAGGCGCCCGGCAGGGCATTGTGACAGCTGTGTTACCGGCAGGGTGCGTCCAGCACACACAGGTCATAAAGAAACGCTGCTAACACCGGGGAGTCGGGAAGGCTTAGTTAGAGATTCACGTTGATTTAGCTGGATCTGAGAGGCTCCTTATTTTACCCCTCAGATCTCTACTGTGGAAATCATTGGTTTCCCCGTTATTCATCATACCTGGATCGTCAGGTACCATCATTTCTGAAAATGAGCCTGCATTCATCTTAATTGATTTCGAGAAATTTCTGGATTAAAACCTTATCAAAGTTGTCACTGGGATCCCTTGTTGCCTTCGAGTGAACTGTCAGACTGAAGGGTGGGGCACATTACCAAGGGTCCCCGGAGTAGGTGTGGGGGAGACCGGCTGCCGAGACTCGCTAAACTCTCATCACATACTTGGCTGCGAGGAATCAGCCCCGTTGAAACGCTGTGATGACTCAGGAGCTGCCACCTAGACTCGGAGGAGCACTCACAAAGCGCTGGGCTGAATTCTGCCTTCTCGGGCCTACATACCAAAGGCCTTGTCCGACTGTGCGTTTGTAAATGAACAAGAGCACCTGCATCCATCAAGTTCCTATGTGCAAATAGGGCCTGTGCAGCCCTGCCACGGGGACCCAAGAAAAGGCAGCAGCACCGAAGCCATAGAAATTGCACTTCTAGAATCATCTGACATTGACCGTTCAGCTGCGTCTCCTGAGAACACCATCGAGGCCACGAAACAAATAAACAAACAAGATCTGGTTTTTTTCCTGGTCGCTGCGACTCAGAGATACTTCATAATCTGTGCCATTAAGGAGTCTGCTTCTTGAATTGTTAAGGTGTCCCCCAGCTAAACCACTTCTTGTGGCAATACTTTTATGGTTTCACATGACGGTCCCCTGTCACAGAGGTGTCGCTGGAACTTCAGCACAGGTGCGAGTGGGTGTAAAACACAGAAAAAGGATGATCAGTCTCCCTTCCAACTGCAGGCATTGTCGCCTCGAGAAAAGAGCTCCTTAGCAAGAAGAGAGGGAAATCCGAATTCGAACTTGCAGTCTTTCTGCTGAAAATGTTGAGAGCGATTTCAGCCATTAGGCGCTTTCATAAGTGCTGAAATCGTTACGGTGACAAAATGGCCAAGGAGCATCCTGACCCCATCTCACGCTGAGTTCTGGAAGCCACTACCCGAGTACTTGCCTTTGAAAATAATCTTAGGAGCAGCCACATTGGCCGTGAGAGAAGATGGCTTAGCAAATGTGGTCTTTAACCTGTGCCAGGGCAGAGTTGTTTTTTTGTTTGTTTGTTTGGTTTTGGTTTTTGTTTTTTGGTTTTGTTTTGTTTTGTTTTGTTTTATTTTCTGTTCGGATGAAGGAATATGGCTTCTCCTTATTTCTGTAACATACAATCTCCTGTAGCTTTTAGGAGAATCATTTGTTCAGAGAGAGAAAGGACAGGGTTGAGAACGAACAACTTTTTGTTTTTCATTTTTGGTCGGCAGGATCTCTCCAGCAGATTTTGCAAGCGTGCCAGTAAGAGGCGACACCGTGAGGGGCTGAAGACAGGGGCCTTATGGCACCGGGCAGCCCCAGCGCGAGGGAAGGCTCTGCCTCAGAAGCTACATCGCACACGACAAGCGCTGTAGCACGTCTGAGCCTCTCTCTTCAGGAGCCGTAAAATTAGTGTGCAGTGGGACCTGATTCATAACGCTTTCGCGAAGATCCAGTGACTTATATGCGGCACCCGATATGTGATAAGCGCTCAACAAACAGTAGCTTTCGCCACTGCTATATTTATCATGGCTCCCACTCTTCATGGGGTGACAGCAGCTTTTTGCAGAAATCTGTTGCTTCTCTTATCTCCGTGGTGGCTTTCTGCAGCCAACATCTTGGAGGATAATGACATGCAGGGCCCTGTGGAGCCCCCTGAAGGGAACTGGAAGTCTAGAATGTTCTTCAGGAGGCAATTCCCTGTGAAGTTTTCTGGATGTTTTGATTTGTTTTGCTTGAGATATCTGGAGAAACAAATCTTTAAGAAATAATTAGTGTCAAATCATTGGTAAAATAGATGGCATTTCGATAACAAAAAAAAAAAAGGTAACATTAACAATAATAATAACCAGAGCTTCCTACGATAGGTATTATGCCTATACTAGCACTAATCTCAGCAATCATCTTGCAAAATTGATATGCTAAGCCTCATTTTACAGACGTGGAAGCTGAGATTCAGAGGCTAAGGGATTTTCTTTTATAAGGACGGTGTGGATGCGAACACGATTCGGATGCAGGTCTGATTCGAAAGCCAGGTTCTTTCTGTCCGACCCCATGGGTGGCGGTTGTCGCTGACCTCATGTCAGACTGCAGTAACAAACAGCCCCCACCTCTGGGTGGCTTACTTCTCGCTCGCGGTAAGTGTCAGCTGTGGGGTGGCCCCGGCTCACCCTCCTGTCTTCTTCATCCCGGGCCCCGGTTGGAAACAGAGCTACTGTCTGAGACGTGCCACTCCCGCGGCCGAGAGAAAATTCCGGTGTGGTGGTGGTGGTGAGGGGGGTGGTCCCATTCTGGCTCTAAATCTTCTGTTGGATCGTGCTCACGTGACGGTAGGCAAAGCAGGCCACGTGGCCAGCCTGAAGTCAGTGGGCGGGAGCCCTATCAGAGAGGGCCGTGCAGGGGTGGGCCTGGTGGAGAGGGTGGTGAGTGCATTAGCAAGTAGTGTACTTTTTAGCACAAAGGGTCTTCCAGGAGCAGAAGTCTGTGTACACGGCTTCAGGAGCCATGAGTATCCCGACCTGTTGGGTTTAAAATGTATATACTAGAGCTGGGTCAAGTTTCAAACTTCGTGTTGAACGTACATCGTAAAGGGCTCTGAATGTCAGCTCAAGGAGGATGCACCTTATTCGACAGGCAGAGTGAGGAACCTTCGAGCAGGGGCTCAAAACAAGGAGATTTCAGGTGCCAGGGGCAGAGCGAGGGCACACTTTGACGTATTCCAAGGAGCGATGTCTGCTGGAGGAAATACAGATGTAGGCATGATGCACAATAGCAGTAGAGACACACATTTTACCCCACTAACGGGCTTCATTCCGGACCCTCCTACGCATGCACAGCATTCCGTGGCCGATCGGGTTACTGTCAACTCTTCGCCTGCTCCCCGCTGTGTGTGAGTGTGGCCTTCGCCCTGTGGTGCCGGGCAGCGCCCATCGTGGGGGGGTGAGGATGTCCTCGCTCTCTGATGCCGGCCTCGCCTCCGGGACTGGCTCCCACCGCCAGATCGCAGGTGTAAGTGACAGTGTGCCGTGCCCAGGCTGAGGCCCTGAGAAGCGGCGCGTGCTTCCTCTGACAGTCCTGCCCCAGCACGACAAAAGCGTGCCGAACAGCTGCTGTCACTCAAGTGAAGAAGGGAAGAAGCGGTCCCGGGAAGAAGTGGGGCCAGTCCGGGTCAGGAGGAACAAAAGCCAGCAATGTCACGATGGAGGAGGTGTCGTCCCGAAGCCGTAATTATGAAGAACGGGCGTGTGAGGGTCAGGAGCTGAGCTGTCTCCGGTAAGGGACGCTATTTCCTATATCTCGTGCCTTAAATCATCTGCCACTGAATCATCTATGTCACGGCCCCTCTCTAAGCCTCGTCGTTCAGCTTCCCTGGGAATACTCGCGCTGCGTCAAGCTGCATTTATTCATTCTGCATCCGTTCATTCTCTTAACCAATATTTATTAAGCAACTGTTATGTACTAACCCACCTTCTTCTATAACTTACGGTCTAGGGCAAATCATCGAATTGTCGAACCAATCAAGGTATAATTACAAATTAAGTATTTTGAAAGAAAGGGACCCTGAACAATGAGACTGCACCATGGAAGAATCTGATCTACTTTTGGTGGCCCGGGAAGTGACATGGAGGAAGGCCGCTCTGGGTAAGTGCCCTTTGAGCGAAGATCTGAAGGATGCATAGAGATGAATCGTGCCAGGGGAGCTGAGCATGGGTTGCGGACGGTGCGGGCAGCACACGCCGAGCCCCTGGCCGTGGGAGCTTGGTACATTCAAGGACGTGAAAATAAAGCCAGGGTGGCTGGAATGCAATAAACGCAGCGGGAAATGGGGCCGGGGACAAGCAAGGATTTAAAAGACTTTTTGAATGAGGCCGCATTTTAGATGGTTTCATCAATTAATTACCCGATGGATGTCCAGTCCTTCCTTGGATCACGGTGTGTGGTAGAGAGCCCCTGTGAGGGGCTATTTTTGTAATGGATCACACACTTGCTGTTCCTTCTAGGTACCCACATGGCTCCAAGAGAATACAGAAAAAAAAAAAAAAAAAAATCTACCAGCTCGATATTGGATATTCTGTGATGTCTAATCTAAAATTAGGCTTCCAGTCCTCCCTCACGGCAGCCACACGCCTGGTCTGATCCATGATTTGATCTAACAAAGCTTGCAAAGTTACAGGGGCAGAGAATCTCATTCTTTCTTCCAAATACCAAAGACCGAACCCTCTGGGCATTTACCCGTTCGTAGGATAAGGGAACTACTTTCCTTAATCCTTCAAAGTAGTTAGCTCAGAACGTTAAATGCTCTGTCATTTATAGGCCTCAAAATGGCACCCGTTGGCAGCGGCGTACAGCAAATCTGTTTGCTGGGTTGGGTTGTATTCCGTTTGGTACCACCGCGCAGCAGGCTTCACACACGACAAGCACGTGTCTGCCGCATGCGAGTGCCGTCAAAAAGTCCCCCCGAGGAGCATTTGTGTCATCGTTACGGACACCATCTTCATCACCGGCATGTAGACGAGAAGTCACGTTGCAAAGGGCCTGTCTTGCTATACGCAAAGAAACAAATGCACGTACACACGTTCCTTTTTTAAGTTAATAATGAAATGATTAATAATCTCAAGGACAAGTGTGAGATCAGCTTATTCCTTGCTCAAACCATCATGCTTTTGCTCAGCTTCGTTGGCCGATGACAGAGGGTTTTGCGCTGAGGGTTCTGAGGGTTTTGTGTTGTCGGCTGACTAAAGTTTTAACTCACTGACTGGCGTGTCCTTCTCCAGACAGATTCCTCACCTTTATTTCTTTCCCCGGATTTGGATCTGGATGACTTTGCCATGACTTGCGTTGAGAGCTGGTTGGTATCAGACTCCCCTGGGGACTATGACTGCCCACTGCTGTAACAGCCATCGCACCCGACCATCATGGAAGTTGAGAGGCTGGAGAGAATCTTTGCTGACTCATAAGTAAAGCTGAGATCGGTGTCAGGGGAAGGATGGCATCGCCACCGTCGAAACCTCCACTCCCTGACCGCTCGTCTGTGCAGATACACAGAAGTCAGCAGCGGGCAGCGATGCCCCGTTGGCAGATGGAGAAACTCAAGGAGAAAGCTCGGTAAGGTGTGTGAAGTCCCAGCGTGAGGGGGTGATGCTCAGGTTGTTAAGTCTGAGGGTCTGTGCACCCAGTTCATTCCTTCGTTACTTAAATTCCATGAGCTTTACTCCTCCATCTCCGAAATGAAAACAGTAACACTGAACCTAATAGTAACTTTATAAGAAACACTGATGGGATTCAACAAACACCCCCAGCACGGTGTCTGGTACTTGGTAAGCGATGAATCAATGTTCAGTTGATTAGTTATAAACACATTTAGTCCCACCCATCGTACTCTGAAGTGATGCTACCTCCTACAGTTACACCGAGTTTGAAAAAGAAGTCAAATGGCCAGATTTAAAGACAGAAACGTTCTTCAAGAGACACAGTTAAGAGATGGAGTGGTAGCCGTGTTGGCGTGAGCGCTGTCACTTCCAGAAACCCTTGACCCTGTGTCGGTGGGCTGGCTGATCCAACTAGCGAATAAGAACATACTTAAAACACATTCGATTTTACACCGAATCGGATTAAAGGGGGGACAGGGACAAATGGGCAATGCTAGGATGAGGGTGTGAAAACTCAAACCTGATGAAGAGAATTTCCTCCTCTGGGTATTTATAAACGCAGTATTAGAATTAGAACTTCAAGACTCGATGGGGAGCTCCAGGGTTTGTATGACTTCTTGGAATCCTTTGCAAAATATCATATGCACATTCGTATATGCATTTTCTAGGGACATGACCCCCTCGTGGGACAAAGACCCCCACGAGTTCAGAATTACTGATTTAGACTGAACTTCTCCTGTAGCCCTGGCTCTCTCGGGTCAGTAAGTCACAGATCACTCCCTTCTTAGCTTCCGAGAAGCTCTAGAGCCTTTCAGAACATTGGGAGAGGGGGTTGCACCCTTTGTTCTTCGGGTCTTTCCAGAACGCTCCTGACATGGAGCATCAAAGGCAGAAGAAATTAAAGTCAAGGACTGTCAACCTGGTGGCATTTTAATACGTAAAGCAGCTTGGGACTGGAGCAGCTTGGATAGAGAGTGAGTTTGCAGGCTTTTGTCGCCGTCCTCACTCGAAGGTGACCCTTGGAGGAAATGTCGCTAAAAGAAATGAATCATCAGAGTCATTGAAACTAATAGGAGATTTCGAAAGAGCTCGCAAGTGTTGTTCAGCGGCGTCTCTTCCATCACCCCTCCGGACAGAGAGACCAGCTCTTCCCCTCGTCCCTCCTTGTCCACACCTACATAATTAAGTGACAGCCAGGGGGCGTCGCTTCTTAGCGGCGCTACTAGTGGCCACAGGGAGTTATTGAAGAAGGTCTCGCGGCTCTGTGCCAGGCGACCTCCACGCATGATCGTGATGCCCCATCCTCGCGAAGCCTCTGCCCGGCAGCATCGCTCGTCCGCCCTTCGGCTCCGGGATTCCGTTATCTCCCCCGCCCGTGTAACGGTCCACGTCCTCACTGCAGGGCCTGGCCTAGGGCTTGGATCTGCTGACTCCAGCGTAAACATTCTCTCCTCTATGCCATGGTCTCTAAACTTAGGAACAAAATGGTTTGAGCAAGTACTCAAAGTATGCATATATCCTGCTTGTAAATTATACATACACACATATGAAAGTTACATGTGAATTATATGTATAGACATGTAGTACTATTCTCATCTACATAGGTAGTCCATGTAAATACATGTACTGACATGTAAGTCTGCCATGTATTACAAAATATATACAGATAGAAATTTAAAGATGAACTAAAACTTGAATAATGGGTTATTTGTCGAAGGTCCAAAATTGGGCTCTTACTAAAAGCAATGGTTCCTAATACCTTAGGGAGCATAGAGTGGTTGAATGTACGTCACTCTTCTTGAACGTTTCGGTTAAGCACTTCGTGACGTCATCGTGCCACAGATCCTGGGTTCTCAGTTCCATCCAGCACACAAACATCTGTGGAAACTCAGCCAACACATTTCTCTCTTTCCAGATGTTTTCATTTACCGATCAGAAGGCGTTACATTTTTTATACTTTTAACAAACGGGTTCAGAATGTCCTGAAACTCTTTTGTTTAAAGTTTTCGAACTGGCTAAGAAGTCGTTTCCAAGTTTTTTAAGTACGAAATGCGAAAGTCTCTGTGAGTGATTCATTTTCCTCAAAAACTCACAGAAATGATAGGAATATTTCCCAAGATCCATTTTCAAAATGCGCTCTCCATAGCATGAGATTGGTTTGAAAAGGCGTTGCTTTTTGCTACTGTTAAGTTACATTTACCACAAAAGGACAGATTAAGTGCATTTATACTGCCAGATCGCACACTCCGACAGCCCCTTCTCATCACAGGTAAGGTCAACAATTCAGAGTTCTTCTCATTTAGCAAAAGAAAAAAACATGTGCAATTCATCTTTCTGTCCGCGACCGTTTTAACACTTGGCCACAGAGCACGCAGCCAACTCTGCGTGGTAGAAAAGCTATTCGTGGTCACCCCTCATCTTTTCACGGTAGTAAATATTCTACCGTCTAAAATGATGAAACGCACTGAAACCCCTAGACCTAGGCAAAAATACGTGATTGTCACCCAAAAGACACAAAGCAAGCAGAGCGGGGCGCGGACCCAGCAGAAACTCTGAACTCAGCACCATAACTCAGAAACCATCACGCCCTATGGTGCTCTGCCTTGCAGATCAGTGTAAACCTGTAAATTCAATATAACCCAAAGAGCATTTTCTTTCGTTATGTGTTGATTAAATAGCGTTAGGGATATTTTCTTCCCATCCCAGACTTTCTTGTGTGCCCCCTCTGTTCTTGCCCTTGGCCTTGGGAGACCGCCCAACACACACACACACACACACACACACACACACACACACACACACACACACATACACCTGACTTCTGAGCAGTGACCTGAGCCCTGGAGCAGCTGCTGGCTCATCTACGACATTCCGGATGCAAGCCTAAGCCCGGGAGTCTGACAGAGGGCACGCGAAGAAGTCTTTTAGACGGGGAGTGTGTTGGGGACCACTGGTTCCCAGTCCCCCCAGCGAGCCCATGGGAAAGACGCAAGTGCTGCCTGTGTCACTTTCTCCACCTCCTGTCCCTTCTTTGCCTGCCTTCGACATTGCTAAAATCTCCCCACCGCCCCTTTGGAGAACTTCAGCCAACACTGACCTCGCCCCTTCTCTGGCTGCCACATTTGTACCCTACGCGTTGGCATTTGATGGCGATATCCTTTCTGTTACACCTGAGACCTCTCTAGAGCCCAAGGGTCGTGACTCCTGGGCTTAAAATTCTAGACAAAACATTCTACGTAGAGGGGGTCTCACTCTGGCTCGCCGCCCCCTCTTCTCCTCTCCTATGGGCCCTCTGGGTCCCTTCTGTAGGCTTTTGCTCGGCGTGATGCCACCACCGAGTCTTTTATGGTCCCCTCCCTTAAGGTATCATGCGTGCAGCGTTTATTTATAGCTAACCTCCTTTTAAAATGTATCTACATGTTATACTAAGAACCACTTTATGAATCAAGAAGCGAAAACACGGTAACGGCTTTTCAGAGAAGCCCAATAAAACTTTTGAAATTTCTGTCCCGTTTTCAAAAGATCAGAGTATAATTTTTAAAAAAAGAATAGAAGTGTTCTAATAAAGCACTGGCTGAGTAGAATAGACACCTTTTTCTCTACCCACTAAACTGCGATTCATAGAGAAGCAAAGGTCTCTCAAACTAAGGAGCAGCTGTGCCATTTAAAACCCTGTGCCAGCGTGACACCTCGGTGCCGTTCTGACTGTTCTCAAATTGAAGCTGTGATATGTCATCCGCGGGCCTTGCAAAAGGAGCTTCGGAGACCGATGACCTCTGTTTGCTCACAGAACAACTCCTGTTTGTGAAAACTTGTTTCCAGTCATTCACTTTTCCCTCTAAGTGAAAATTCCTTCCAGATCCACAGTCCGGGGTGTGTGGAGGGCTTCGGCCCGGCGCCCGGACCCACAGAGCGGCCAGCGCTCATCCGATGGGGGGATGGGGGATGTTTCAGGGGTGAAGGTCAGATTACAGAGAAACCTGAATGCTCCCCGCTCCCCGTGGATTCACTTTATAATAAAATACAAGTCCTTTTTTCTCCATTTGCTCGTCTGCAAAACGTAGGTGCCGCTGCCCGCGCTTTCCATCGCTCGTTCCTCTGATGTCGACAAAGACACCTCCATGCTTCTCGCTGACCGTGCCCACTCACCCAACGGTGTCGCCAAGGACACGGAGCCCTGTGACAACGGGAACCGTGAGGGTACCAGGAGTATTTTACTCATGGCAGTTTTGAAAATAATTCAGGAAAAATAAAAAAATAAAAGGTTTCCGTGCCCTTGAGACGAACACGTCCTGAAATTCTCTACCGAAGCTCTTGGGTAAAGATTCGTTCAGTGAGCTAAACTGCCATTGTCGTGAACTCACAAAGGATGTAGCCCCATAAGCACTACGTCTCCTCCAACGCCCGTTCTCCTTCGTTATTTCTTCATCTGATGGGTTACACATCTAGGCAGAAATCTCACCTCCTAAAAAGTCAGTAACTTACTCTTTATTAACCAGCTACACTTTTATAACATATAATTCTTAGGAGGTAAAACCCAAAGGCTCTGTAATAGTGTTAAAAACACGAAGAGAGGTCATTGTATCGTAGGATTTTAGAGCTGGGAAGAGATCATCTAATTTAAACTCCTCCTTGCACGGACGAGAGAACTAAATCCTAGAGAAGGGACGAGTCATTCCCAAGGTCAACCACTAGTGATAGCTCCAAGACAGGGGCCCAGCGTGGCTGTGTCTGCACTCTGCTCCCCCTACTATGTGCTCCCTGATAGGACATAACCGCACATGGAAGTGACCTAAATGATGTCCCCGAGTCTTTCTATCGCAAAGGGAATTTGTGTAAGAAGACAATCCCAAGGCTTTAGAGAAACTATTTTGTGGAACCACATGGGCACGCACACACACGCACACTATAGAAAAGCAAACAGCTTCTCTCGCTATTTACACGCAGGAGGTGACTCTTCTATTCCACCATCGCCCGAGCTCGTTTCTGGCTCCTGGCGAGTGTGACCTCGGTCCCGGAGCGTGTAATTGGCGCGGCGGGCTGCAGGCATCGGGGACTCCGGGATGATGGACAGCCGCCTGCCGAGGGCCGTGGCACCTGCCGAGGGGGCTCGGAACAACGCGCAAGTCCTTCCCCTCTTTCGAAGCCCCGCTCGGTGGTGGCCTTCCTTGGCGGCGACTTTGCCACCGCGTTGCTACTTCTCTGTGACCCCGGCTGTCTCATCCAGATGTGGCGTGGGCGGGGCCGGGGCTTTCTGAGTCACGCCCAGTTTCTCCTTCTCTTACCCTCTAGGAACCTAAGCTGCTAGTGATATACTTTAAAGCGACTTGCAAGTGTCCTGGCAGGTGTCTCTCTGGAACGCCATGACATGACGGTACACACGCAGAACAGAGGCGTGGGGCTCGGCCAGTAACGAAGGAGGTGCCGCATCTGGGACCCCCCGTGGTGAGGGCTTGGGGGCGCCGACGCGTGCTGGGTCGCGTGGCTACAGAAACAAGACACCTTTCGTGATCCCCAGAACGTGCTCTCCATTGGGGGGGTCGGGGACTGAATAGGAAGCTTCGGTGTGACAAGGGAGGTAGGAGGAACCAGAGAGGCAGAGGGCGGGGGCGTCCAGGCCAGCTGGGGACGGTGATGCTGGAGTCGCTGCCAACGGCCGGGCGGAGGGGTAAGGCAGGGGAGACGGCAGTGCAGAGACACAGCCACGCTGGGAACCGGGGCCCGTTACAAGCAGCTCTGCTGATGCCAGAGGCTGAGAGAGGGGCTGGGCGTCCGAGGAAGCGAGGCCCAGCAGGTAAAAAGGGGTGATGCACCCCCTCCTCCTCTGCAGCTTCTCTCCCACGGAGCTCTTAGCTCCCAAATGCCAGAGATCACCCGGCAGGTTTAGTTTGGTTGCTGAAGGCAGATTTCAGCATTTCGAGACATCTGTGAAATTCACCTCCCGTTCACTTAGGTTTCGGGCCGCTGCTCAGGGATGGCAGGCGGTCAGCGGCGGGTGGCCTGAAGATGGCAGGCGGTCAGCGGCGGGTGGCCTGAATACCGCCCTCAGGGGCAAAGCTGCTCAATTCTTAAAGCTCCATCAACTGAGCCCAGATGAGACATGAGAAGCACCCTCTCTCCGCTAAATGAAGAACTTTGGGGGGCATCATCTACTACTTCTTAATGGAAGTACTTTCTCATATCAGAGAAAGGTGGAAAGGAGAAAAGCTTTATTTTTTAAATTCCTATTTCTTAAAACAGCTAGCAAGTCCACATTATCTGTGGGCTTGCGTGTTTTGTTTTTGGACCTAGGAATTCCCCTAAAAATACGGCATATTTTAAACAAGTAAATGGGGTGAGAGCAGGAAATGGGTGGTCCACAGGATTAAAAGTATCTGAACATTTTTCTGAGACTCCTGGAATTTTTATATCCTTGGCCAGAGACCCTCTGAAAGGAGTGGAACAATCCTGATTTTTTTTTTTTTTGTGAGTAAAAGAGTCTTGTAAAACCTTCTGGATAGAATACCTCAGTTGAATTCAAATGGGTCAGATCTCTGTATGGATAATATAGGCCATAGAAAGAATGGTGAATTATTTAGGTTGGTGTCTTTGCAGGACATATGACAAAGACGAACACCAACACCATCTTTAAAGTCTTCCGTTTGCTACGCAGTTAGACCTTTTTCTTTCCCTCCTCCGCTGGGTGCTGCTCAGCGCCTAACTCTGGCTCAAATTTTAGAGGCAGGAATTAAGCCCCCAAAACTTCTGGTGCCGAAGCCATTCTGAGGAACCGTTAGCATTCTGGAAGTCTCCACGCTCGCCCCTCGGGGACTCCTCCCAGAAGCTGTCAGAGGCAACAACACCATGTTTACGAGAGAGTCTCTCGATGCTTTACGCTCATCGAGATAAAATGAAGCCAAAGAGCAGTCGGTTAAAATGTCAGGGGAATTGAACGGGCCATGCCGGAGCCCCCAGGTAAGGTGCATCGAGACTTGGCACGGGGCCGGGGAGGGAGACGTAAGAGCCATGTTCTCGCTGAGCAATTCCGCGGCACCGCAGGTCCGCGTTTGCTGGCCGGGTCACGGCAGGCTGCAGACTTACCCTCTCTTCTCTGTATGCTTAAAAAATACACACGCGTTCAGAGGCTCCGGTGTCAACCTGAAAGGAAGACGAGAGCTGATGGCCAGAGGGGCCGTGTGCAGCTCTGCGACTTGGCTGGAGACGCGGAGCGGGGGGAGCCGGTGGCTCTGTGGGCCCTGCGAGTTGACGGATTAGGGGGGAAGCCGATTCGACGAATCAGGGCTCCCCGAACGACAGAGGCGCAGCGGGGACGGTGCCGTATGCTTGGGCAGAAGCGGAGTTAATTAGAGAAAATTCAAAACTGCAACATCGCGAGGGTCATCGTGGACGTGGAAGCTGTCTCGTCCAGAGGTCTGAGGCTTTTCTAGGGCCTGTGCTAGGCGTTTCCGACCACGTCCCCTCTCTGGGGTGGCCGAGGAGAGGTTAATTTAAATGCAGCTGGTAGCAGCAAATCTGCCCCGGAGGAACTCTTTCTTTTGGTGACCCATCCGTCCCCGACCCCAATTCTACCCCCTGTGCATCTCTGCACACACCTGTGTGGGAGTTGCTTAGCATCCTGGCCCAGTCGTGCTGCTCTGAGCGTGGACGTCACCCTCCAGGCGTTGTTGGCCGGGGCCTCACAGATGGGTGGGCCCCCTGGCGCCTCTCGCTTGCTCTCGCCCGGCCCGCATCTGCCCTCGGCATGGGTGTGGATCCCGCCTTCTGCCTGGACTCTGACCGGCAGCCCGCCTGCACCCTGAACTGGGCAACGCTCAGCATCCCAACCCGACTCAGTCGCTCTGCTTATTCATTGACTTTGTCATTATAACGTGTCGGTCTTTGAAAATCAGCGTCTCTCGTTTTTTTCACACACTGTCCAATGCGAGAGCATCATGGGACCGCCGATGTTTACCGAGTTAAATGAAAAGAATTTGTCCGTACGTTTCTGAATTCTATTCTTCAGCATATTTCAGAAGCGCACGTGTCACTGTATTTCAATTCGCTCCTTCTATCCATTTGCGTAAGTTTGATTTTGAACAAGGCACCAAGAATTTACCAAAGACGCCCTTCACATCATATGTGAAAGTGGGGGGTCACTTTTCTACAGCTTGCATCTGTTCAAGGGCAGTTTCCTGCTTCCACGCATTTTAAGCCTTACGAAGATGGAGAAGCGAGCAGACACCTATGGAATATCCCGACAGAATCTGCTCGAGCTCCGTCGAGTGCCTGTAACGCTCCACCATTCCGCTCTCAGTCTTGGCTTGGGAACAGCCTCTGCATCGGTCGGAAGGCACGTGACGTCTCCTTGGTTAAGTCTGAGTACCGATTTGATATCCGGGGTATCCCTGGTCCTGGCGTCTTTGTAACGATCGCCTGCGACTACTCGTGGAGGGAATGTTTGAGAGGCACCGCTATCCTAGGAAAGTTCACCCTTCCCCGGCACTGAACACTTACCTGAGCATTCGAGATTTGCTTGACGAGAAGGACGGGGCCACTTGGCTTGCCCTGGTCCCGTAAATGTTGCATGCCTCTGCTACCGTATTTCAGACTCAGTGTCTTACCTGTCTCCACATTCCAGAAGCTTCCTTTGGGCTGATGTGCCATCTCTGTAAAGATTACGTGACTCCCTTTCATGAGAAAATGGGTCGCTGAAAAGCAAGTTTCCAACTTCCTATGGGGAGAAAATAAGACTTACACAAAGCTTCATAGGGAGTAGCCATCGAGAGGGAATGGGAACTAGGAGACAAAATAAACAAAGAAAGCTTCCCCACACCAACTATCTGGTAAAACCGAGGCACGCACCCTTGCCTAGCTGACTCACGGGAATGAGAGTGGGAGATCATCAACGCCCACAAGATTCGGACATTTCCCTACAGATCTCTGCTAAGATCCACATTCCCACGTCCACCTCATTGGGAGGGTTCCCACAGTCCTTTGCATCCTTTCGCTACAGGAGAAACTGATGAGCAGAGAAATTGATAAGGCAAAGTCTTAGAAGATGGGAAGGTGCGTAAGCTTTCCGAACGATCAGGAGTTGGCGAAAGACCTTGATCTTGCAGTGAATGCTGTTTTGAGAGTGACAACCAAGCTAATGTTAAAAACTGTGATTCTGACTGCTCTTTCAAATCTGTAAACTCCTAAAAAAGCAGAGCTGTGTGCTATGCTTTCTACATCGCTTATAATACTGGACTCCAGGTCTCATAAGTAGAGATCGCGCACCAAAGAGTTGTTAAATGAAGAATGAATTAATATTTTCATCGCCATCGGTGGTGGCTTTCCATATCATATTCCACAGATAAGTACGATGAGACACCACCTTATTAAGATCATATCAAGATTCTAAAAAATATTTCTGGCAGAGCTACATTTTTCTATTTCTTTAGAATCAAGATTACTATGTAAAGGACCGAAAACAGATTAGAAAAATTTCCTGACGTAAAGAAGGGTTAGTATTAGAGCAAAAAAGCAGAGTGTTCTGTAAAATTCAGACATTTTAAAAGATTTATGCCACTGGTTGCCAGAGCACTTTGATATTTCCTGATGGTGTCTTATGTAAAAGCTGAACTTTAAAGGAGTTTTGTAATTCGCTTTAAACTTAATTTCGCGCATTCATTATTAACCGAGAAGTATGCAACCGTGATAACACAGCCTGCTCACAGTAGCCGCTGGGGGATTACACAAACTCTATTGTATTATCCAGTTGTTCTTTGCGTATTTCATTTCCTCGAGGGGAAAATATTCTAATTTGTAATTTCCATATTGCCCGATTATCGTGCGCTCTCCCCTGATTACTCTCTCTATTTGTTTGGAATCTGTCAACTTCTGCACAATTTAATAAGACGATTTGACTTCCCAGACACCAGAGGAATCTCGGAGGGCTGCATTTCAGCTGAAAATGGAAAAGCCTACAGCTCTTTCTCAGAACACCAGCTCAGCATCGCGATTCCTTAAACCGCCGTCCCCTCCCCCTCCCTCCCCTCCCCTGAAGCTTAATTATTTGATTTCATCTTATAACGATATGATTTCCAGGAATATAACCTTCACGACTGTTCTCATGTTGAAATAAGAAACGTAAGCGGTACAGTTATCACAGGTTCACTATATATTGCAATTACATTACAAATGCACATAGCTATGTGGGGATTAGATGCCGTAACTCTCTTGCAAAGACTCAAAAACAATTCCCACAGCATTTAATATACCAACTGTATAAACGGTTGCAGGAATTATTGAGTTGAATAAATCCTCCGTGGCCCTTGCCTGCACGCTGTCCACGCATAGCAGTATTTTTCTAGCTTCTTTTCAGCCCCCAAACCAAGATGCTCCAAAGCCGTACACTGCTCTCCCATCGGCCCATTTAATTGTGCTTTGTTCATCAAGTCGTTCCCCGAATAAGTTTTAAATTAGTTCCCATGTTCTGTCCATCATGAAAATCTATTTGTTTAATTCCACCCAGTCAGCAAGTATTTACCGAATGCCTACTCGGAGTCGGGTGCTCCGAGTAGGCATTCGGTAAATACTTGCTGCCAAATACTCTTTGCTGCAATATTCTGAGCTGCTGGCTTGTTGGCTCCTTTAAAGGTATTTTTTTTTCTTTTTTTTTCTTTTTTCAGGTTCCTTCTTTAAAGGCTCAGTTCTTCAAACCACAGAGCGCAAATCGATGTGGCTTTTGTTAACTTTATCTTTCACACCCACTAGTCTTGTCACTGAGCAGTTTTCATGTGTTCAACACGATGTCTAGGCACTGTCCGTATGTAGCTAATAATAAAAATTATACGTAGACACAAATTGAGAAGCAATCCATTAGCTAGAACCTATATGCCAATCGCTTGATTTTTGCATTCGCAACCGCAGATTCCCAGCCGCGGATCACAGTGCCGTTTTCCACCTGCCGATGGTGGAATCTGCAGATGTGACAGGCCACTGTAGAGTCAAAAGTTACACCGGATTTCTGACTGCAGACGGGTTGGTGCCCCTAAGTCCAAGTTATCCAAAGGTCACTCGTGCTGTGGATAAAGATCAGCTCACATTCTGGGTGAACGTGGAGGAGAGAAACGGCTCTCAGATGGCACGTGTCACAGGGTTGTCATCCGGCCTGGATGACGCAATAAAGAATCTGGTGCATGGTGCCTGCTCCCTGGACGTTGGCTCAATCAGCTATGCCCTCCTTTTCAACAGTTCTTGCTGCGAAGGACTCTTCTGGTCCAACATAAATTAAACTGTTTTCTTAAGAGATGCCGCTTTAAAGCACACTGCTATATGTGACTGTTCTAATTCTTTTATTCTAGAAACAGGCCGTGCTGCGTTAACTTCACCACATGCCTGCCAACACAGTGGTCTCCTTCTGAAAATGGGGCGGAGACATCACCCTACGAAAGGGTCTGTTTATTAATACTAACGTGGGCTCTTGCGGCCCTGGCTCGTGGCTCTTGGAAAAGTGAGTACGGGCACCCTAGACTTGGAGAGTCTCGACTTCTAATCCTGACGCTCCAACACTTCATCTTTCTGATCAAGGTCAAGTTCCTTTCTGAAACATCATTTTCCACAGCTGTAAAAGGGGGTCAAAATGGTACCCATCTCTAAGGAGGGTTGTGATGATTCAATGCAGTAATTCACATAAAGACCTTAGCGCGTTTATTTATTTAACACGTACTAATTGAGCAGCTACTCTGTACCAGGTTCTAAAGATACAGCAGAAGGGAGCAAGCAGTCGAAATGACCTGTCCTCCAGGAGCTTCATTCTAGTGGAGGAGACAGAAAATAAATACGATAAATAAGTACAGTTTATAGTGTACTAGACAGTGATGAGAACTAGGAAGGAGAAAGAAAGCGAAGCAGGGGAGAGAAATATGAATAACGAGGAGGGAGTTGTAATCCGACAAGGCGACCATTAAAGATCTGGGGGCGGGGGCTGTGGCCGGCACAGGTGCATACGTGGTAAATTCTTGATATTTTATTAGTACACATTTTTGTCCCTCTTTTCAGGAAATGGATAAAGTGGCCAACACATCTTGGAGAAAACTGACTTTAGATGATAACTCGGAGCAGTCACATCCTGCCCTTGTGATTAGATTTAATTGGCCTTCGCATCAATTAATGGATGTCATACTGGATGCTGCCCCCCCGCCCACTTCCTTATGCACATCTGATCATCACATCCAAAGGTTCTTTTCTCAAAACAAAACATCGTCCCCTCTGGGACACTTTTGCCACCAGAGGACCAGCTCACGCATTCGCTTTCGTGTCTTCCAGAGGACCTATCCCCACGAAAGGACTACTTTTGTTTTCACAATTGTTTCTCATCAGCTGCTAAGTGACATGAGAGGGTATGATGCTCAAAGACAGGCGAGTCGGTCGTCCCTGGTGGCCCAGCGGGAGAGAGGACAGCAAGCATTCTCTTCCCCCCTCTTCCGGCCAAACGAAATCCTGGAATTCCTAAGGCGAGAAATAATCTGATCTCATCTTTCTTGGTGCATCCTGTTCTCACTTTAAAGAAAAAAAAGGTGCTTCCCAAGCTTTCGATCATCTCCCTTCCAGCGTTGGTTAATAATACCTGAAGTGGCCACAGTGTGGTCCCCTCTGTGCCAGCCGCTGAGGGTGGGACCAAGCTGGATCCTGGGCAGGTCCCTCAACTTGCTCGGGCCTCAGTTGCTGCCTCTGTGAAATGGGGTGCAGACTCCTTACCTGATGAGGGGATGCGGGTTTCTCCGACTGAGGATTTGGTAAGCTAAGGAGAGATTCCGGGGCTCATCGCATCAACTTCATTCTGAGTGGCACTTTAGATTTTCTTCCGAGTGCGCTCACACTCATTCCGTGAACGTTTCAAACCCCAGATCTGTCTTTCAAGTGAGCTGCTTAATCTCTTTGCGCCTTAGCCTTCTCGTCTAATAACGCCCAAGTGTTAGTGACACTAAAAGGTTATGTCAGGTGATTAATGTAAGTTCTTAGCACAGAGCGCACACGCCCCTGGGTGTGAAATCATGTCTTCTCATTCTACCGGAGAAGGATTGGAAAGGGTGGGGGCCAATCTACCTGACGCAGGTTGGCCGATTCGAAGCAGAACGCGTCCGAAGGTCAGACGCCCTGATGTCTAGTCAGTTCTTTCTTTCTCCAGGACTGAAATGGGGTTGTTAACGGGCTGTACCCAGGCCAGCGACCCCTGCCCCAAAGCAAGATCCTGCATCCACACATACGTCCTTACACGGTGAAAGAATATTGTGAGCCCTTTCATTTCGACTTTGAACAGTTACGAGTAAGCCTTTGAGTAAGAATTAATTCTGACGTGTTTTAACCATTGTCGAAACAGATCCAAATTTGATTATCTTGAAAAAGGCTATTATAGATTTCCTAGGAAAATGTCTCCCACTTATGAATGAATGTGTTCCCAGGGGACCGGCTCCCCGTTAAGGTCCTTGGGGACTGAGCAAGGCAGAGGTCCTTAACTAGGGGTGTGGACCCTGGCTGTAAACATTTTCCTTAGCCACCATCATCTTTAAAATATTCTAGTTTCTTGCCGGCGTTTAATAAATTGGAGATTACACATAGACATTTAGATTTCTGGTTCGCCTCGGTTGGCCTCAGTCACACCGACAGCCACCTGAGGACAGGCCCCTCCCCGACAGGTGTGCCTGCTCCAGTTCCCACGGTCCCCGCCCGCATCGGCAGGCGCCCCCTGGAAGCGTTCAGGCCAGTAGCAAGGGCTTCTATCTTGCACAGGGATCTGAAAAGCAACATACACATCACCCCTCTCCTTAGTTACGGCCTGAGCTGAGCGCCATCCTGCCCACGTCACCTCCCGTTTTCCTTGACGGTGATTTCTGTGCAGGGTCCCCCTCCCCGTAGGTGGCTCTGCCCTTTTTAGAGCAGCTAGCACAGTGCTATTCTTTGTCCTAGTGGACTTAGCACTGTGCGTCCACTTACTAGGTATGAAATACTTTTGTAGATGAATTGATGTTTTCTTAGGGTCTCGTAAGGAGAATTAGCCGCACATATGCTTAAGCGTCTCGTAAAATATTTCCATTTCGGTGCATTCGTGTGCGTTACCGGGATGGCACAGGTTAGCCATTTACGTATCAAGGACACCTGGCACAAGTGTCTGTGTGTAGACGGCGTCTAAATGCCAACAGAGGGGTGGGAAGGGATCACTCTGCTCAAATCGCGGCAGGTACAAGCATCCTTCGTGTGTGACGTTGACCAAAACAGATCCAGGCTCACACTGACACCACTCCAGCTCCACGCCTCTCAGCTAGAGACGTGTGACAGGAAATCAGAGGGGATAATATGCAAAGCAGCTTTTTCAAACCATTGGTACAAAATCGAGGTTTTACTAAGAGTTAAACTATGCAGAAGAGACATTTAGAAATGTCAAGTAGCTGAGCATTTGGAGAATTGTAACTTAAATGAAGCCCATGCCAATATGAATTTTTGTATGGGCTAAAAATCTCATTTCTAAATAGGCTCAGTAATGCCAAAGTTAGCTTCATTCTCAGGACACGCTCTAATAGCACCTGCTGCTTGGAAGAATTTCTTTTAAAGGTAATATTGGAGAGGCTTTTAATCAAGATGGCTCTCTGAGTTTAGACCTGGACATACCTTCTCTGTTCTCAACATAGAGCAGTGACAGCTAACGTAAGAAAAGTAAGGTGCGGCCGAGCTCAGAAATAAGGTGACCACCTCCGGGGACCAGAAGAGGTACAGAAACACAGAGTGGTGAGTGAGGCTAAGGCCACAGGCTTGCTGGGCTCCGGAGCAGGACCCGGACAGTTGTCATTGGACGCTCTGTTCATGAGAGATGGAGGGAGCTGAGCTCAGGGTTTGAAGCCAACTGCACGGCGATGCCTACCCTCACGGAACGAGCTTGGGAAAGCGGGAGGGGTTAACAACTTCACCGCCAGAAAATGAACCAGGTGGACCGTTGGCTCAGGGAGGGAGTGGACAAGCCACAGCCCGATATCACCACGTGCCAGGAATGCCCCCTCCCAACACTGCGAGAGCTGGTTCTGTTCAGATGGTCTGTGGGGTGGATAGGAGAATGTGCAAGACCATTCCTTCAATGAGGAGAGGAAAGGTGGATAGATGATTAGATAGATGATAGATAGATAGATGATAGATAGATAGATAGATAGATAGATAGATAGATAGATAGATAGACAGATAGATAGATAGACAGATAGACAGACAGACATAGGTAGATAGATACTTCCCACTCAGAGAGAACTTACAAACCCAAATTCCAAAACCATAAAAATCACTTAACGCTAAGGAAAAAAGAGCAAAAAATTCAAGATGGAAATTCCTTTGAGTTCACCAAAGATTCTAGATAGAATATTAGCATATAAAAATCTAGAGTTCCCAGTAATAGCGAACAATACAAAACAGAAAAAGGGTAGCCAAAAAATTATAAAATATATAGAGAGTATATTTAACAAAATATACGTAATGCTTCTATGAAGAAAGACATCATCACTTAATTGACAGACTTATAAAAGACATGAATAAAGGAAGAATTACACCATCTTCTGGCAGAAAGATTCAACAGCGTAAAGGAAATCAATGCTTTCCCAATTTTCCCATAAATTCGATGCAATTCCAATCGATCTCCCGACAGAGGAGTCTATAGAATTCAACAAGCTGTGCCTAAAATTCATAATGAAGAACAAAGGATTAAAAACAGCCAAGGCAATTTTGAGTAAGAAAAATAAGATGGGGAGATTTTCCTTTCCAAGTATCCAGGGTTATTATGAAGCCATAATGCTTAGTGTGGTAATGGCTCAGGGATGGACAAACGGACCCATGAAACGAAGAAAGAGCCAGACACAGACCCACACTAACAGGTCAACGTGAAACACGACATAGGCGAATGGCGGGTCAGCCGTCTGGGAAACGGGCAACTCCTGGGCAATCGGAATAGGACAGTTTAACGGCCCACTCCATGTACTACCATAGCGTTCACACCCATCAGAATGCAATAACTAAAAACACTGCCCTGTCCTGAGGCGCAGGTGGAGCGGGGATAACTCCATGTGGTAGGGATATAACGTGGTGCCATGATACTGGAAATGCCAACCAAAACTACATGTATATTCTAGAGAGACTGGAACAAGTAAAACTTATTAACTTTTAGGAGAAAGCAAAAGAGACAGTCTTAATATGTTCAGAGCAGAAAAGGTTTCTTAAACAAGAGAATAAAAGCAATGATCATACAGGAAGAGAATGCTATATCGAAGTAAATTAAAACCAAAACCTTTCTGAATTACAAAGGACAAAATTAAGTAAAAAGACAAAAAACGATATGGAGAAACAAATTCGCAACATAAGCAATGGATCTGGGATTAATGTCAAGGAGTTATATTTTAAAAAACTTTATAAATCAGAGAGAGAAAGGCAGGAGGAAGAGAATGATCTACACAGGTTATGAGCGGACAATTCGCAAAAGAGAAAAAATAAATAGCCCATAAGCAGACGAGAAGATGCTGAACTTCGCGAGTGATTAGAGAAATGCAAATCAAAACTATCTTGAGTTACCATGTCCACACTCATCAGATGGGCAGTCGTGAAAACTCTGCCCGGGACGGGCAGGGATGCAGAGCAGGGTGACTTACACGCCTGGAGGAGTGCAAATCGGAAGCGCCGAGTCGGACGCCTCGGGCATGCCCAGTGCACCTGCAAAGGCGCCCAGTCCACGGCCCATCGGTCCCAGTTTTAGAGACGTCCTTTAGGGAGACACTCTTACATGTGTGCATAGGAATCGTAGGAAAATCTTCACGGCAGTATTGTTTTGAAATCGCGGAAAAAGAACTTAAATGTCCACCAATATGAGAATGGATAAGTAAATCATGATATATTCCACGGAGTTTATGCGCCAGTGAAAATAATGAGATGCATATATTAATATGCAAAAATCTCATAAAAATAATAACTGAGTAGGTGGTATATAAAATATTTTATGGTGAACGATTTAAAAATTTACCGAAGCATTTAAAATAAAAAGATGATATATAAAAATATTAACTCCACCCCAGAGAACATGATTACAAAATAAGTTAGTGAAAAATTTTGAAATGGTATAAACAGCTTGATTTCCATACTGTTAGAAATATATACGTAAAATATGATAAAGCGGTAGCTGGACATGGTGACATAATGAGTCAATTTAACACCTGCCCTTTATTTTCCAAATTTCCTATAATGCACACATATTACTTTAATGACCAGAAAGAACATTTTTAATTTGAACTTCAACTCATGTCTTAACGTAATTCAGAAAGGTTTCGTGTCATGAGCAGTCCCAATTACACAGGGCTGATAGGTTTCCGCGGCTCCAGATGACAGCTGGGTGTCACCAGAATATTTTGTCATTATTTGCACATTGCACGTGCAAGAATCATGACAGCTGCCTCCTGTCACAGGCTAGCTCCCTAGAAAACAAATCCTGAAGGCAGACTCATGAGCCGATGCTTTCCTGGTGGAACCCCAGGCCCGGAGAGGGGACACTCAACACCAAGGGGCGTATTACAGAGCTGGCTGTGCTTTCAGGAGGAAGCACAGCGCTGTTCAGACCTGTGGGATCACTCTGGACAGTGCACACCGCCACGTGGGACAATACAGCTGGGGGAGGACGGCAGAGGAATTTATTTGCCGGCTGCATCCTGTCTCCCTCTCGTCAGTTTTCCCATGAGACGTAAACTTCCTAGTACTTCCAGGTCCCGTCACCTGAAGCAGCCACATTCCCCAGCCCCACGCTTCATCTGGGTCCAGAGATGACGGGAGGAATTAAAGCTTTGATGGGTCCAGCGCAGTGGGCTCCGAGCGCTAAGGTGGCCACGAAAGCTTACCGGAACTGGCCTCCCTACAAGGGGAGGGGTGACGGGTAAGGGCCCCAAATCCTGAATTTCTCACATCCGGTCTTATATTCTGTCCTGTGTGGCCTGACACCCTCGTCTGCTCCCACGGAAGTTCCCTAGCGGGACATTAGCCACGTCCTTTGCTGTCGACTGTCCTTTCAAGGTCGGGGTTTGTGATTCCCAGCCCAGGTTCTGCCGAGACCAGTCTCATTACAGTAGGAAGCGATGACAGGTGGGGACACATCTTGAGAACGATGTCATTTCGCAAAGCACCCGTACCGGGTGGTCGTTCTGCAGTGTTCAGGCAAGGAGAGAGCTGGAAAAGCGTTTCGTTTTCACTTTATTATTCAAATTTAAATTTGTCATCAAAGATCTTCATTACAAATGGAAATAGTGGTCACACTTACTCAGCCACATAACCCTTGACCTATCTGCTGCTAGTATATTTGGAGAAAATGAACGATCTGCTTCCCATTTTAGTCTGCCTCCTCGGGCTTTTTTTGTGGTTGTTATTAAAGTTTTACTAAGATAAAAAGCTTCCATAATTAAAAACGAAACAAAAATTTCCATATGCAGAACTTGTCAGCAGGGCAGAGGGATATATTTAAAGGGAAGATGCTTGAGAATGTCTGTAATTCGGAGAAATCATCCCATATTCCTCCACCTCCTTTCCCTAAATGCTTCCCGCCCCGTTCGCCTCGCCACTGTCCCTAGGTAATGCCACCTTCGCCTGTGGTGGCCTGTGAGAGCCCCCGGGGCCACGGCAGGGTGACGAAGGGACCCCTTCCCCTTCAGCAGTGATGCAGAAGACCTATGCTAAGAGCGAACGTTAGGTCATTTACTGACCACTTTGTAGACACAAAGCGGCATTTCTGCTGCCGCACCTGAGAATCATAGAGCTAAAATCATCGAAGATGGGGAAGCTAGAGGTGATCGCGCGAGGATCCAGAGCAATGTTTTAATAAAAAGAGTAAAAACGAGTTCCTTGAGTAGAAAGTTCCAGAGCTAGCAGGTGACCCTGAAAGGTAATGTATTTTGAGAGCCATGGTTATTAAAACCCTATAAACATATGTTTTAGTGCATGGCAAGAAAAAAAAGAATTCTAACACAAACCCTAAAAAGAATTAATAATCTTCAACACAAAGACACAGACACCACCATAGAATTTATTTTTACTTTATTAACAATGCGGCTTACAATTTTTTCAAGTAAAAAGGGTTTTTCAGTTAGAATAAAAATTAAAATATAACTCTGATATAGATTTTCATTTATTTACATGAAAACATATATACAGAATACAATCTTACAGCAAACCAACAACATGCCCTTTTCCTGAAAATCTCAAAAGTAAAAACACCAAATTTTTCCTTTTACACACCAAAACATACACAAGATATGAATCAAATTTCAATACAGACTATTCAAACTGGAATGCAAAACGGTAAAAAGGCTTTCGACTTTCACGACTAGGGATACGCTGCCAGATTATCATGCTCCCATCTGAACAAATGAGATGATTATTTTTCTGTCATTGAAAAACATTTTGCCTACGATTTCCCATCATAGGATGGTTTTCAGCAAACATTTGTCCCAGAACTTTGCTTTCTCTTCAACGCATCTCTTCGGCCCACATGAAGACCGCTCTGCTTGGTTATGTGACAAGACCTACATACGCACGGGTACCGAATCCTAGTCATTTAAAACAAAACTCTATGATGGAAAGTCTGCAGCTCAGGATATCGTGTGAGTTATTATTTATCATCTAAACTAGAAGCGCTTTTAAACCAAAATCCAAGGCAGCGTCACGCATCAGCAATTACAGTTTTTAGGTAAATGAAGTGGGTTAAAATGAGCACAACTCAATTTTATCAAACCATGTTTTGAATACTTGTAAACCAACTCTAGTGATAAAAGCTATGAGAATCAACCAACTTAAAAATTCAACCAAGTTAAAGGGAGTAAAGCAATTTCCAGAAAACGCTTGAACAGAAAAGGACAGGGAATAAATAAGAGAAGCATCGGATCGTAACAGTTGCCAATACAGCTTTCCCTTGCCGTTTAGTTATTGCACCAAAGCGACATGGGCGGTATGCTTCTCTCTCCAACAGTTTCTTCCTTAACAACAACAGATACCTTAATTCACTATTTTCCCTTCAAATAATTGCACACTCCATCACAGCTTTCTAAAGACAGAATAGGGTCCGTGGAGCCCGGATTCACCATCTTAAACAAAAAGCAACGGTGATGCTCAAACCGCAACTGAAATTATAACACTACTGTTTTCATAGCTCTATACACAGAAATAAATAGAAATGGGTGTTCTACGAAAGGACTATGGAAACCCCGAGTGCTTCCAAAACGAAGGCAGAACGGCTCTTAGAAAGGGGCGTTTGGTGTAAGATAAAAGGCGAGTCTCCGAACCTGCCTGATACAACACTCAACATTCTGAGACAAATTAGGAAACTGAGACCGGCCTTCAAAGGCTGATCGAAATCAACCATCTAGAGATTGTAGTCAGGGTCAGAGGTGGCAGCGTTAAAGGTTTGAGTCATTTTAATTTATTGAGGAACAAACCAAAGCAAACACAGGAAATAATCTTTCAAATATGATCAAATAAGGTCATGCAACCTAATAGCTGTAAAGCTCAAACACTGCGTGTGAGTCAAGACTTTGATCAAATGAACCTCATTTTCAAAATAATGGATGAATCTGCATGCTGTCCAACTCTGTGGTGAAGCAGACCGGAGTCGGCTTTTTTGTGAAAAGTGAAGAAGTTCTGTTATGCCAGTCATACCCTGCTCTTTTTAGGTTTTTATGCTATTATTTTTGTGGCTAGCGTATTTTTCCAACACAGTACAAATGAAGTCAAGAAATTAGGGGCTGAAACAAGCTCCATCCGTTTTCAGGTGGATCAAGCGATGGACTCTCATCGTTAAAGATGAGGTGGCATTTCTGCCTCTCAGGTTACACATGGGTCCAGATCGCAAAGTGTCTGCTCGGCCAGGAAAAGGAGGACGCGCTTCCTGGCCAGTTCCGGGGGGCGATGAGCGGCGCGGTGTGCGTGGGGTACAGGCACATGGAGGGCAGGACTTTGGGCCTAAAGTTTTATCGGAGAGACAGAGGAGAGGCCGCAGCAGCAGGGGAGGAAGGGACACCGCGTATTGGCGTACTGTGGGGACAGGTGTAAAATCAGTACTTCCTGCCATAAGAGGCACAGTAATGACACAGTAAATGTACCTTGGAAATTAGCCCTGTTTCTAAGATAGAAGCTGGCGAGAGGTGACGCCTACAGAGAGGCGAACACCACCTTGCCGTCTGTAGCCAAACCGCTACTGGTGTGAGGTCACGGCCACCACCATGGAAACCCCCAAGGAACCCCGGTTCAGGAGGACGCTGACGACACTGAGAGCACCAGCATCTTCTCGGTCCTACGCTGTCTCCCGGCTCGCAGAGGGGCCGCCAGAGACAGCACATGGATCACCTTCGGGGCGATCGCCCAGAGCTGGGCCCCCTGCTTCTGGTGGCGGCATCTCCGCACCGTGCGCGCACAGAGTGGAGGCGCGGAGGAGACGGGGCGAGCAGGGTCTTGGGCATCTGGCCCGCGGGAGCCTCCAGCTCCTCTGGGTAGGCTCCAGAGACCTCCGGAAGATCTGCTTACTCCAGTGTGGCACCTCCTCCACACTGCTCCTTGACAGGGCGCAAGAAGGTGATGTTCGATCTGAAAGCACAGCGTCATGCCGCAGCCACCACATTCCTTCCTTCCCGTTTCAAATGCGACAGAAAGAGGTCAGCTTGCAAAGGCCACAGTGAAGGATCGCGAATGAGTCAGCGCGAGGAGGATGCCGAGATCTTGAAATGGGTCCCCTTTCCGATGGCTCGACAGAGTTTAATGCCACAAGACTCGGCATTTAAGGCCAAAAGCACGTGGCTGAGAAGACAGGGGTGGGAAACTGAGGAGGACGGGACTTTAGCTCAGAAGAGAAAGACAGGCTGGAAGCCAAGCGTGAATCACCCCGATACTTCCCCTCTTATGGCAAGGCCACCAGTACAGCTTAGGACGCCAGTCCTGGCATCAGCGGTCCCCAGGCAAATGCAATTAAACCATTAAAACTGAACTATAGAATCGGCTACAGGGAGACAGAAAGTCTCAGCTGCAAAATATGTTTTCCATTTTCATCTCTGACAGTCACAGAGTGTTAATAATGGTTAGCATTAGTAATCAAACTTGCCCGAATCTGACAATCACACCTTAAAATGTAGCAGAGATACGAGCAGCTAGTCAGCCCCCCATGTGGTAGGACTGGAACTGGTGACACTCCAATCAAAAAGAAAAGATCAAGGCGATTATAACAAAAAAAAGTCACAGGAGGAACACAGCCTCTGCTCGTCGCGTCCGCTCCTGAACAATCTGAAGGTTTGGTTTCCTTGCATAAGTTTGAAAAGGCATCCAGGCGACTACGTAACAATATCATAGGCCATCTGGGTTTGAATATGTACATTGGGTCACTCAGGACATACACACATGAAGTTCTCAGAGCTGCAGACCTTTCTGCAAGCAACTTCACAGATTTTATGAAAATTGCCCAAGAAATGTCATAAGCAATGTCAAAGCCGGAGTGAACGGAGGAATTAGAGTTACAAAGCTGCGGCGACACCTCGTTTTTCACCTGCTCTCCCCTTCTCTCATTTTGGCCAACCTAGCAGGAATGGGATGGGGACAGGAAAACGTGTGCCACCCCTCCACTCACAAGTGCTCCAACCTGTCACTTTGCAAGAACAAGGTCCAGAGCGACTCAGTCACCCAAGAGTTAGTAATTAGCCATGCCAGGTTAAGGACCAGGGCTGACTCCAGGTTTAGCGCTCGCTCAGCTGCATCTGCTGGGGGTGCGTGGCTCCTCGTGCCTGTCGTAACGAGTGTGCCAGGGCTGCCCCGAATGCGTGGCACTCAGAGGGACTCTCTCTGGAGCCTGTGCAGGGATCCTGCTAAGGGATGTGGCTGCTTTGTAAAATGCTTCCCTCAAGTCTCTTCTCGTTCCTGCTCTCTGAAACTAAGCTTTCCCTTCAACATACGACTCAGCATTTCCCAAGAGACGAAAGGAGTCCCTCCCCAGTCTGATCACAATTAAATTAGAGTGTTAGCGATATTTGAGGTTCCACAAGAGTATCTGCGAATAGAAGTCCTCTCTACAGACTTTCCAGATGCCCATCGCTCAGGAAAACTGTCTCCCCGCAATGCCACGCCGCCTTCCTTCACGCCCCCTGCTGCTTAAAAGGCACCTCTGACAGGTGATGCAGGTTTAGCCCATCTTTTTATAACTGCATCCTGAAACATCGGCTACATGTTTGAGAAATGAGTTATCACCAAGATCGGCTCAAACTGTGGTGACAGCCACACGTGTCTCGATAGGAAAGAAGCATCTATAAATGCGTCTGAGGGTGAGTAGAGCAAAAACGATAGGCACCCTCTTTGGTCACACTGAAAAAGACAGACACGAACTGCACCTTAGTTTTCAAGAACATGTGGGCTGTGGTGAAGGACCTTGTTCAAAGGCAGCTGCCTGGTTTGGGGTGGGAGAAAGGCGAGCTATGGATGTACGAAAAAGCTCTTCCATGACCCACAGGTCTGACACAGAACTTTAATTTACACTCTCCAGAGGCCACTGCTGTGGTCCTGGCATGAGCTTTAAAACATGAAACTATGAAACAGGCTGGTGGATGAAAGTGAAGGAGGTCCTTCACGCTTCTTGCTTTTCAGTAACAGTATATGAACCATCTCTCATAACCCAGAAAAATAAAAGTTCCAGTCCCGAAAACCTTCCCAAGACGCGGCATCACCAACACAATGGGCCACATCCCCTGAAGGTAGAATCAGTTGGCATACTGGGCGTAGAAAGCCACTTTAACTCTCTCGATCTGATGGCACAGCTTGATGGCGGGTCCCAGCTTCAGCTCCATGCACTCCTGCACGGTGGGAAGTGTCAGCAGTAGGAGCGCCTGCCCGTCGATGTCCTGCCGGAAAACAGAGCCAGGTTAGAGCCGAGACAGTGTGCACCAAGGCAAGGCATTTGTCACAGCCTTTGTCCTGGGGCTAAGGGCGTGGGGCGTGGGGCGTGCGGGGGCTGCTCTCGTCGCCTCTGATTCTGGAGCATGCCGGCAGAAAGCGGCTTGGCTTGATGTATGCCTCACCTGGGTTGATAAATCCTCTTTGCTCAAAACATTGTGGCTACTCTGAAAACACATGCCCAGGCTGGTGGGGAGACAGAGCCGGAGAGGTGAGCTGCTGCAGGGATTCTTTGCCATGCTCAGCAACCCTCGCTGGGAGAGCACCCCCCGCCCCAGGACCCAGACCCCCCCAACAGATCCACTGTGACCTCATCCGAGCTAGAAAAGGGCTCTCCACTAGGAGGAGAGCCTCTCTTCCCTGCAGGTCTGACACCTCACATCAGAATGGGCGAGAAGATGCTGGAGAGACATACCGACTACACAGCAGTTTTCCACAGAAGAAAACACAGGTGTTCAGACACACACCCATGCACACGCGTACGTGCACACACATCTACATTCACACACTGACGTCGCCCAGAATGAGTGCTACCTGGGTCCAGGTCTATCTCCTGTTTTGCCTTTAGGTGTTCACGAGATGACTATTAAACTTCATGCACCGCAGGAAGAAGGGTACGAAGGCTCACCCCAAAGCTTTAAGATCACCCCGCTGGATATCTTTGCTCTTTACCCACTTGCTTCCTAGAATGGTCAGGTTTCTTGATGGAGATGTTGTGTGACTGGGTGACTGAGTAGAACTGCGACCCTTCTTCCTAGGCACCAGGGCACACCTCATGTTCCAGAGGGAATAGCTGAGGCTCAAGGTAATGACAAAGGTCGGTGGTGGAATGACAGTATAAACGGAACTTGGCACACCAGAATTCCTGCTACTTGGGGAAGTCGTGTGCCCAGCGCTGCGATAAGCCACGTAGACTTAATAGCCACACAACTGCATGGGGGCATGGACCTTAGGCAGCATGTATCAATGAAGTCTGTGTAGGTGCTTATTTTCTTATTAAACTAATGGTTTATTTAGCTGCCTTGAAAGTTATCTACAGCGAAGAATCAAACTGTGTATATGTTAGCTTTGGAAAGACCTGTGTTGAGAGTAAGTGTAACTTATGTGATCAGTTCAAAAAACATCTTGATGTGCAAATACTCCCTAATAAGCACGGCAGCAATATAAATTAAGCATTAACTGAAAAAGTAACAAAGCAAGTGCAACTTACTATTTCTAAATTACAGATGAGCACTAGCTAGGACGCATGCCACTAGAAGCCATGTCTCAACCAAGCCTCAAATATGGCCACTAAGTACACAGATTAGTCTTGAACATATACTGAAAGGAGAAGGTAAACTAATAACACTGTCAATGAGTTTTTGATGCTACATATATATCATTTTTTTTCTCTAGAGTTTTAGCATGTTATTCTACTTGCTTTATAGATACTACCTAAAAGGCTGGTTGTAGTAAGGGAAATTAGAAATACTGAGAAAAAGTACGTTGTTCAAGGTGGAGAAGCAAACAGAAGAACCCCTTGGTCTGGAACCTTTTAGCCAATTCCATGTTCAGAACCAAATCTACGTATGTCACAGCAAGTGGACAGAGAGGGCACAGACCCAGGGATACAAAGTCTTGTAGGTATCGAGAGCCTCAAAGAAATACACTGTAAGTAAGAAGAAAGCTGATGTTACAAGACTGCGTGCAGTAAGCTTCATCCTTAGGTTCAAAAGAATCAACAGAACAGGATAGAATAGACCTGAACTTATTTTAGGAGCTGAAAACCTTTTTAAAGATGGAAATAATGCCAGAAAAGCTAGCTGATCCAAGATCACAGAGCTAGAGAGCAGTGGAACTGGGAATGTGGTTTTCTGATATTAAACACTGGAGAGAAAATTATAGCTCAGCTTTCAACACCTACAGTCAGTCATGATGGCCGTCCTTAGACATATAGAATCAATTACAACTGAAAAATCAGCCCTAAAATATATATGTGTAACTCTACAGACAATTTCAGTGAAGGGGGCAGCCATATGCATGCACCACATTCAAGTGGAGGATGTCACTTATGCAACAAACATTTCTTGAGCACCTACTAAGTGCCAGGCACTCTCATGGTCTCTGGGGATCCCACACTGAACAAAACAAAGATTCCCCACAAGAAGACTACAAATCTCAAGGGAGGCAGGCAAATCCATAGACCATTACAACATAGGAAAATTAATGTATGGACACAGAGCTACGGGCTCATACGAAATGGGCGACTGAACCGTTCTCTCATGGGCGTCAAGGAAGGCTGCAGATGCCTAAACTGACACCTGAGGGAATCAGGGAAATGCAGATTAAGCTCTCAGTATAATACAGTCTTACAGCCACAGAAACTAAGGTCTGAAAATACTAAGCACTGACGGAGATGTGTGTCATAAAGGGAACCGCCACGCTCACTAGGATGCCACCTCGATGTACTACTTTGGAAAATATTTTGACATCACTTAGTAAAAATATATAAGAGAAAATCAAACGAGAGCTTGACAAAACAAAATTCAGAATAGTATTTGCGTTAGTGGAGATCAAAGGGGCGAGCCTACAATTTACAAGGGGTCCCAGTTTAGGGCCACGGTGGGGGCGGGGGGAAGTCCACACCTCTCAGTCTGGACTTCAAGAGTGGGCAACCTGAGACAGACGGGATCAAGTCTGTGTCTCTGAATGTCCCCTTAAGAGCAGGTTAAACGCGTCTCGTGGCTCTCACGGTGCCCACGTAGAAGGCTTCGCACAACTGAGACTGACAGGCTGAGGAGACACACGAGCTGAATTGTATGCAGAAAACTCTGAGCTGCAGTACGACAAAGACCACGGGGTGGGGTGGGCTGAGGCTAAGCTACCTGATTCATCAGAGACCTTTCGCCTGCTTCTCATCCGGGAAGAACTGACAACCGGGCCCGATATCTGAGGTGGGAGCAGTGGCTAACCTGCAGCTTGTCTACACTCGGCCGCTGGCTGTCATCTCCGGGTTCGCACTTCATTCTCCATCTTCCCCGACGATGTAAAACGCAACTCAGTGTTCTCACTCTGAGAAGACTATGAGACCCAGAATAAAATCAGGCCCCCGGTCCCCAAACACCGGAGTGGCACACTGCCTGCTGCAAGTTGCTACGGTTTAGCAACCTGACCATCAGACTGGCGCCGGTGTGCAAGACAGTGGAGGTGGCTCCGTGATGTCAAATGCAGCTGCCCGACACCTCTGTCCCAGACTCATTCGTGCTGCAGACTGCATGGAGCCAGCATCCACTCCACGGTCTCACAGTAGAACGGGAGGGAGCAGTGGATAAATGGAAGAAAAATCGGGCAAAATAATAGCACAGGTGATACCACGAGTTGTCAAGCAATGAGGGAGGAATCCCGCCCTGCAGTCCTTTCGCATACGTGGCTTTTGTTCTGGTTTAAAATAATTTTTTTTTTCATTGATTATGTAATAACAGACCTCACAGTTAATTTAATTTTTATAAATATGCTGTCATATAATTCAGAATTGCTAGCAAATCACTTGTTATGGTCCAGATAGCATTAACATAAATGGAGTAGTAATTTTAGGAAAAATGTAATAAAATACACAACATGAAAGTTATGCTTAGCACATGAAAAAAATTAAATTCATTTTGACATAGGGTTCAGTACAGGGCTTGGTAGCTCCTAACGGAGAGAGTCAGGTCTATAGAAACAGAAAGAATGTGAACTAAACCTGCAAACTATCCTGAAATTTTTTTATTAAAGTAACACACTAATTTAGGTACTTTGCTTATTATGTGTTTCTGGCTCATAAAAGGCGAATGAATAGGCAGAACTTCATTTAAGAGTTTTGTGTTTGTTTAGTTATAGACGTGTGGAGTTTTCCTGAAAAACGTACACGCTTGCAGCATGAAATTATAGCGTACAGAATTGAAAGGCAGGCACTCTGCAAACTGAAAGGCAGGCACTCTGCGAACTGAAAGGCAGGCACTCTGCGAACTGGGGGTCTGAGATCTCCGTAAACACTCCTGGTGATTAGGAGTGTCTGAATTCACAAAACCAGGGAGCAAATGCACGTAGCTATTACCATCCCACGCCCTGTGATCTCTCACACGCTGGTGAATAAAGACCCAGGGCTCCTTCTAGTTCATCTAAAAACTCACACAGCACCTGGAGTGACTTGCTGGAGGTCTCACCAAATCATGGCCGTGGCATTTGGGATCAGAGATGATAGTACAAATTAGTAATTAAAGGTCTGATTGAAGAGAAAAAACCTCTAGTGCCCGCATACTTCAGAGCCCACAGCAGGGCAATAGCCTTTTATTGTGACAGGTAAAATGGCCTAACGTGAAATTTAAAATTCAATAGGAATAAGACTATTATCAATTAAAGTCTACCTATTTTTCTCTCTACATGAGAAATTAGTAGGTAAGGAGGACCAGGCTTTTAAGGGAGGGCCCTACCCTGTGCTCAATTCTGGAAGTGGTTACAGGCCACGGACACTCCACTTCTAGAAGCCTGGGAAGGCCTGAAACTTCCTGAGACAGTGTTATAAACTGGGCTTAGAAGGACAATTAAAGCAGCTTTGTTTTCACTTTCTTTCTTATTACTAGAAACTTGTAAAAGGAGGCAACACATGAGCCTGTTAACCTTCCGCAAAAGGTCTTGGGTTCCCACAGATAACCTGGTGTCTGGGAGGGGGACACTCTGTCCTCTGCTCTGCGATTGCATCAATTGAAAAACACTGCTCAGTTAAAACTGGGCGTTTGAGGCTAAAACCAAAATAAAACGAAAACACAATTTCAGACTAACCTAGAATGTTACCTTCCATATATACCTGACTATTATTGCAAAGCCCATAAAAGACACTCCATCAGTATATGCTGAATGTACACGTGAATGAACAGATACAAGTTAAACTGTGTCATCAGCACTTGTCATGTAGTCGAATGCAATGTTTTTCTTTTTTCTTTTTCTTTTTATGTAGTGCCACTATTAATAGTGACACTACAAAAAAAAATGCTATAATAGGCAGTGCTTTAAGCCAGTTTTCCAAGTTCTGCTGTATTTTTGTTCTCAAGACAGAGAGGAGGCTTATCAGTATACCCTGAGTCACTTAAGTCCTGAAACCTTTCTTAAAATTCTTTCTCTTCTGTTTGTGTGTTTCAGGTAAAGAGACACACTCATTACCCAGGTTCCTTCCGTAAAATGAAAGTTTTCCCTGTTTGTCTGCTTTTACGTGTCGCCCAGAGAGGACGTGCAGCTAATGCCTGACGGTGAGGAGGTGACCCTGTCCTTCTCATCACGGGTCGTTCTCTCGGCGCGCGCCTCCTGGGGGTCTAGTACGGAGGGGTCTACGGTCTGCGGAGGAGACCGCTGAATGTTTACAGCTACCCTCCCCGAGAGGAGCTTGGAACCACGTTAATTTGCTTTTTACAATTCATTACTGCGTTATGGTGAACTTGGGGAGAAATCCGGGAAATTCACTGGGAGCATGGGAAATCAGAGGCCTTTCATTTTTCTTCCTGATTTATTGCTTGAATTACCCTCCCTCTAGACTATTGGTTTGTGTCATCTAGAAAAAGAATGGATAGACATATTTTAAATTTATCATGTGGGAAACTGTATTTTTAAAAAATATATTAGGTCTTGAGAGACATATTTACATTGTGAAACAATGCGAGAAATGTCAATAAACTGAACGCAGGTTTAAATGTGAACTTTTGTGCGAGGCCAGTGAGGGGTGTGCAAGGCGGCGTGCTCAGAGTAACAATTTGTTCACATGTTAATTTAAGAGAAACTAAATAAAAACCTTCCTTTCTCACTGCACAGCATACGTGGCATGACTTACGTTTTAGCTAATCTAAGTCTTGTCACCTGTTAAATTAAAAATTCCTTCCAAGTATAGATTATGTCAACTGTTTCTGTATTTATTCATCATTTAGCACAACACCTAATGTACCAGAGAGGCTTTAAAATATTTTACAAAAAAAGAAGGAAAGAAAGAAAACCAATGGCAGTGGTATCAAATAAAACACAGAGGGACAGAACGCGTGCTCTTCTGGGAGGATCGGTTGACATATTTTTCCCTATTTCTCCTGCTTTGCAACCCTAAAAGCCCTGGGCGTTTTAATACAACACGCATACGAAGACGCTGGAAAGTGGGGAGAAGGCAGACCGCCTGGGACCAGAGGACCCAGGATATGACGTGGTGGTGCGTGCTCTGGGTTTTGGTGACTCAGAAGTGCCAGTGGCACGGATGATGAGAGGCCCGTTAGAGGCCGACCTCTCTGTCAAAGGACCAGGAAAGGGGTGCTCGGGAGACAAAGCCTTTTAGACAATGACTAGTCCACCGCAGGACAAGCGGCCCACCCCACCCACACCAGCAGGGGCTGAGCCAGGGGCCCAGACTTCTGGCTTGGCCAGGTGGCACCAGGCCCTCACCACCTGGAGAAGGCCAAGTGGAGAGCTGGGACTTCCATCTCTGCTTAACAGCAAAGAGCCCACCAAGGAGATGTCAGTGGAGAGCATGTGTGGACCCCAGACTTTCACCCCACACCCACACAAGTAAGAGGGAAGCACCCTGCCCCTGCCTCTGCCCGAGCCTGCCACAGGCAGCCAGCTACGACAGAAGGTCTGAGACCCAGAGAGTATTATGAAAACAGCAAACACAGTGCAGAGACACCATACCTGTTCCTGAAATATTTTGGCCAAGGGGGCGCAGTCCGTCAGTTTAATGAACCTCACCACGTCAGTCACCGTCCACTCCAGCGGGTTGCTCTCCAGAACCAGTCTCCCCTCCTCCTCCTGTTTTATTTCCTGCAGAGGAAAAGGAGCAGCAGGTCATTTCACCACCGCATGGTCGGCAGGGTCCTCTCCAAAGCCCTGTGGGCCGGAGCCAGGCTCCTGGGACCGTGAGGGCCTCCACCCACTGGTTTCTCGGGAGGCACCTGTTCAAGCCAGTCTCTAGGGACTTTCTCAGCAGCTTGTCTGGGTTTTATGACTTTTGTACGATGATGTGTACATTTAGAGGTTAAAATACAAGGCATGGTGATAGCAGCTGTTGAATCCCAAGTTCAGGAAATCTTGGGCCTGTGTATTAGTTACGCAGCTCTGACAGAAGGAGACAGGAACGGCGAGGGGTGCATGCAAACGTTTGCAGGAGAGCCCGCCATTCCCACGCTCATTCCTGTGATGGTGGTGGATGGTGCCAGTGACCTTGCAGCTATCACCTAGCACCTATGGGTTCAGGAGAAGCCTGACAGGTTGACCTGCCATTTTCCGGCATCGCCAAGGGCCCTATAAAGAGAGAGTCTGCTGTGTCCCAGATCCCGAGGACTTCTGTTTGCCTGACAAGAATCTCTTGTGGTTTTAAAACCTTCCAGCAAAAGAGGTGCCATTGCTTCCCTCAGAACTCCATTCTGACGTTCACTGACCCGCCAGTCAAGATGTGAAATCATCAAGCCTTTTGCCCTTGACTGAAGAATGAAGCTGGAGCAGCTGCTGGTGTGTTTAGTATTTTGAAGTCGCATCCCAAAATCTAGGCCGTGAACTATAATGCGTTTTCTTCAACACCCCGCCCAGACAAGCCAGCTCCAGGGCCTGCAAGCTTTACCTCTGCCGTGTCCTGGCCGGCTGCCGGGCCCTTGTCGCCCACGGCACAGGAGGTGGCCTGCACGCGACGGCCCCGTCGTGCCCTGTCCACAGGTGGGCGGCGCTCAGGCTCGGAGCTGCTCCTCAGGGTGACAGCCCTCCGGGGCCGGGCGGAGGGGACCTCGGCCGAAGAGGTGTCCGTCTGGTCATCCCGGAGCTCGGAGCCGGTCTCCTCGCTCCCTGTGTCATCGTCCACGGCATCCGCTTCCTCCTCCTCACTCTCCTGCGAAGGAGGGAAACGCGCCGACAGGTCAGGAGAGGCGGGGCCCTCGCGAACGCAGCGGGCCAGCCTCGACCCTAGACCCCTTCTGCCCAGGTGGCCCTGTGTAAACCCCCTGGTCTGGCACCACAGGACCCATCTGATGGTTCCATCTAGGGTGCCAGTGGCAGCTCTTCCCCAGCCAGGGCAGCTGACACTGTTACATCTGTTTTCAACAAATAAGGGGAAGGGTCCCAGGCACCCCGCAGTTTTAACCGTTCAGCATCGAACTTTCATGTGGCCCTCGCTGTGACGCTGGCCTATTGGCCAGCCAGGACCCTGAGTCCCAGTGGCGGCTGGAAGGTGCTCTGGGTAGACGTACCTCCCCCGAGCCTGCGGCAAAGTCTGCGGCAGAAGCCCTCCGTTTCTTCTGCACAAAAATGGATTTTCGCCGTTTCCGACGCCTGGCTGGTTTCGGGCATCCGCTCTCAACGTTGCTTTCCCCGATTGGGGGCTTAATGATCTTCTTTCTCTTCCCGTAGTAATAGGCTACAAGGAGAGGGAGAATTCAAAGCTTTTTTTAAAGGTGACACACATGTTCACATAGGGACAGAGAACAGACAAGTGGACGAAGGGGCAGATTCTTACGATTCCTCCATGAGTGTGCACAGCGTGGAATGGGGGATGTGTATACGTGTGTGTACAAAATAGAAGGACACGCATATTCTGATGACTGTTTCTAGTACGTTTGGATTCTTGGCTCTGACACACAAGTGGACAAATCCCAACTGGGGGTCTTCAGAGCACTCTCTGCACTTGCGGGGGAGGTGGTCCCAGCAATACCCCAGCAGCTTGCCGGAACGTAGGCTGGCAGAGCAAACCTCCAGGACACAGTGACAGAGATGTGGTCTCCCATCGGATGAGAAATAACCGAGGGGACATGCAGAAACAGCAGAAGCCTGGACCGGAGAGATTCTGAGCTCGTACAACCCGTGGCACAGGTGTCTGGGAGCGGCTGAGGCATGGAAATGAGGCCAGGCTGGAGGTGGGGTGGGGCCTAGAGAAGGCCAACAAGGAAAGGCAGAGGTCACCGATGTGACAGGGAGATGGAAGAGGCGAGTGATGAAGGAGGGAACAGCCTGCCAGGAAGAGGTCAGAGCAAAGGCGCTATGGGCCGTGTGGCAACTCTGAGTCTGTGTCACGGTGGTGAAGCAGAGACGGGAGCAAAGAAAGGGGAGTGACGTGCTCCACTGGAGCGTGTCCCGAGGACAGTGGCGCACAGGGGAGAAGCAGAGGACGGGAAGGCTGACCCGTGCGGAGAAGGGCAGTGACAGACTCATTACAGTTTCTCAGTGTGAGAACCTAGAAAGGAATTCTGGTTTAGTGGCCATTGCCAAAACTTCGTTTCATTGTGCTCTTCTTCCAGCCATATTGTTTTCCAAATCAACCAATCCAGCGACATTCACGATAGCACACAGTCTCATTGCTTCTTCGCCAATGCCTACCAATGATCATCTGCCCCGATTTTAATCACCCCCATCTCTTCCTTATATCAGGCTAGACACCCACAAGAACCTACCACAGAAAATCTTAAAAAAATTCTTCCGTAGCAATTCCTATGAGAAAGTATTCATAAGGTTACTTACGAAAACACCAACTACATGACCCCGCAGTTCAGGCCCACGGACCAAGGTTCTGTACTCACTGTATTTGGTTTTGGTATGAACGGAGCAGTTTTCTGGGCAGTTTTCAGAAACCAGCACAGGACTGAACAAGTTTGGACAGCACTCCAGCTTGGCACAAACCCGTCGGCAAAAGTCTGCTACCTGGTCAGACGTGCGTACAATCTTGGCCACGGCCCTGTACGTTTTGCCTCTGTACCTAGAAGGAAAGAGGAAAAGCGAGGGGCCTCAGCAGTTCTCAGGGCGTCCAGGCGAAGCCGCGAAGCCACAGTCCTCGTCACCTCGTTACTCTTTATTTTGCCACAGGCGATAATAAAAATCTGTTCTGTAGCTTTCCCCAACAAAAAGGGCTTAAAACCCGTATTCCAATGACATAATCTTGTAAGGCAGGACATGTGAGGACAGCTCAAAAGCGTGAGATGGAGCATTTCACTTTATCCCCTCATTCTGAATCCGGAGTGAAGAGCACTTAGCCGTACCATTTACTAAATGGCCCAGTGAGGCTACTGTAAACAGGAAGATAAGGTTTTAAAGCACGTATTACAAGTTTTGTGAGGAAAATAGTCAGAGACAAGCAAGCTAGCACACAGCAGAAAACCCCTGGCATCATAAATCATCTCAGAAAGAAGGGAGGAAGGAAAGAGGTAAGAGACCACTGGGTTGGAGCGCATGAGGAGATGCTGAGATGATATGCACACTTTGAAACAGAAAGTCAGGGGACCAGCGAGGACACAGGAGGGAGACTGTCCCTGGCTGTCGGTGCGGGGACCCACTCAGAACCCCAGAGGTGACATGAAGATTATTTTAAGATGAAGACATTTGACATTCAACAGATGCAGAAAGTTCTCTCGGAGCTTCCATTATCTGACTAAAAGCCGAAACTTCTGAGAAATAAGGACTACCATAAATTCCCTCTTTGAGGCAGCTTCTAATCCCAGGAGAGAGAGAGACCAAGAGTAAACTGACCATAAATCCCCTCAGAGGAGTTTCATGGCCAAGGCAGAGAGAACGCCGGCCTCAGCAGAAACAAACATCGAAGCTTTATCTCCCATTTGTTCTCCTAAAAATCCATTTGTCTTTCCTAAATAAACCCACGTGTTCTTCCCCTGGAGGCCTTTTCCCCACACATCCTCTCCCCTGCCACGTTAGACGTAACTTAGGTGGATGCTCCAAAGCCCCACGGCCCCTCTGAGGTGCTCACCACGGAGCACCCCGTGTGTACACATGCTAACTGTCCTTCCTCTTGCTGACCTGTCTTCTGTCAGCTCAACGCGCAGGCCCCAAGCACTGAATGTAAGGGAGTGGAGAAAAGGGTTTTCCTCCTTGACATCAGTGAGGGAGTGTGAGTGACCTTCCGATACCTTCCGACCAAACAAAGAAGGGGTTTATCTCCGCGTGCGAGTGCACACGGCAGGGCGGAAAAGATGGGCGAAGATGCAGACACGAGACCGCTGATCTCTTCTTTTTCCATAGTTAAAAGTGGAGAAAAATCAAAATAAATTTTGAGACAAAAAGAAATACAGAGGAAAAAAAGTGGCACGTCGTCACGGTCCATCCGTAACCATCCGCATGGTCCGAGTGAGGTGCCGTCAGTTTGGCCTAAGCGCTCTCATTCATTTTCAGAACGGCCCACATCGGGCATTCTGGCGGGTCGTGAGGGCTGTGAGAAGGGAGAGCAAGAAGGCTCCAGTCCGTCAAGCTGAATCACATCCCTGCGTATGAAAGGAAGACTCGAAAGGGAAGAAAGGTGGCAACGCTGATCGCTGCAGAAAGAAGGCAGCCTTGCATGCCGCGAGAAAACACGCCCCTCCCAGCAGCGACCAGGCCCGGCCCGGCCTTCCTCCGAAGCTGCACTGGTCGTCTCGTCAGGACCAGGGTCCACAGCGTGGCTCTCTGGTTTTCAGCCTTATGAGCCTCAACTCCTGTAAAATGTCTCCCTTCTTTCTTGAATCCTGCATTTCAAGTAAGGGAAAATCTGTGCAATGAATGGGGTGTGTGTTTATTTTAGAAAAGATCACGTCTAATTCAGAACATCCTAAACTGGTCTGTGTTGGAACCAGAAACATCATACACATAATCTGACAAACTGAAGTACACACACAGAAATTCAGTCTCCTTTTTACAAACTGGTTCATCCGTCTGCTTAAAAACCAGCAAATGACGAAACAAAATCTTTTTCAGTGACAGTCTCTCGGTTTGAGAATCCCTTTTCACATAAATCTCCGCATAGCCAAATATCACATCTTAATGTTCATAAAATATGGTCATGAATAAAAAGCCCCCCAAAAGGGAAATAAAAAGACATACAGAATTAGCCATTGCTTATGAAAGTGAGAAACCAAAATATCTTTTCCACAGAGCAGAACATGACTCACCTAAAAGTAAATATTTGACTTTACCTCCTTGCTTCTTCCTGATAATGATGTCTAATTCACTTGAAATTACATCACGATATTTCCTCTTTATTCTGAATAACTGTAAGAAATGACTGGGAAAATCTATTAAGCCTCTACCTGGCTTTTATAAAGATGATCATGAAAGCCATTTAAAGCAAAGTCTTTTTTCTTCTCCCCCAAGAAGATTCTGTAACATGTTGGAAAATGTATTTAAATGTCCCTAGATGCACAGAGTTGGCATTTTTTTTTTATTAGGCATTTTTTTTATTACCCCTAAGATATAGCCTAAATTCTTCCTCCTGAAATTCAAAATAATGTAGGTCAATTTAATACACTTAAATTCATCAGAAAGAAAGAATTTTCTCTTCCAGAACAGCAGAAATGAGCCACATTAGAATCCACTTTTCCCCTTCGCACCACGGCCACTATAATTTAGCCCTTCGACCCATATAGAAGACTCATGATGTGACAGACTCCTTACATGGCACTCGAATGTTACTGTAACTTGTGTTAGTATAAACGGTGCAGTTGTTCGATGAATAGGAAAGTCACCGAGGGACAAGTACAGGTGACAGTGTTAGTTTTTCTCTCATTTACAGGGCAAACCTTTTCAATGGCACCTCCATTTTCTCTAGTAAATGGGTCTTTACTCTTTGGAAGGAGAAAAAGCCATCAGAACCCCAGATGCTCAGAGATAGCATTGGAGGATCTTACGCCCTTTCTTCCTGAAAACACTCCTTGTAATATTACTTCGTAATATTGTCATTCTGCAACCACACCAAGACGACTGAATGCCCTCACTGCAGGTATCTCCGCGCTGAGTTAATTTACTCATGACAGAAACCTTGCCAATCTTTCAGCTAAATGGGCAGAAGTCAACTCTCTCTCTTCCCATTTGCGCCAAATATCAAAGTTGTCACGCTCTAAAGAGTTGTCATTTTACAGCAGAAGGAAAGAGGTGACTCCAAATGCAGTGTTAGAGCAGGCATACTCCCGCCGACTGTGAGTCTGTCATCATTAGCGGCTGCTCTGCGATGCCACTGTGATTCCTACACACTTGAAACCCAGTTCAGACAGACGTTTTCTCCTAAGATGCTGTGTAAAATTTCACCGAGGAGCTCACGGTCATATTTGATTTAACAGGTTATCCGCTGCCTTCACACCACAGCAGGGCTGGATGGTCTCAGCGAGTGCGCTTTGACTGGATCAGGCTGGATGTGATAAGGCTCTGATCGACTTGCTACCATGAAAATGAGTGCAAACATTGCAGAATGAACGCTCCCTGTCATGCCAGTATCTGGAGCCAGTTTCTGCCTTACTTAGGAGCAGGGGAGATTTTCATGGAATTTAAGGGTTTTTTTACTTTTACTATTTCCATATCCATTAGGTGTATTTTGGATGTATTGATTACAGAAAAAAAAATTTAAACAATAAGAGTTTTTCTGTATAAAGCCTTGCCCAGGTTTTCTGCCACCACCACTGTGATGAACCGACCCCATAATAAAGTGTCTTACTATTGCTGATCTCCCTCTTATGTAAAGTAGAAAAATATGGAATATTAGAAAATCTTTTTTTTCTAAGCTACAGGTGTGAAATTCATTTAAATAATTCTTGGGAAAGAAGGTAAGGATGAGATATGGTGCCACCTTACGCTGACATGCCACTTCATGCAAATAAATATTTTCCTTACTAATTTATATTCCCTTCCTTTAACTTTTGTGATTTGGAAGAGTGCCAATAAATGACTTTTACTGAATCCAAAATTACAGAGATGTTCGGAAAAGACGCTGGGGAATGCCGAGTGGGTAGGTGACAATGAGTGTTGAAAAACGGTGCCAGATCTCAACATCCCTAGTCAGTACCAGCATAACTACAGAGGAAAGTATTACTGCTCATACGGATTACTTAAAATTCCCCAATTTTCACTAGGAACAAGATAGGTACTTCTTTAAAGGTGGGCTGAGATATACTCCAGCCATTGAAAAGTGGTTCACTCTTTTAAACAGCATCACCTCCCAAATGTCGTACCTACGTGACGTGCTGGACACTTAAACGAGAGGTTGACCAGTAAGAGCTATTCTATTTGGATAGCATGAGCGAATATTAAAAGCCCTCTCAAAATACCAGAGCAATTGGTTATCCTGAAAAGTGGCTCTTTTTCCATTTGCCTCTTGAACAACCGAGTTCAAGCTCAGTGACTGGGTTGGTTCTCTCAGTTTCAGAGTGCAAGAAACTTAAAGCAAATAAAAAAAAAAGCACCTTTCCAATTAGCCTATTTCCAAATAAAAGAAGAAATAACCAACTGCATGTCAACCCACAGCCCATTCACCAAAACCCAACAGAGGTAGTAGGTTCTTTTTATGTTTTAAAATGGTCAGCTCTCAGAGTAAACATGTGGCTCTGGGATAAAATCAGCATCAAATATTAAGAGCTGTTAATGAATAATGTATAATAACGATAAGGGATATCTTCTCTTTTCTAAATTTTCCCCTTTTCATCAAATCATCTATTGGACCTGAAACAGTATGTTTTTATTCTGAATATTTAACACAATAAATATTAGTTAAGCAACTCTGTACCTCACTTTGGGAACCCTAAGGCTTAAAGCAGCTGTGTAGCAAACGCCACCAAATCTGCAGGCAGCACACAGAACTGCAGCACACAGCCCTTCCTTTTGCCTCCATTTTGTCTGGGCTATGTCAAAAACAGGAATGACAAGTTTCAAAGGAGCAGGCCAAGAATAACAAGAACCCTTGTTTTCCAGAACGGGAACACTTACTTTGCCTTCAGTGTCTCTTCCTGAAAATTCCAGTGTGGATCTTCCACCAGTTGCAGTTCTCTCAAGACCCTTCCAGGCTTGTAAGCTGCATTGATTATCATGCTAAGAACCTGTTGGGGCAAAAAGGAACTGCAATGAACTTCAGTTGCATCCACTCCTGCTAACACAGGATGCTTTGAAAACCACCCTGCTGACGCAAGACGCATTTACTGTACAGCTCCATTAGGCGATGGGCTGTGAGTTGGACGGAACACTCTGCAGGCTCACCAACACGGAGATACAAAGGCTGGGGAAATCCAACCCCTCTGCCCAGGAGAGTGTGAACTGCTGGCGAGAGGGGGTGGCAGATGCTAATGTTTCTGGCTGTAGAAAAACCAAACCATTTCTTCCCAAGTGTGTGTGTTATGTGCCGCTGAGTCGGCTCCGACTCCTGGGGACGCCATGCCTGAGCAACGTCCACAGTGTCCTGTCCTCCCCACCCGGCTCGGCTCCTGCCGACCCTTGCCTACGGCCTCCAAAGAGCCCCTGATTATTCCCCAGGATCACTCCTCAGTAGGGTTGCCTACTGAGCATTTCGTTTTATTCTTAAAAACACATTTCAAAAGGCATCGAAAAGACGGAGACAACGGGTTGGTGCCAGCACTCGTGGATGGACTTCAGATACCTGGAAGGAGGTGACAAATGACGTGACGCTCACCTGATGCGGACCCAGTCTGTGGACACTTCACCCTAGGGCAATTGTCCCAGGGACAGCGGTGTTTCAAAACAAAGTCGGAAGCACCTAACATCATCCGATTTCTTCTTTCTTCGAACCACCGCTTCTCTCCCCAGTCCAAGAAAATAAGTATGTTGTCACTGCCTACTGTGACACTCCCAGAGGGCCGAGACACTCCCCTCCTAGAGCCCCAGATGCATGCTCTCGTGTCCTGTTAACCTCCATGTACTGCTCAAATAAAGAGAACAGGAACTTACAACCCTTGGGGCCGTCACATTTCCATGAGCGAACCGCCACGATGATGAACCTCTAAGTTCCGCCATGCTCGCGAGTTGCAGTTACAGGGAGAGAGAACTTAGACCGTGAAGGTGCAGCTCAGCGTACAAAGGCACTCCGAGACCCACGGGTTCGGAGCCACGAAAGGCCGGTCTGCTGAGGACCGGCCATGCGCCCAGCCCTGACAGCACCAAGACAGGAACAAGAGGCCATGCCTGCCGCTCCTGAGTCTCCCTCCATCCGGAGAGGCACAAGCCAGGCACCGCGCTCACATCTCATGTTTCAGATCAAAATGCCATTGGAAGAGTGATAAAAAAAAAAAAAAAACACCTTGTTGAGATGGGACACTTAGCACCCATTTTTGGAGGCAACCAGCACGATGTCAACGGGAAGGAAGGAGATGCAAGTATGTGGAAGCATTTTCATGTTTCACTTTCCATGTATCTGATGTGTTCCAGAATATCACTGGCGTGGCTTGTACCCTGATTTAATTCTGAAAAACAATAAAGCTTTCTCATACTGTAACTGAGGCTTTGACCTTAAAATACCTCGCACCATGCGGTCAGTATGGCAGCGGTCTTTTCTTTCTTGAATTAGCATTCTGCTATGTTCTCAGGGCCCTGTGTGACTCCCCATCAAAAGAATGTGGTTTAGCAGAGGCGCTAAAAAGCCAGGATAAGGCAGAACAAGCAGTTCTGGTGTGTTTATGTTTTCTGTATTAGAATAATCATCTGATTTTATTGTTTACTGTCAGTACCATTTACAGAGACCGAGTTTAAAAATAAACCCAATTAGAACTGGCTGAAATAACGTGCAAAGTGTTTATCAACAGACAATAAAATTTCGACTGATTTTTTTCATTGTGTTTTGCTGAGAAAACCCCAGAGCGACATGTCATTTGCTGCATATCAAAATGCATTTTTGTGATGGTGAAAAGAAAATGCCTTCCAGAGTTCAATTCAGTCTGGGAACAGGCAGCAATTAAATCGTAAAAAGCTGGCAATATAGAATAATTTTCCCAGGACTTTTTCCGATGGCACATCATTCATCTCCAGATTCAACAAGCTCTCTATAATACCTCGGAACAGTGAACTGAGTGATTATCGTGTACATGGCATTTGTGTATCATATTTACCTCCACAACATAACTAAGTTGGCAGCTGTTATTACTACCCAAAGTTAGACAGAATTACTAGACCTTGCAAAACTTCGGAACTCAGTTCATGATGCTCTAGATCACAAAGGGGAGTGTGGACTCTGCCCCAATGAACCAATGGATGTTAGTTGTGAATTCAATGAACGTTATTCCCAAGAAACTGGTGTACGTGTCGGAGTCGGGGGAGTAACTCCGGGAGGAAATTCATGCGACAGCAGCACCTTACTCGATTTCTGGAAGTTCGTGAAATGCTTGTTGAGAACACGTCACACAGAAGCCCCACGGTGTATTATGGCAAAAAGGCTCTAATAACCTCCGTAGGTGGCAGATCCAGGATCCAATCCCAGTTCCATCCATTAGAAGCTGAGTCTTCAGGCGAGGTGCTCGACTGAATTTCCTCCTTTGCATAGTGGAGACATTGCCATTTATCTGGTTCATAATAAAGGGGATCAGAACAAGCCACCTCAAAACGTGCCACTTTGACACTGGATTATTTTGAGGTAAAGGAAACAGCAGACACAGAAGGAACTCCTTGCCCTCCCTCTTTCTGCCAGGAAGCAGGACGTAAGTTTCCCTTCGTGAAGGTGTCCTCCCTCCCCCAACTCACGTACCAGAAAGAGTACAAGCAAGATGGAAATACAAAGATGACACTGCGACGTCTCCGCACAAACAAACCTTACTAATAAAAGAACCCTATTTCCATCGGTTTATATTCGCCTTCCTGCAATACCACTGGAAAAGCCCAAACACTTTTCCTTCACCTTATCATCTCTCCATAATTTATTGCCTTTTTAAAAAATGATAGGTAAAAATCTCAAGCTTAATGGCGTCTTTGGGTTTTCACTTTTCTTCTGTGATGTCCACATGCATTAAAAATAAACCTTTTTCTCTCGTTAATCTGTCTTTTGTCAATGTAATTTGCATGCCCCAGGCATTGTATCTGAGAGAGTAAAGATTTTCCTCTTCTAAAATAGAGATATTATGAGAAATAAAGGAAGTGACATTTTGGTATACACAAAATATTTAAAGGTAGCCCTCTTGTTATCATCAACACAGTCCTCATCCACCTGTAACATAAACTCTCCTGTGCTTTCCGCCTCTCTCCCCGACTGGCCCAGATTTGTGTTGCAGTCTTGCGTCTTTGCAAAATAACTTTCCTTAGAAGCTCCTTGACTGCCTTGCTACTGCTTTCTTTTCAGAACCAAACTTCTCATAAGAATAATCTATGCTTTCAAATTCTTCATCTTCGATCCAGTTCTCAACTACCCAAATCTGGTTTCCTCTCCAGCCGCTATACAAAACTGTTTTGGGAATGGCCCCGAAGACCTAATATCAAAGCCAACGAGCACAGGCGTCTCCCTGGATCCCGCGGCATCCTCCAGTGCATGCCACGGCCGTCCTGAGCCTCTTCATTTTCCTACTGCTGCTCCATCAGGCACAGAGTTTGCTCAGAACACAAGGGTGGCTCAGGGTGTGGGGAAGAGGGGGAGGAGAGGGGTGGGTGCTGCCGGCAGGGAAAGGAGCAGACGCTGCAGCAGTGCCTGGGGCACTGCGGCCACTCAGCAGGCAGCAGCGCCTTCTCCCACTCCTTCCCATTGTGCACAATGCCAGCAGTCAAGAGTATGTAAATTGACGAGATTATTTTCTGTTCACTTCAAGAAATGATGTTATTCCATGATTTCTTTCTATATTTGCTTACATGAAAACTCTTCGAAACATCAAAATTAACTTAGATAATTTCCAACCTCAACTATATTATATGATTAAAGTTATAACTGTGTTGAAAGTACAGGGAACCACTTAACATAGAAAAATTAATTCATTGAGTGTCAGAATTAGAAACTACTTCAGAACGTAAACATGGCTCCCACAGCTTGGATTCAGCTGATTTAATGGGAAGAAGACAGATTCCCAACTTTGAAGGTTTGTAAGGTGTTGACTGTTAGTGACCAGGGGAGAGGTCTCTTTGGGTCAGACGTTTAGAGACAGAGTAGCTCACAGGGAAGCATGAAGGAGAACATTCTATCCCCCGAGGGGTCAGGAAAGGCTGTGGACAGATCGGCACCCTCACACGCTCCCTGTTCTAACAGATCTTTCTGCTTTGCCGTCTGTCCAAGGGCCACAGTTAAAACAACCAGCTTTTTACAGAAACCCAGACCATCAAAGGCCCTCATGAGCCTACAAGATTTCTTTTCAGCTTCAAAATGAGATAAAATGAAGCTCATTTCATGAATATTTTAAAAAGTAAAATGATTAAGAATTTTTCTCCGTCAGCGCTTTCTCTATCAATAGAGTCTCACTTGTGAGTGGGATCTTATGTGGAATATTGTAAGAGGAATAAAATGAGGAAAGACTCAGACCCCAGCAGTGAGGCCCAGTGAGTTGCAGAGCAGACAAGCGAGTTTTTAGTGTTGGAAGCAGATTTCAGTGGAGACTGTTAAGTGGCTGCAGGAGTGTGGGGCTCGGAAGGGACGCAGCGGCTGTGCTCGCTTCCGGGAGTTGTAGCGAGCCCGCCCTGCGTGCCGGAGCTCTACACCGCATAGCCGGGTGTAAATGCCATCAAAACCTGGGAAGAAGGAAGACGGGTTTGTAACCACGGGAATTCATGAGTCTTGTCTGCTCTTTAGTGCAAATGGAACCTTCTAAGGATGCCAGAGAGAAGAAGGAAATGAGCTTTGAAAAGAAAACAAGGCAAGTAACTTTTTCAAAGTAAGTGTTTTCATTGTGTCTTCACTACATCCAATACACGCCCCAGATATTATCTAATAATGGCTGTTCTGCTCATCTGTCCTTGCGCTCTTAGTTACGAAAGCTTTAATAGTAACAGTCATAGAACCATGTCTAACTTTACTTAGATTCTTAACACAAGGCTCACCTCCCCCGGGCAACCCGTTGCCCCTGGAGAGGAGACACACCCCTCAGTCTCAATGGCAGGGTCAGGGATTCCCAGTGCCTCCTGGTAGGCAGGCCCCCATCTCCCCAACGGAGATTATAACTTTCAGAGATTTTCCACCTCCCCCTGGATGACTAACGGGCCAATCCCACTGTGCCCTGTATCTTCAATCACCTCAGTCACCAGGAACTCAGCACTTCTAAACATTTCTGCTACACAGAATCCAATTCCCATTTAGCTCTGTATTTTCCCCTAGACTGATCCAACCTTAAGTTCTTTTCTGCTCCCCAAATCCATCCATTATGCCCTCTGAATTCATGGTACATCATCAGCAAAATACCTTACACACCGGGCCTCTTTTCTACCTTGTGGTTTTCCCTTCTGCTCTGGACTAACTTGTATCACCCCCCCCCCTCCCACCCCATTCATATGGGGAACCTCCCATGTGAGGGTATCAGCAGTGCGGCCTTTGAAAGGTGATTGGGTTTAGATGAGGCCATGAGGGCAGGCCCCATGACGGGATTGGTGTCTTTATGAGAAGAGACCAGACAGCTAGCTGTCCCTCTCTCTCCGCCATGTGAGGACACAGCAAGAAGGCAGCTGTGTACAAACCAGGAAAAGGGCTCCCCGCAGAGCCCACGCATGCCAGCACCCTGGCCTCAGACTTCCAGCCTCCAACTGACAGATGAACGTCTGCTGTCTGAGCCGCCCATCTGTGGCACCGTGACGGCACACCGAGCCAAGTCAGAATGCCTACGCACTGTTCACACGCCCCGCCTCCTCGTCCTCTCCTTCCGTCCTCTCTGGAGCCCAACCTCACAGGGCTCCCATGTCCACAACCGCCCCAAACTGGTCCTACCAGGATCACCTGCCCATGTCGCCAAAGAACGGGCACTTCTCACTTCTGTCCCTAGTCTACAGGTCATCGCTCCATGCCACCAGCCACCACTCCCTCCTCTGCAGACTTTTTACCCTAACCACCATGACTCTGCTCTCTCCTGGATCCACTGTGTCACTGAGTGCTTTTGCTGGATCATTCTGTGTCCCCTAGCTCAAATGCCAGCGAGCCTCAGGACTGTTCTCTTCTAAATTCAGTCCACAGAGCTTCTGGCTTTAAACATTACCCACACACTAGCAAACTAACTGACCAAATTTATATGTCCATCCTCGACCTTCCCTCAAACTCCAGGCTCATACGTCCACCTCCACCTGGCTGTGTGATGGACAAACCTCACTTGGCCAGATTAGACAGATGTCCTCTGTGCTCTGGGCTTCTCTTCGCAGCAACTTACCTCTCTTAATGGCCGAGGCCAGACTTCGGAGGCCTCCGTAAATTCTCTGTTACTCTCACAATCCATATCCAGTTCAGCAGGAAACCCTCCCTGTACCCAAGACTTACTGGCTTATGTGTTTACTGTTCACCTCCACTAGAACCCGAGCACCGAAAAATCAGGGACTTCATTTTGTTTGCTGCTGCATTCATAGTAGCTAGACTCATACCTGGCAGTAGCAGGTGCTCAGTACATAAATAAATAAAATAAAATAAAATAAAATAATAAACAAACAAATAAATAAATATTTGTTTAACAACTTTCAACATGGGCACTGAAATTAACATTATTCCATACATCTAAGAATGAATGACTGGTTCACTCCATGAATTTATTTCATACCTTACAATCTATGTGAACGGAGGTCTAGGACGTGGCACCTGCTACTAGTTTTCTCTGCTACAAAACCCTGCCCTATGGTATGAGAAAGTGCAACTAAGGTGTCTGATCTCCTTACAGGCAGATACTAAAGTCTTAACAACAAAAACTACTTGCACTTTTCCCTTGCCCGCCTTGCCAGACACTGTCCCGCATCCTGACGACTCCTGCATCACAGATTACGCGTGTGTGTTAGAGTTTACACCTTTCCAGGAGCCTGGCACATTGCTCCTAATGCATCATCTTCAGCATAAACTGCAGCAACAAAAACACCACAGAGTATGGTCTAGAGGCTTGTCCACATCTCTGATTTTGCTGACTGAGTTAACCAGATGTCACCTAGGCATGTTTCCTCTACCCATTATTACCTGAAAGCCTAAGTCCTGGATGAGACCATATTTCTTGTGGCCTCAATACCACATTCTCTCAATTATACAGATAAACACAGAGCTGCTTTGAAAATACAGCCGTCCTCATTTGCAGTGTATCATTTCTATAAACAGCTAAGGCTGCTTTGGACTGCTTACTTTCTGGGTTCCCACATGACGGTTCTCTAGTGTTTAAGTACAAGTTGTTGTGACAGGTAGCCCACAACAAATGCTCACAGATACATAACAAAGGAGAAATTCCATTGCAGAAGTCCCCCAATGCGGGAAATAAACACTGCAATCGAAACCAAGCGACAACGGGAAATAGCTTAATGGGCTGATCACGTGGCAGAAACATCAACTGCAAGAGAGGCTGAAGCCAAATCCCAAACTGTCAGGTCCCAGTGGAAACTTCCAAGACTAGGGGGTATGGAGAGTGGGGTGGGTATGTGGAGGTGGTCACATCCCCTCTCACATCACTGTTTGTTGTCCAGAGGCTATGGCTGAGGGCCAGGGAGGGGGGACCAGCATCCCTGGGGCCTGAGGCTCAAAGAGAAACAGGGCCCTGGCCTTTATGTGAAGCACAGGTTTCTGGGAACCGCCTCTGGCCCACAGCCTGCTCACCATGTCGGCGGGGTGGAGCGGAGTCCGCACGGGGCCCTGCATGCTCGGTCATGGCCCATCTGCATACGCGCTTTCTGCCTCAGACTGATGCTCCAGAGTTCAACCCTCTGCTGTGCTACTTTACCCGACCAGCCTCTATCTGTCACACTTCATGGAAGAATCCGCAAGTCAGAGATGACTACCAGATGCCGGAGTTAGGCAGACTTGCTCCATTCCTACTGCCAGTAAAGCAAACGGTGTGACACTGGGTCCGGAGCCACACAAAACACACAGAGGCCAGTGAAACCGAGTTTAACAACCAGATTACAAACCACCACATCCCTACTCCCACCAGGCACGGAAGCAGGCGCCGAGTTCTGCCGGAGTGTCTGCACTCACGTGGCCTGCCTAGAGGACAGAGAAGACAAAGCCCCACCCCTGTCTGCAGAGGAACTGTCACTCACCAAGGGAGGGGTCACACCTCTTGCTCACCATGACCCCCGGCTTCCAGCACAGTGACCACCTGGTTGTGTCTCATGAACTGCTCAGGGTGCGAATGAGTGAGAGATGGCTGTATTGGATTTCATTCACTACTGTGTTCCCAGGGCTGGAAGAGCTGGCAGGCACTCAGTAACTATCTGCCAAACGTGGAAAAACTGAACACCCCGGTACCCAACGGACCCTAGAAAGTTTGTGGACAGATGAAAAGAAATGTGCATGGACCAGAGTGGACCTGCGCGGCCTCACGTCGTGACTGCTGCACCTTCCGAGGCCACCAAAGCAGCTTGAGGGAGGTGAAGGTCTCGTCTGGTAGAAGCAAACACTCCAGCCTCCTCCACGCTCCTGCGCGCCCTGGTGGCTACCCCAGACCTGGCATCTTCAGAAGCTGAACTTCCCGTGGCAGGACACGATGACATGAGCACATGCGATATGAGGTCTTCCTCTCTACCTTTCCTTGTGCTCAGGCTGGCTCGCTCATTTACTGTCTCTTTCACACGTGGACATGCGCACACAACACCTGTCTTATTACTCTCTGTGCAAAGCAAGCACTGTAGGCCTGGTGATGCATGAGGCTGCATACAGCAGAAATTTCCCGAACGCCCTTGTGAACGGCCAACAAGGATGATGCTAACAGTCTCCGAGGTGTTGGGGCTTGTGATACGGAGACCTCGTCAGTCTGCCAGGCCCACGCAGACCTGTAGTCTGCACATCTAGCCAAGGACCTAGCATTAAAGGGGCAGGCGTGCAGGCCAAAGTATCTGGGACAGAAAAGGACAGTCCTGATGGACAAGCATCATACTGAGCGTGTGCGTCTGATTTATGATAAACACCACCACTTACTATCTGGACCTACAGGTCCCACCCTTCATGTGACAGATTTCAGGGGTCTCGTAAATGGCTCCAGCCCCTGAGGGGACGTTGACAGGCTCGACCTGCACCATCCACTCAAGGCCTGCTGGTTCTGGTTTCCTTTGTGTGGGATGACTGGACTGGGCCACCTACTGGCTCTGGCTCCAGCTCCTTGGAGCTCATCTACCTCCCCCTTCCCTGTACCCTTGCTGGGACTGAAGCCATCGCAGTTTACAGTCCCTCAAAACGCCATTCATGTCCAGTGCTCCGAACACTCATTGCTAGAAGGTGACTAGAGACACGCATCAATCACCATGTCTGCCAAAAACTCCCTCCTCCCTGGGACACTGCCCTCTTAGGGTTCAGCAACCCCCTTCTCAGCCTGCGTTGAACCTCTCCACAGGCCGGCTCTGTACCCGCAACCACAGACGTGACCTATTTCTAGCAGACCAGACAGAAGGAAACACCGTCACTTTAAAAAGACATAAAATCTTTAACTGCGAACACCACCGATGGCCTGAAAAAGCAAAGCACTGTTTTTGCTCCAGTCGCCTCATTCTCTTGAAGGAAAATGAAATTTGAAACCACACAGAGGTTCTGGAGCTGAAGGAAGAGCATTGGTATAAATACTGGCTGGGAGGAACTCACGTTTCCCCTGCACGCCCAGAACTGAAGCACTTGCTTCTGTTTCCTTCCTGCCTCGTGCAGTCTCGGCATATCAGCAAAAAACTAGTTTTGTCATCAGAAAAGTCCTCTGGCCTGGCTGGAGAATTGATCAAGGATAACTACTTTTGACTTTAAACAAATCATGTAGTAAAGTGAGGTGGAACCTAGAGTCATCATCTCGTTTGTTAGCAGAGCCGGCAGGTGACCGAGGACCTCATTTTAATAGCTAGGACATGCAGTGTGAAAGGGTCTTGCAGGTAGCTTCAAAGAAACCTGTCAGTTCACTGTATTCTTCAGCTTCCATGTCCCATTCTGATCACTTGCAACAAAAATAGAAACAGATACAGGCAGATAATGTCACTGTAGCAAAAAATGCACTCGGGCTCAAAGCGCTGGGGACTGGAGACTCCAGTCTCTATCTAGGGTCTTAATCTACATCGTGACAGACATTGTTACATGAAATCCTAATTTGATTTCTTCTCTGACCGAGTCCACCATCCGCAGAGCTCTATGGGCTGCGCGGTCTTACAGAGTTGGAGCTAATCAGTGGTCCCGCCACTTGCCCACATCGCTGCAGCCTTCACAGGTGTCTCCTCTCACCATCTTTCCGTAGCTATGGATTCCCATCCAAGGAGTCCACTTGCTGCTTAGGTTTGCTTTCAGGACAAATGCCCATGTACCTCACGGTGAGCTATTTTCAGTGAGAGCAGCTCCAAACTGCTGTGACATGACGACACATGCAAAGGGCCTGGCACAATGCCCCGGCCCACAGGAGGCGCTCGCTACACACTGCGCCCTTTCCGTGTCCACCCCCTGCAGCCCCCATGCTGAAGGAGCTGCAGGCGTTCCTTGCCATTTCTCCTTCCCTCCACCCCAGGGCTCTGCGGGTGCTCCAGGCCTCCCACAAGCTCTCCCTCTAGCTGGAGCAAGGTGCTCACTCCCCTTGGCTCGCAGGCCGTGTGGGACTTCCTTGCGGTCTCAGAGCACCCATGCCAGCACGGTTACGGTGCACGAGATACGGACAACTCTGCCGTATCCCACCTGTCTGTTCATCTTCCCCACTTGACCGGAAGCTCACTAATGATGGGAACCACCTTTTACACGTTTTCTACGTTAAATGCTCCCAAAGAAATAACAACCACCACACTCCGATCAGCTTTTTACAGGGCTTCTCCCTAACTGTCATCCCAATTTTCTCTCTCAAATAGATTTTTTCCTAAATATGTAGTTGAACTGCTAATACTGCTAAAGGCTTAGAAAAGCAAATGTGCTCTGACGTGCTGCAATAATCTCATTCTCTCTGAGTAAAATGAAATTTGAAACCTTACAGAGGTTCCCATGTTGAGAGGAACAGCGTTAGCAGTGTCACCAGGAGGGCCCTTGTCAGCCACAGCTATGACTCTAAACTCGTCAGAATGCCAAAGGGGGCCTCTCGCAAGCAGGCCCCCAGCTACGAGGTCCTGCCTCACGCTGAAGCACCGGGCGAGCCAGATTTCACTCTATTGTTCTTTTCTAAATATAACACAGTTTTATACCTACAAATTACCCCCAGCCTAAGCACCTATCCCACCCTCCAGCCACACATGGCCACCTCCCTTTCCCGACACCACCTTCAATGCCCGGCTGCGCAGTCTCACCCATGCTGTGCCTAAGCCAGGTCAAGTGTCATTTGCCATGCACTTGTCACTTCCTACCCTGTGCTCCCAGAGCACTTTGCTCTCATCTTCATTGCATATTCACCCCGCTGTACTCAGCTTAGAATCATGCCATCTTCCCAACAGGCATGTGAAACCCAAACAGGCAGATGGTGTTTTTGACCCAGCCCTTCATGGTGCCTGGCTCCTCAAAGTTGCCTATCAAATATTTGTTCATTGGAGAAATGGACCGTTATGCCCCCCGAATTAAACCATATTCATCATGCTACAGTAGCAATAAAGAAGACATATGTGGTGTCCCCTTTCTTGAGAGAGCACTGATGTATGTGAAAAAAGCCAAGAGAGTTCAAGAACAGATTGGAAATGGCTCCAAAGTTCCAGTCTGTCTCCAGACACTGTCTGGGGCCCAGCTACAAAAACCTAACAGAGGAAAACCTCCGCCAGCGCAATTAGGACTCACACTCCTCTTCGCAGGTTGGCTCCCAAAGACAGGAGAGATGGGAAGTAATGCCATCAAAGTGATGAGCAGCCTGCACTTTGCCTGGATGCAGCCAGGACACAAACTTCCTGCAGGTGCCGGGAGCCCAGGGAAGAAGCATTTATCACGCATGTCCTAAGTGCACTACGTGCTGTGCAGGGAAAAAGATGCCGCCCCAACCTGGCTGCGGGGTGTCCGTGCTTAACAATACCCTCTGCCGTCTCCGGACTCCCCTTCTGGTGCCCTCCCATGCTTACTGAGCACCTTGGGGAAACCTTTGTTCTCCAGTCCTAAACCTCACTGCGTGCACAACCAACTGATCCTTGTCTTCTTGAAGCTCTTTATTCAGATCTGGTACAGTGCTTTCCCGACTCGGGAGGACTGTATGTACATTCCTCCCACTAGGCCGCGGGCCTTTCCAGGGCAGAAACACCATTTTCCATCTTTGTATGACTACAGGGTCGAGAACATGGAGGTGCTTGGCCAATGTCACCTGAATGGATTCACATGTCCATGCTCCCCTTCAGAAACTGCACCCACGCCTTAAGCGCCCTGTGAAAAGAAGCCCAGGTGACCACGAACGCGCTTTACCTCTTTGAGCACCAGTACACATTTGCCTGGCCCCACCGACTGAGGCAGCTCTGCGATCCTCCCCTTGTTCAGGTAGGGCCCTGAGAAACACCTGTGATTGATGAACAGCTGAGGGCAGCAGTACTTCCCATTGACAGTACCTGCGGGGACAGCAACACAGCTGATGCTTTAGAACCAATAGAAAACTTGCTTAGCCCACTTAGTTGCAAAAATACCCAGAAGCTCATAGTGTTTTAAGATCAGAATGTTTTATATCCACAATAACATCTTAAAATATATGTATAAAATAACTTTTATGTTTATTATGCAGGATTCAAGACACACACACAAAATGCAAAAACGAAGATGATGATAAGGAAAGGTGCCATTCTGCGGCTTAAAGTAAAGAAACACCAGGTACACAGCTCAGTGCCCCTGTGTGTCCTACCCCGGAAACTCCTCGCAGACGTAACCACCACCCTGCATCGTACTGGCCATTCCCAGGCAGGTTGAAATGTTCTTCAGTGGCTTGAATTTACATTTCCCTCATTATTCTTTAAACTTAGAAAGTGAACATGACAAGCTGCTAGTCTCATGCTGGGAAATGAGAGTAGCTAAATGGTCAGGTAATACTCCAAAGCTTCTTGATGACTAAAAACACAGATTGAAGCTGCTTTGTCAGCCGAGAGACTCACGCTCCTCTACTACTGCTCCAAGCTAAACTACACTCGCAGTAGTACTTCTGTATAAAAACTATTATGATTAAGATAATAATTTAATAGTCCGGGATGGTTTGTCCTATAGGACTTCAACTAAGAACCAATAGATAAGGAGGGAGAAAATTATTTTTCTTGATATAAGACAAAAGGAGTAAAATAACAATTACAGACTCTGAAAGAGTAGCTGAAATGGTTCTTTTAAAACCATTTTTAAGTCTGAATTCTATACAAGAGGCAAAAAGTTAAGCCCATAGCTGCATTTACATGGAAACTTTGTGGTAGGATTACTCTGCCCAGACCTTTAGAAAAAAACAATTTTAGTAAGTCTACTCATAAAACTGCTCTCTTTATGACAAAGATAACTTCGACTAATAGGATTTTTCCAGGGCATATAGGCTTTAACCCTGGAATTCAGAGCAGATTTCATTTTAGCTAGAAAATAGAATTCTTAATCAAATATATTACTTAATATACGAACGTGTCTATAATCGGATTTGTGGTCAAAGGATAATTCACATTTGTGTTTTCAAAGGTTACTGTAAGATGTGAGACTTTAAATGTTTAAAAAAATTTGTCTTTCACAACCAGCTATTCAAACACAGAGAGTTTTAAGGAACAATTCAAAAGCCCACAGAGACTTAACTATTAACTACTAGTGTAAAAATGTAAGTAGAACTGGCACAAAAGGTCAAAAAAGGAATGCCTGAGGATATTTTCAACTCTTTTTCATATGATTTTCCATGATACACAGCCCCACGTGGGCCCATAATTGCTGAGTACATGGACCCTTTTCCTGCAGACCAAGAAGTTGTCTAAAGCTACTGACCAAGTAGAAAGAGGCAAAGAGAATTTAGCTTAGAATGTTTTTTTTTTATAAAAGAGTAGGTATCTGTTAATAAACGGCAATAGAAAAGATAGAGAATAGGCTCAAAGTTGAGATATTCTCATACTGACCTAAAAATATATGCATGTCTCCACTTGTAGCAACAAACGGGGACGGGACAGAGTACCTACCCTGAACGGGCTCATTTACCTGTGTTGTCCAAGTGAGGGAATAAGTAAAGATCATGAGGTATATTCTCATCAGGCACTGTGGATGGCAACCTGTTGGTAAAGACATAAAACTCTCATGGATTAAACACTTAGGAAGAAACCATTACATTCCAAAGTCTTTTCATAACTTAAAGCGACAACTAAAGAAATCTGTACTATTATAGTAAGACAGGATATGTGTATCTAGAAGCAACATCAGTAGGAAAAAGGCCATCTGGATAGGCTGTTCTCAAATTCTTGTAATAACCCCAAGAAGTCTCTGGAGCATCTGTCCCTCCAGCAGTCATCACTGATCACTGAGGTTCTTCTAGGTCATTCCTGGGCTGGTCTCTTGTTACAGAATTATAATAATGCCCTTCATTATATTTTAGACATGAAGAAACAACAACTTACACTGACTTTAATTAAAGTCAGACTTCTCTTCAATGTCTAATTGAAAACCACTTTCTGCCGAAATACCCACAAAATTGTTATTCGCATTCCAATACAACACAGTTATTATTCAATTTCATTTTATTTAAATTTAAACTTGGGTATATTAAAACATGCTGTTTTCAATTCTCTTGTTTATTTCAATTCCGCCAGTATATTAAGAAAACAGAATCACTTTGCAAGGGATATGTATTTTCGTGTATTTTAGATATTTTCCAATATATAAATGTTACCAACAGTTACAATTTTGCAAAAACATACTGCTGTCATCTATACACACTGCCTGAACACTCTCCTGAAATGTGGGATAATCTAGATTTATTCAACAGTGTGAGACCTGCAGATTTTTTCATGTGGAATCTATAATTTAACCGTCCTAAAAACCCTGAAAAATAAGTATTTTACAAAGGAGGGCGTTCAGATGCCATGAGCTAAAGCAACTCGTTCAAGCTCACCCAGCTGAGAGGTGGCAGAAGTGGGCGTCAGACTGAAAAGTCTCTGCCCACCAGGCCTGGCCATGACCAGTGATGGTGGGCATACTGGGTGGGTACAGGAGCAGTGTGGCCTCTTAAGCATTAAGAACCACTATCACCAAGAGCCATTACTAGCAGTGTGTGAGACTGAGGTGCCCTTTAGGTATGTTGAAGCGGAATCAAAGTGAGGAGTTACAATCTGGAGTAGAAATTCATTTAGAAGCAGGTCCTGTATCTTCACATACTAGGTGCCCAATAAACAGCAGTAGATACTTTTACTTTCATCTTTACTACTGTGCTATGTGTTAACTAAGTCTAATAAAAACAGCCATGCTTCTCATGCTCTATAAAAGCACTGCATAGTTTATCATATAGTTTTTGGAAAAAGAAAAACAAAAACAAAACAAACTTACTGTTTTTCTGGTTGTACAACTGCAATCTTTCTCTTCTTTTGTGCTGTAAAATAGGCAAAAAAGCAAAAAGAAAATCAGCTTTGTTAGCTAGCTAGGCAAAATCATTTTAAAAAACAGCTTACTATGAAAGTGTCAGTTTTAAAGTAACAATTTAAATATTGAAAAGTGATTTCATTCATGTTCTAATTTTATCTCAATTTCATCTAGCATAAAATCGACTTTGACTTATCAGAAAGGAGGTCTAAATAGAATTTAGTATATTTACTCTTATCAGTAAACTGTCTATTTATTTTAAAATGTGATTTTAATAAGAAAGAAAAAGAGCACATATATCATACCTTACATGAATACATCTGGTAAGATAAACTGTTGCAAACACGATTATCTAGATGATTTTTTTCCCCACAGAAAGTGTGATAAGTCAAATAATGTTACCAGAACAGCTACTCCCAAATTAGGATTGCAGGCATGTCTTGAAACCAAAACATTTTATTACCGAAAGGAGGACTGTTGCCTAGTAAATCTGTCAAATATTAACATAAACCAGCCAATAATAATTTTTAGGATAAGAACATTTCCAGTTTATATTTATAATTGATTAGAATCATCTTAACAAAGACAGGCCAGAGCTTCTGGCATCTATTAATTTTGGCACAGGTAATCCCAAATCTTTCAACATAAGCATAAATTAATCCCAACAAACTTCTAAAGCTGTCAATGCTTGGCGGGTTTAGACTTAGAGTTTGCCTCTTCAAAGCAAAAACGTATGTATATGACATGAAATGAAACCAAGAATAAATAGGAGAAATAGTCACTCAAAATTCATCCATTCTTGACTTCATATAGTATTCTAGCTTTTACTACGAAAAAGTACAAATTTGTAATCTCTAGGATGAAAAATGAATATGGAATAACTTGTCTCAGTCAGTCTTTGCTAATAAGGGTGGGGATGTCTGATCGTCTAATACCTTGGTAAGGAGCCAAACACAACAGGCCTGGATGCAAGATGCAGAACAAGGAGAAAAACCTTATGTTAACCTTAACCCATATGTGATTTGGCTCTAGAAACACTCAAAGTTCTTCCTCGTCCCTTCCCAAGTCTACGTAAAGGACACAAGACATGAAGTTCTATCAGAAGCACAACTAAGACATGGGACTGGGCCCAAACCCAGGGAGGACTCAAATGTTGGCTGTGCTGGCAGAGAGTATCAAGAATCTGCATCATTTTAAGTGAGGGGGAAAAAAGAATGTCTTTGAGATCGAAATAATTATCCTAAGCTCGAAATTTTAGAAATATTTTAAAGTGAGGGAAAGCTATAACTCTCATTGAATCAGACTCAATGAGCAGTTTGGTATCTGGGAGAGAAGAAGCCCTTAAAATCCACCCTGTCGACAATCTGCGCTACCTTCTTTACTTCACACAAGGTCCCACCCTACTCTTGAATATCCAATTGGAGGACTTTAGGTTCCCTTCAAAATCTGATGACATCAGGGAATGAAAGGCTGACTGTGAGATGAACTTCTTTACAGCAATGTTCTGAGATTCTACACAAGTATATCATTTTGTACGTTTACTAGACATACAGTATACATTCTGGCATACTGCTAGAAAGGAGTAAAGCTAGCATATAAAAGAAAATATGAGAAATATGATAAACCCTATATCTTTAAGTTTCCACAATTTAAATGATATTTTTGATACACCTTAGGGTGGAAAAATGAATGTCAAGATTAGGTTTGAAGATTTTTAAATGGTATCGTTTCATGACAACGACTTATAACAACGTGCATTAAAACACACTGTTGTATGAATTTGTGTGTGTTGTTGGGCTGTTTCACTAATATATGTTTTAATTTGGTATTTTTGTCATCAGAAGGATACGATGTAATGCTCTTTTTAAATACAGTTGAAACGTCACCAGTTAGTACTAAGAGTGGTTAAGTGGAGGTACTATGTCAGCAAATTATTGGGACCAATTATGACTCTTTTGGGGTAAACCTCATGAGAAAAAGTAGTCTTTTCTCAAATATAACACAAAAATATAGTATTTCGCTTAAATTTTTTGTCGAAATAATGAATTGTATATATAACTGGGAGTAAAGATTCCAGAAATTTTATCTGTGACTCTGTGACCTTCTACTGTCTCATCCCTGTGACTTAAGTTTGTGAACCCGTGAAATGCTTCCAAAGAGTCATCTCACGCAGACACTTAAAGGATAAGGGAGATAAAAACATTGGTGCTCTGCGGGAAACGTAAAACCTTTTTTTATTTTTACAACTCGTCTCCACTATCTTTATAAACTGCCTATTTGTTCGCCCCGATCGCAGATGTTATCCACTTTGGCTCCAGATGGGGGCGATACTTACAGACCGTTTTGTGCGGTGTGGTCAACGGGTAAGAATTCGCCTCACACCAGCCCACTGGGAAGATGTCCATGGATTCGACGTCAACGATAAACTCCGGAGCGGGAGTCTGCAGGCCTGCAGTGAAAAAGGCAAAAGACGACAGGCTCAAAGGGGTTTTACGGACGGAGACGCCGGGAAGAAAGGTAAACACAGAGCCTCCCCGAGGCCGAAGAGCCGTTCTCGGGAATGGCGAACACGAGCTGGTCCTGCGGCGGGTACGGATGCGTCAACTGGAACACAGCAGGAAGATGAGGGGCGCGAGGAGGGTGGGGCTTGGGGATCAGGACGTGCTCCCCGCGGACGTTGGGAGGACGTCGGGAGGACGGCGTGGCCCAGGCACGTGAGAGGGCGCCCCAGTCCTCCTTCCCCCCAAAATAGCTCTGAGACTAACGGCTGTGGTCAAAGAGCTCTGGCTCCTGAGAGAAAAACAATCTGAAAAACGGCCAACGAGCCAAGAGAAGGTTCTGCACGGAACCGAGTTTCTTCTTTTATAAAGAAGAAAAGAAGGAAAAAAGCTTCGAGGAAAGACACGCTCGAACCACGCATCAGGACTCTTAGCGGTGACTCACTGGCCCTGGCCACCCAATGCCACTCGGCTTCGCCGAAAACCAAGACGAAAGCGACAGGGGACGGCCGCTCGCCGCGCCGTGTCACCGCGCGACGGCCGCCGGACGTGGGCTCGGGGCCCGCCCAGCAGCCTCGCTTCGCAAAGCTGAGCCACCCAAACCGCACGCCGGCCGGGGCAACCCGCGCTGGCTCATCAGCCCCCAACCTCGTCTCGGCATAAAGTCAGTGCCTTAAGAGCCGTGTCAGCTGCGCCGAAGGCGGGCAGGTGTACGGGGCTGCGTTTCAAAGTGGTGGAACCGACAGAAATCGGTGCTGTCTCATAGGACTCCACGGAGGAACTGCTGCCTCAACGGAAACCTCACTGAAAATGGCGGCGAAAAAGAACTCTGGCGCAGGGGTCACTCATCATGCACGGCTGACCCCTACAGGAAGGAAGAGACGGACCGTCCACCTCCCACCTCCAGCCGGAAGTGAGACTACTTTACTACCGCAGCAGGAGGGAAGAGTCTTCCTGGGCTCGGCCAATGGGAGGCTGCCGTGGCTCAGCCAATGAGAACTCACTACACTTAGAACTCTCGGTTTCCTCCAATGGAGGCTTCCTTTACAAAAGCCCCTCCCAAGTCCATAAAAGACAGTTTGTCTCCTGTGTTTCTAGACTTCCCTGGGTCGCCATTAGCCCACAAGTCCTGAATTGCAATTCTTTGTTGTTCCCAAATAAACCCGTTTTGCTGGAAAAATATATGGCTGTCTATTTTTTTAAGGTCAACACAACCAATATTTAACCTATTTGTAAAGGAAATCATCAAACAAGTAAGAAGACATCCAAAACAAACAAAAGGTGAAGAACCTCTCCAAGTAGCTTCAAATGTAGAGGAGATTTTTCTTATCCTAAAGGGTACACGATTCCCCAGAGGGTGCAATGAAGAGGGTCGCTGACCTGCTTCCCCATCATACAGGACATGTTCTCATCTTCAGACTCACAAAAATAGCCTGCGTTTCCTAGCTACTCAACAATTTTGCTAACGGGTTGAATTCATCTACTAGATGTATTTGTATTTCCAGATTCATGTTTAGGTAAGGTTGTCTTTACAGTACTTTAAAATTCTTTGATCATACTTTCCATTCAATTAAACAAATATTTATTAGCTATGATATGTCAGCTACCACATACTCAAGAAAGTTATAGTCCTGCCTCTATTCACCCCCAAATCTAGCCCATTATGGCATGCATTAAAAAAGAACTATTGGAAAAGTGGGTTACTTATCACCCAGGAAAGTTTTCCTGACTCTGAAACTTTTCCAATCCTATTCTGAATGATAAGTACCAATTCTTTATTTCCCTTTATCAGCCTTATGATTCTAGATACATCTGACTGGACTCAGAATAGTCCTTTAAAACAGAACCCCTTATTTTTCAAGATTAGAGACTCAGTAGCTTACCAAATAATCCATTACAAATGTATGCAATGCTCTTTTCTTGATTATTCTTGGATTGCCAAAACGACCTATGCAAAGCTAGATGTTCCCCCTAAGGACCACTGCAAGATTCTTTATCATTTCATAGAAAAACTTCTTATGGAAAACACAAGACCATGCTCAATATCTGAATTTGTTTCAGCTGCATCAATTCAGTATGGATTCTACTTATTCATTCTTATCTAGAATCTTCATCTCAAAAATCATCAGGAAGCATAAATCTCCATCTATGGGGAAAAACTTAAATAAATTATCACACCTCCATATGATGGAATATTCTGTCACTATAAAGAAAATATGAGAAACCTCTTTATATATTTATATGTAAAGACGTATAAGGATTGTTGAATACACAGTATTCAGCCGGTTGCAAAGTGCCGTGTATATATAGTATGCTACCATCTGTCCAAAAAGGAGGAAATAACATATATTTATATGTGCATGAGATAAATCTGGAATGAAATGCAAAATACTAATATGGCAGGTGTCTTCTGGGAGAGGAACTGAGTGGCCGTGGGCTGGGGGCACAGGAGTAGAAGAGAGAATCTGACCAAAGATACTTTTCTGTATTGTTGGCCCTTGTGAATGAATTACCTGTTTTACAACCAAACCCTCACTATCACCACAATAACAACAAAACAACACAAGATATTCAGAGAACAAAGGAGAAAGCTCATACGTGAATAGGATACTGCCACAGAGATAAGATTAATTAATGAAGGACAAGTTACCTTAAAAGGAAATAAGGCTAAACTATGAATCATGTCACTGTTCAGAGGAGAAAGGCTTTCCATACTTACAAAGCAAATGCACTAGCACATAAATTTGTAAGAATCACTTAGGAATTCAAAATAGTTTTGCAATTTGCTGTATCCGGAGACTTTGTCCCCCAGACCAGCGAACACCATCCATTTCCACAAAGTTTCACTACATGTATAAAATATTTTCTAACTGCAAGAGACTGCATCATGGCTTAATCTAGCAGATGACCTGTTCTACTTAGAACACCAGGATGAAAAAAAAATGATGGCTTGTAAGGATGCTGAATTATCTCCTTAGAAACACAATCCTATCAAATGTCCCAGGAAATTATGGACAAGAACAAGTATGGGCTAGCACGGGAGTGAGAGGTGCTACTGGGGGACCAGAGGCAAGAGGGGTGTGAGGAGAGAGGCTAAGAGCCAAATGTAAGGCAGATAAATGACTTCCATTGGCTCCCATAACAGAATCAGAATGACTCCTGTATCTCAGTTGAAAGCTGGGATGGGAAGAAGGGCAAGAGGAATTTAAGGAAGCAAATGAACCTTCTTCGGTACCCACATTAATAGTTAAAAGTCACATCAAATCGTGATGGACTCAGTGTGCAATTAAAAGGTAAAGCACTGAAAGAATGAAAAGCTAGTTTATTATCCGTGAGCAAGCAAGAAAGTTTGTCACCCGGGTGCTGACAAACCCACGGGCCATCTGTCACACTCCTTCCCTTCCATCCGCAGATGCCTATCCAGGAATAAGATTTTAGGGTATCCCCTTGTCAGCTCTGGAGCTAAATTCCTAAGGAATAGAGAGAGGAGCAAAGCTGTGCCTGGCAAGATCAAGATATGGTAGAAAACACAATCCAAAAGGAAAACCATAAAAATGGGATTAAGTGTGTTTGTGGGAAGAGAGAAACACGCACGCGCGTGACTGCAAACACTTACTATGAGCCAGACCCTTTTCTTTCTTTCTTTCTTTTTTTTTTTTATACCTACAACACCTGGTCTTCCTAGGTGGTCTCCCATCCAAGTACTACTAACCAGGCCCAACCCCGCTTAGCTTCCGAGATCAGACGGGATCGGGCTCGTTCAGGGTGGCGTGGCCGTAGACGACACTTCTCCAAGTGTTTAATCGTCACCACGACCTTAAGACACTGGGACTTTCATCGCCGTTTTATAGATGAGCAAACTGAGGCACAGCAAGTGAAAAATCTGGGATTCGAACCTGAGCAGTCCGGCACCAGAGCCTTAGAAAGCAGTTGAGATGGCCAGTTTTCTCTCCCTCATTTTTATTCCTGGTCTGTCTAACATCCGTCTTATTCTTTCAAGGCCCCTATCCCTTCTTCAGAATTCCAATCTGAGGTAGCCATCGCCAGCCTACCAAGAAGGGGAAAGAGCCAGATCTGCCGCCTCTGCAGGCAGACGGTGTCAGGCTCAGGGGCTCAGGTCTCTTCAGTGAGGACATGATTCTTATCAGAAGTCTCATTCATCACAATGACAACTGGAAAGCCCACACTCTGCTTCGGTTCCTGCTGCAAAGCCTTTGCTTAAGAAAGCCAGAGCCGGTTCTGTTGCTGGCCACCAAGAACCTGTTTAACCCAGCATGGGCTATGGGGACAAAACAGATTTGGAAGTCTCAGAGGCCTGTCCCCATAGACAGTTCTAATAGTTAGGTCACCTCCTCTTCCTGCAGGAAATACTGCTCCCATATGCTGACTTGCTGAAGCAGCTGCTCCCAAAAGTCTCATGCAGCCCGAACCTCTTTTTAGAGATTTTAAAACCACCCACAGTGGCTTGAAATGTAATTATTTTCATATTAGCATTTTCCTTTGTTTTATTTTCGCCAGTCTCTGCGAAACGCTTACTAACCACCTGACTTTTCCACAGATTCTGGGGATGCTTAAGGGGCAGTTTTCTGCACCTGGCCTCCTGAACATGAAAGGCTGCCTCGCACAAGTCTCTCTGAACCATGCCACGATTTGCCCATTTGATCCCCTAGAGTCCTTTGCGGACGCCAGTGTGTATAAGTCATCTGGAGAGGGCGACTTTATGCAGATCCCCAGGCCCTGCTCCTGGGATCCTGTGGCGGCCCCAGAAATCTGTATTTTGGTAGCACTCCCGCTGACGACGATGTGGAAGGTCGTTTCCTAGAACTGAACCGAGCGTGCGAAAAAACTGACCAAGGAGTTTTTGAATTTTAGCCTACACGTATAAAATATCTCCCCACTTCAAAATCTGGTTTGCAGAACAGCGCTTCGTAAGGGGCTGCCGTATCCGAAATCGCTTTCAGGAACAAAGACTTTATTTATTCCTCGCGCGTGTTCAGCAGGCACCGCGCAAGCAGAGTGCACATGAACTTGTGGACAAATACCGTGCCATGCGGCAGGCAAAGATGGGACACAGCCCTGTGGAACGGCTCACGGTTAACAGACATGACGGGTCGTCTGCTCAGACGGAGCACAGGCTCTGTGCGGGGAGGTGACATTGAAATGAAGAGTTACTGCCTTTGTTTTGCTCGTCACCCCCTCCGCCTATCCTGGGCCTTCACGATGACGCGCCAAACACAACTCAGTACTTTATAGACACCGACCCACGTGGCCCCTCCCCGCAGCCATCCCACAGGGGAGAAGCCATGCTCGTATACATTTTATAGAGCTGTACAAACAAGAAAAAGGATTTTAAACTCACAAAGCACTCGAGATCTTGCATCTAGGAGGCCGGCGTGTACGTGGGAAGGGTCTAGAACGCCCCGTGATGGAACTCGAGTCTTTACTCCGTAAGAAATGCAGACTCTCAGGATGCTGGAAGGAAAGCGAGGCCCGCATTTCACAAAGCCAACTCTGAGAGCCCCACGAAGATGGCAGAGAGAGCAGATGGGAGACTACTGAAATCCTAAGAGGCAGGGGTGACGACGTAGCAGTAAGAAGAGACAGACACAGATGCAGAGGGGACACCGCAGTGACGAGCCACGTGGGGTCGGTGTGGGAGCAAACAGACAAGAGTAATTCCAGGGTTTCTTTCTAACTGGGACGACTCTGCGGTGTCTGGCGCGGGGAAATAACGGAGCTGTTTGCTCAGACTGGAAACTTGAAGAGCAAACGCCGGGGCCACGGCGGGGAGGCCCGGTCGGGAAACTGAGTGCGCCCGGAGATGCCGTGCACGTGGGTAAAAGTGAGAGAGCCGCGGATGTGTCTGCCGGGAGTGGCGTCATGGCCACTCGAAGTCACGGAGGAAGATGAGACGGCACGGGCGCCGGGGGAGAGAACGGCTGGGAAGAACGCTGACTGTTACATGTGAGGAAAGCAGAACAAAGGTGAAACCAAGAACGTCCGTCTCAGGACAAGTCACGGGGAGGAAGAGGACCGTGCCCAGCCGGTGTTCTGGAAAAGATGGCGGGGCGAGGCGGGTGGGGGGCTTTGAAGGAGGGATCCACATAGGTCAGATGCTGAGAAGAAGAAACGGGGCGGGACCAACCTGGAGACGGAGAATTGCGCATCGTTGCAGAGAAACTTGTAGAAAGAAAACACATCCTCAGTAAAAAAACAAACAAACAAACAAACAAAAAATACACACAGAAAAACGACCATCGAAGCAAGAGATGAGGAAGAATGTGTATTCACCTTCTTAACAAGAGGAAGAGAAAACCAAACGAGAGGGGACAATGGGGCCAAGAGAGGGACTGACCGGCCACGGAGAGGACACTTATCGTTTACCAGCCACCTCGATGAAAACGATAAGCCTCCACCATTTCCCCAGGCAACTCGCGATCGCCTATATTCTATTTTCCACAAAATCGGGTTTTCTTTTATAATTAAGTCGAAAGGAGGAATGCTCTAATATAATCATCTGGTCCAAAGTAGATTTAATTTTCCAGCAATCTGGCACGGGAGCAACCTAGGCCCTGGATCAAAACGCTTTTTCAAGCCCTGGTGTGGGCCCTCGTCCGCTACGTCTGACATGGAATCAGGTTTTGCCACCAGGAGCTCAGGGACAAAAAACTCCATGAACCGTGACCTGGTATGTTATGTGATTCGCTCATTCACTTACTCGATTATTCATTTGTCAAATATTTGAGAGTGTACGAAGTACAGCAGACAAAGAAGGCAAGAAGCAAGGCAGTTCAGGCCTCGAGACCCAAGACAGAGTGGAGTGTGGAGGCAAGGGATGGACGGGCTGTACCGACGGAAGACAGGTTGAACATCTCTCTACAAAGCAGCTAGACCTCTAGGTCCCCTACCTCAGCCCCGGCAGAGGGCGGGAGGTTTTCCCTCTAGAAAAGAGAAAGCAGGGCAACTTAAGTGTGGGCAGCACCGGGCAGAAGCTGCGAACAGGGAGCAGACGAGGGCAAAATACAGGATTACGTGAACGTGCACATGACAGATGTAGAAGCCGTCACTCCGAGCGGCATAGTTGTAAGCGAGGTAAGGACACTACAGTAGCACAGGTTATGGGTGAGACTGTGGTCCCCGTGAGCCTGGCCTGGTCAGGGACGTGTCCTGCGAGGCACTGTGCTGCGTTCCAACAGGAAGGGACGTCTGACACGTAAAGCAAGTGGAGAATAGGAAGCCAGCAGAGGACCATGTGCCAAGGTCTAGCGCGCCGTCGCCATGAGGCTGAGAGAAAATCACAGATAGATCAGAAACTGGCACTGGACAAGTCTAGGTGCACGCACTTCCTAAGAGTTTGGAAAAGGAGAGATCATACCCTTCCTCGAGCTGTCACTGCACCTCGTGTTGAAACACCTACGCTGAAACTCCACCTGAGGCACAGACTTAGAGAGTCCGCGTGTGGCCCACGATGGCTGCCATCTGCGGAAACCAGGGACCACACGTGTGCTGGACCCTGCACGTTCTGTGCTTGTCAGTATGGAGTGTGAAGTTCACGGGGAGGAGATGCAATTCCTGGAGTCGAAAAAGCTGCTGTCCAAAGCCATACCGAGCACAGATGCACAGAGGGAAATTCATGCAGCAGGTGTCACTAAGTGGAACTGCGCCCAGGGTAACGAACCCCACAGGCCATCCTTCTGTCCCTACATCCACAGGGAACTCACCGAGACCCCGCCTGTCTGTGTCCGTTCACCATGGCGCTCCCAATTTCAAAACGAGGTTTTGGTGCTCACGTTCTAAAGATCTCTACAAAAGTCGCTGTCTGAGTAACTTAGAGCAGAAAGGAAGCCTGCTGGTCATAATACCATTTATGACACAAAAGGAATTTCTCCCTCAGCTCGAAAGCTAAGATGCTTCTTGTTCAGAGATATGGAGCACGTCGCATCTCTTCTAAGTGGGAAATGATATTAACGATGACAAGGATGAGAGGAACCAAGGAAGACAATGCAAAGGCGCAGATGCTCTTAGATGACAGGCTGTGAGGGCGAATGGAACACCCACACCCTACCTGTCCCCTAAGAAAATGACCTGACGTGGACGTGAGGTGACTCGGATTGTGAGAATCGCAGACAGAGGTGCCAGCCAGCGTGTGAGCCAGTGTGAGTGAGTGTGTGCGTGTGTGTGTGTGTGTCTGCAATGCCGGAGGTCTTAAAACTGAAGGTGATGTATATTAGATGGACACTACTCAGAACCGTAGCTGTGACTGCCTGGAACGGAATACACCGCACGAGAAAGCAATGACGTCCTTTCCAAAACACAAAGCCGTGTCACCGTCGACTGCCCGTGCTCGCTGTCGGCGGCCTGTGAGAGCTTGAAATTCGTTCCAAATATGCACCGAAAATAATGTTACGCTAACCTCGTCTATCTTATTCATTGCTCCCTCTTCAACATCAGCTCCTTTATAGACACTTAAAAGAACTATGTGACTTCAGGAGGAGGTAAATGTTACATTAAAAGGATCATTTTAATGACCTAAAAGTCGTCAATTAGCCATTGTTGAAAATAATTCAAATCAATTTAATGCACAAAAATAACTTATAAATTGTCAGGAAGTACTTTATAAATTTCAAGTGTCAAATAAATGGTCTATAATCAGAAGTGCCATCATCATAAAAATATTTTAACAGCCACAGAGTGACCATGGTGAAGCTATAACACTTTGTCCTCAGGACAGAGGAAAGAAAATTCTATGTACATAAAACGGTGAAATAATGAGAAATAATTGTCGGTAAGCTTGCTGTCATCTTAAAAGGCAAATGCTCATTAAGGGCCAAAAAACAAAACGAAAACAAAAACAACAACAACAAAATTCAAGCAAATTCAAGGAAATCGAATGGAATTTTACTTACTTTGATTTCACAAATGCATATTTTTGACCGATTCATTCCAGGTAGATGATATTCAACTGAATGTTTAAATTTTTTTCTTTAAATATGTAAGGACCGAAAAATGGACAATTTATTTTCTTTTTCGGGGGCCATTTTGTTTTGTTGTTGTTGTTTTTGTGTGTGTTTCTTTTCTAAAAAACTTTATTTTGTTAGTTTCAAGTATAAAGGACATTGGTTAGGCATTTATATAGTTTATAAAACAATCCCCCTAATTGTTCTGTCTCTCCTCTGGCTCTCCGCCTAGCCATGACACTAATGCTGACTGCATTCCCAGTGCCGTGCTCCCCATCCCTGTGACCCTCTAGCGACTACTAATGTGTCCTTCTTTAACCCTTCACCCCTGTCTCCCAGCCCCGCAATCCTTCTTTCCTCTGGCCGTCCCCAATTTACTTTCTGATCGGCTTCCTAATGCTAATTTTCATTACTCCAGGATGAAAGCACCCTGGAGAGTAAGAGAAAGAGCTGCCACGAACTGACTTACGTGTCACCGCTGTAAAACCCGAAACGTATATCCAAAGAAAAACAGCAATGAGGAGAAAACAGTGTCCAAATTGTTAAATATACACTAAATGTCGCTCATCACTCTTTTTAAGACTTGGGAAGCTGCGGGGTCTGCAGAATTAAGCAACAAAGATGTCAACGGCAGTGAAAGTCAACCTCAGACATACGTTAATGGCCTGGCTGGTTTCTCCATCTAAAACTCAGGATTCTCCCGCTGCTGTCTGTGTTAGGTAATTAGCAGCTGTGAAACGCTCTGGAAGCACAGACTGCTAAATAAATTATGACTGCCAAAGAATTTCAACCATAACGTGTTAAATGATAATGACGCAACACGGGCTTTGAACTGCACCGTTTTTTGTTTCCAAATTAATAACGCAAACGAGACTCCAATCTCATAATATGGCTTAGCGGGATATTAGGTAGCAAGTCCAAGTTGGGGGTTCGAAACCCCAGAAGGGCTCCTGTTTCCCCAAGAGCAGTTGACCCAACTTTCCATGTAGTAATAAAAATAAGGTCACATTCTATCTCTGGAGCTGCAGAAATATCACCACCGCTCTGCCTGTGTCTACACGTGGGGGAATTCTGACTACAGTCCACTCTACTTGAAAACCCACTAAGCAATAAAGTTTTTGAGAATTCCCTCTTATTTCCAACTGAAATTCCGAAGCCACAGTCACGTTTTAAGCTATTTTCTGGGAATTCGTGGCACCTAATGACATTCTTCATAAAGTCACTGCTCCCTTCCCTCCCCACTCTCTGGAGGGATCATGTCGATGAGATGGTAGGCCTCCCTAAAAACTTTGAATGCTTTTTAGACTTGCTTACTGCAGAAATAGGGATGAAGGTATTAGCAGCGATTCTATGGCCTTCCAAACTTCTATTCCAATGGCGGTATGAGCATGTTATAAGATTTAACATACAGACCAGGAAAGGTCACGTTTTATTATTCATATCGCGATCGTACTGTTTTTCCACATATATCTGAAATAACGACTGAGTAGTATGAAACTGAAAAACAAACAAGCAAACAAAAAAAAAAAATCCCAAAGAATTTTAAATTAAAAAAGATGGGAAAACTTTAGCGATTAAATTAATTTTAATTCTCACTGAAGATATGAATATGTAAATGTATGTAGAAAATATAGTTTTCTATTTTAATTCTAAAATCTGATCAGGGTTTTCTTGACAAAGGACATCGTTCTGGGAATTATTTGTACAATTGTAAATAAAATGTAGCTGTTAAAAACAGTTTAAACACCATTCAACAAACAAACCTAAAATCCTGTTTATTATCTGTTTGGGGAGAAAGTCATCACCAATTACTATTTTGAGGAAAAACTAAACATCCACGGAAGAAATCAAAGTCAAGGGTATTATCCACATTAAAAAAATGCAAATATATAATTCAATCCTCATAATAACCAAGACCTCAAATACCAGTATTAGTGACTCGTATTAATTTAATTGTGACATTAGCTTTTATAATCATAGATGTGAAAAGACCACCATGTTCCAAACATAATTATCACGCCAGCATCTCATTTCATGAAATTATTAGTTAAGATGAAAGCCTCTGAACAAATTTGTATTTGATTAGTTTCACTTATTTAAGAACACTGAATAATTGAAGATCTGTTTGAATAAAAGGGACACAAAAGGGGCACTTCTGAGAAGTGCTGGCGTCGTCTGCACCGCACCATTTCTGAACGGACCCTCAATTCTCCAGAATGACTGATGACGTACCTTCCAGGCGAAGCCACATCAGCCTCCCCTTCACGCTGACGACAGAGGCCACGCAGAGTTCTCCTGGATTCCTGGGGTTCACGGCTTCCAGTTTCATGTTCTTTGTGAAACCCCGACTGAATGACGTCTGAAAGAGAGAAGTGACACTGAGCAGGATGCATCACAGCAAGACAGCGAGCGGCAATTCGGCCGGCCAGCTGATGCAGCGGCAAAGCGCACGCACGCACGCGGGCACGCACACGGCCATTATTCATAAGATGACCGGGCTCGTTCGCTTGTCTGTCTTTCCCGCCACTCACGAGGAAAAGAACCACACCAGAAGTTAGAACTCTGCACGCACACAGTAGGCGCCTAATAACACGTGTTGAATGAGCGAGAGGATGAATATGTTCTCTCTTCCCCTTCCCATTCGCATCCTTATTCCTACAGAAAGAATCTCTGAGCTACAAATCCCATTTCTACTTCCCTATATTCCTCTCTGACATCAGACCTGGGCGTATCTGATGGGTCCTCACCTGGCTTCACCCTCCTTCAGCCTGAAGAATGTCCTTCGCCGTTTCTTTAAGTGCAGTTGTGCTGGTGATGGATTCCCAGAGTTTTCTGTTACCTGAAATGGCCTTTATTTTGCCTTGGTGCTTTTTGCCTCTTTATGTCTTTTTATCTATTTTCTAAGTTTGCTTTTTAAAAATTTATGCGTAGGAAAATTCCCTCTTTCTGGAGCGCTGTTCGACGTGGGCAGGGCTGTGAGGTGAGTGCAGACAGTCATATGGCCACCATCATGACCGAGACACAGAACAGCCCCTTCGCCTCCAAAACACGCTCACACTGGCCATTCATTCAGTAACCAGCTCCTCCCAGGCTCCCAATTCCTGGGCCACTGATCTCTTTTCTGCTCCTATAACTCCGCCTCTTCCATAATGTCCCATAAATGGAGTCATGTGCTCTGAAGCCTCTGAGTCTGGCTTCTTTCACTAGCAAAATGGGTGAGAGTCATCCGTGCTACTGCACGAATCAGTCGTTCATTCTATTCCACCCCGAGTCCTTAAGCGGAGGTCTCACAGACGATCCACCCATTTGAAGGACATCTGAGTCGCTTCCAGTTTGGGGGGATTGTAAATAATGTTGCTATCAACATTCAAGCACAAGTTTTTGTGCGAACATAAGAATCTCAGTCGGCCCCGGCTGCCATAGCAAAACAGCACAGACCAGACACCTTAAACAACAGAATTTTATTGTCTCACAGTCCTGGAGGCTGGAAGTCTGAGATCAGGGTGTCAGCCGGGTTGAAGTCCCCTGAGGCCAATCTCTCTGACTTGTAGATGGCCATCTTCTCTGTGTCACCGTGTGTCTTTCGTCCATGCTTGTGTTTTAATATCTCCTCTCCTTATAAAGACTCCAGTCATACTGGATTAGGGCCCACCCACATTGCCTCGTTTACCTTAATCGCCTCTTTAAAGGCTAACTCCAAATACAGTCGCATTTGAGGTCCTGGGGGTTAGGACTGCAACACGTGAATTTTGGAAGGACATAATGCAGCCTATAACATTGTTTTCACTTCTTTAGAAATAAGATTGCTGTACCATATGGTAAATGTAGGTTTTTTCTTTAAAAAAAAAAAAAAACCCGCCAGATTATTTTCCAATATATCATTTTGCGTTCCCTTCAGCAGCATATGGAGTTCCAGTTGCTAAACATCATCACCAACGCTTGATGTTGCCAGTTTTTCAAATTTTAGCCATTCCCATAGGTAGGTCTAATGGTCTCTCATGATGGTTTTAACTTGTTTTCCCTATGACTGACAATGTTGAGCATTTTTTCTTTGTTTTCTTTGGTTAAGGGTCTGTTTTTAGCTTCACTCTTGAAGTATATTTTTACTGGACACAGAATCACAGTCTCTTCTCTTTCTTTTGGTACTCGAAGGAAGTCGGTTTGCTGTCTTTTGGTCCCCGTTCTTCCCGATGAGAAGTTTGCCATCGTTCAGATTGTTGTCCTTCTTTTTAAAATGCATCATTTTTCTCTGGATATTTTCAAAATTTTTCTCTTTATAGTTGATTATCAACAATTGAACTACGTTGGGTTTCTTCATATTTATGAGACACCTGAATCTGTAAATTTAAGATCTTTCAGTGACTTTGGTAAATTTGGGGCCGTTATTTTTTTTTTCTTCCATAGTTTCTGTGGCCATTTCTTCTGGGTCTCCAGTTACATATGATAGTGTCCCTGAAATTCTCTTCATCTTTCCCCAAACTACCTGCCCATCTTTTTTTCTCTCTGTCCTTCACATAGGATCATTTCTATCTTCAAGGTCATGAACTCTCCCCTCTAGCATCTCTATCCTGCTAGTGAGCCTTTCCAATGAATTTGCTCATTTCAGATATTCTATTTTTCAGTTTTAGAATGTCTCTTTTTTATACTTTCTACTTTTGTTCTGGTACTTCCTATCTTTGCATTCATTATGAGAATATCTTCCTTTACGTCGACGCTTCTCAAACTTTAGGGTATACCAGAATCACCTCGATAGTCTTTTAAAAACACAGACAGCTGGGCCACACCCCAAAGTCTGGGACTCAGTTGATTTGAGCTGAGGCCAGAGATTCTGTATTTCCAACAAGTTACCAGGTGATGCTGAAGCTGTTGGCCTAAGGACCACACTTGGGAGCCAGTTCTTTCCACCGTGGAGCTTAGTTATAACAGCGGCTTTAAAATACTTGCCTGCTCACACCAACATCTGGGTCACGTCGGGTTTGGTCTCAGCTGATTATCTTTTCCACTGAGAATGAGTCAGATTTTCCTATTTCTTCATGTGTTGAGCAATTTTGGATTGAATTCCGGATGTTTTAAATGTTATGTCATGGAAACTCTGGGTTATGTTATATTCCTCCCAGAAGCGTTGATTTTTCTGTTCGAGAAAGCAATTAACTTGGTTGGACTCTGTCTCTTGAGAAGCAGCTTAAATCTCAGTTCTTTTCTTTCATCCTTAGAAACCAGGCTGCTGGGAGTTTGCCTGGCCAATACATGGTTCAGGGATCGGCCAAAGTTTTAGGCAGCGTTTATACACAGAATTTCCGGCTCCTCCTCCTGGCTGCCCCCTAGAACTCCCTTCAATTCTCAGTAGCTGTGGCTCCCCAGATTCTGTTATTGGGTTCATCGGGCCAGGAAAATTGTACATTTTATACTGCTGTTCGAGTCATCCCGTATGTCGTCAGCTGTGACTGACCTCGGGCCACGAGTCTGAAAACGTTGGGACGACCCCGCCCCCCATGCTTCTCCTGTCTTCTGAACAGCTGTTCCCTTCCGGAAACTGCCTGCTTTTGCTCATTCTCCACATCCCTGAGGTAGCTGTTTTTTTTTTTATTCCGTCCAGAGTTTCTCGCTGCTCTCTATGAGAGGATCAGTGCAGTATGTGGCTGTGTCCATCCATGTCGGAGCGGCTTCTGATTGGTGAGCATCCTCAGGGACATGTTGGCCACGCACCCACTCCCACACAACCTCTCCTCTGGTACACGCGAGACGTGTGATTAAAAAACGCATTCGCAATAAGCAACCCATTAAAGAGCACTCTTAACAAGCTAACAAAATTCTGCGAGGTGCCAGTAATACAATGCATACACCAACAGGCAGATGACAATCCTGTCGATTAAATAAATGGGGAGCCAGGAACAAGGGGGGTAGGTGTGTGTATTTGTATCCTAACGAATACACCAGTGTATTTACTGCAAGAAATTAGTCTGGGCACCTACATCCTGGGAGCTCAGAGGCCACCCAGCGACGTGGCTACTTGCTCCACTATTAAAATCCGTGTAGACGACAGCTGGCTGAATGGGAGCAGAGGACAGATAAAAAGGAGCCTTGGTGGAACTGTGTTATCACAGAAGAAGCAACTCCTTAAAAACAGAACTGGGGGAGATGTGAGGATTTTCTTCCCAAAGCTAAAGAATCAGGGACGGATTTTTGTGCTCTTGTCAAGTGGAAGGCTCAAAGCCGAAGAGGTTTGGGGATGTGATGAGGCGTCTCCATGATCCTAAAGGACAGAAGCTTCTGCCACAAGTGACATCAGCATGGTAAGAAGTCGAATAACATTGGCCTGGACTTCGTAAGCCTTGAGCGCGAACCGGCTGTGATCCTCACGGAGGAAAGGTGACACAGCTGTCCCCTTCATACACCTGAACTTCAAAGCGAGGAGAACGATCTTTGTGCAGAGGCCACGTCATCCAAGCAGAAAGTTCGTTTAACCATCCAAGGAGCCCTGACTCGTTTCTGTATTCAGGGTACAAGTTGACACGGTAATCGACCTGCTCCATTCTCCACGATCCGTCTTTGACTTGGCTGAGCTTCTTTCTCTCTGTTGAGCCAACACCTTCCACCTCTCAGTCCTCCGTCCTCATGATTTATTAGCCCCATAGCACAACTGATGGGTGAAGCGGCGACGGGTCAGCGGAAGGAGCCCGTGGCCGGAAAACAAGACCCTGACTCGGGAGCGTTCAGCACCGCAGGGGCTGCAGTTCCCCAGCCGAGGGCTGTCGCTTTTCTTACCATAAGGCATTAACTTTCGTCACTGAATGCATGTGTGACACACCGGGCTATACATTCATGTCTCATTCTTAAAACGGAGACACTAATTCATGTCTCCTTTCAGAGTTCCACGGGTCGATGAAGTTTAAATGAATAATTTATAAACCGCTTAATACAACCAACCTTAGAAGGCAAGTACACACATGTATGAACACACACACACTGGTTTCATGTGTCACAAAAATCCTATGATTATGCCAATATGCTCTATTTGAACAAGGTAGGGGCTTAAAATGAGCCAAGGACAAAATCGTTGGACCAGCATCCTACTAAAGTAATCCAAGACAAAAAAATAATAATGATGTCATATTCCTTAGGAAGAGAGAATCCTCTATCAATAGGCTTATCAATTTCACACTCCATAGCAAGTGCCTACTAACGGTGACACAGGTGGCTAGCTGGTCACCAGTTTGTCCTCCTTCTTCCACAGTAGGAAATCATAGCTGGGCACATCCTAGCCTCACATGCGGCCCAGTGCAGCTAAGTGACCGTCCTCGCCAGCGGGAGGGGAGTGGAGGAGTACGTGTCCACACAGCCAGAGTGCTTAGAACCAGCGCCGTCTTCCCTGGATCTCTTTTCCTACCTGCTCACCAGACTCAGGTGAGGACAGGAACAAATAAACCTATACCATGTTTGGGCCGCTATACACTTAGCAGTCTATTTGCTACTATGGTCCAGTATTATCCTAATACACAAGCTGCGAGGAGGACTTTTCAAAAACTACAAGGGTTTCGGGACCCCCCCGGTACACAGCACTCTCATCTTGCTCAAGAAATGGAAAGCGACTGATAACACTCATGGCCAGCAACATCTACGACAAGAGGAATGGCGAGAAACGAGCTTCTTACGTTTTTGAAGCAGAAGGGAGGTGCTTCTTCTGTTCCATGCTGCTTGTGATAATCTGCCCAGTCAAAGTCCGGACCAGGGTAGCCTGTGCAGGACAAAACACCAACACAACAGCCTTAATCAAGCGAGTTCTCAGACCAATGAGCAGCTTTACGGTGTGTCACTCATAAGGGGTACAAGGGTAGGCCCCCGAAAGATGAAGCTCTTCCTTAAGTCTGAGAGCACATCAGATTTCATGAGGGTCGAATGAAACACTTTTTTTTCCCCCTTTCTTGATTCATTTCATTTTGGGATGGGGGCAGGGGACTGCAGTTATACCATGTATGTCCATCATGACCACCACGAGAAGACACGGGAGAGGGTGAGAAAAAGCAGTTCTAAACCATAAAATAAGAAAGGCGCTGGGCGTGTGGCCTGACCTAGATAGGAAAATACCTCTTTATGAGTATCTGCATTTCCTGTGAACACGGGATGGCACGGGAAATGACAAAGACGGTATCAATTAGGATTAACAGATACTATACATTTTGTTAGGATTAAAGAAATGATACTATACACTTCGTTTAGTGTTCTCTCTTTATTGGTTTAAGTGTGTGTAAAATAAATCTATAAGCAATTTAAGTATATTTTTGATGCAAAAGAAATCAGGGGGATCTCTCCCCTCCCCCATATTGTCAGAAATTCACACCTGCAAATTCGCTTAACATGGGGACTTTGGTTACTGAATCTCACGCTTGCAGGGTGACTACCGAAATTCTTTTCTTTCTTTCTTTCTTTAATTTATTTATTTTAATTAGTTTCAAGTATGTAGTACATTGGTTAGACATCTATACAGTTCATAAAACGATCCCCCCCAATTGCTCCCTCCCTCCCCTGGCCCTCCATCTAGCCAACGTATTAATGCTGACTGCGTTCCCTCTGCCGTGCTCCCCATCCCCGTGACAATCTATCAACTACTAATTTGTATTTCTTTAACCCTTCACCCCATTCTTTATTAAAGAAAAGGTGCCAGATGCCTCCTACCTTCAAATGTACCCACAAGTACAAAACAGTATTCTTTTCATTAAGGAGGCTGACCTCACCCAATGTTTACAAAGATGGGAGCTTAATGGGAAAGGCAGCTGTCCTCCTCTGGCCTGGAATGGACCCTGAGCCTCCCACGCCCTGCTGACCATCACGGCACTGGGACCTCCTTCCTTCGAAGACATCCCCGTCATTCTACACTGACTGACAATCTCTCATTTCTCTCCAACAAGGAGGCAAAAAGTCTCAGGGTTTCGAGACGCTGTGTACTCTTTCTAGCTAGTTCTGAACAGGTTCTGCACATCTGCCACCCGCCATGCCCCGACCACTCGCCCCAGAGCCGTTCCTCCAGCCAAATGCTCTTGCATCAGAGGCTTCTGGAAAGGGATCAAACCACCTTTCTTCTGAATATTCAAAAGCAAAACAAAAACAAAGTAATGCGAGTTTCTGTACAATTAACATAAGCCTCCACTTTGAAGGCAGTGCTCTGAAACTTTTGGATCAAATTCTCAGATGCGTATCTCTTCCCTGGACCTCTGCCACTCCCTTCGTTGATTTTGTGAGTGAGGAAATCTCACCAAAGTCATGGGGGAAGGGGAAAATTGGGGGGAAAAACTGATATAAATGGATAGTAAAGTATGTTTTGATAGACATGAAATCTAGGTATTTTTCATGGTCAATACCTGTTCAGATAAAACTTTTCAACTTAGAAGTCACCTCGACTGCCCTGATTGACATTTAGCTGGGTTTTCTGTAACCAGCTCATAACCCCCAACCTCCAATGGGCTTCGAGCCACTCCACAAAATGTCAGGCTCCTCGGTTTCCTGAATCAACATTCGCTGCTCTGGATCCAGTCTTCAAGGCTCTCCACGAAGAGCCATTTTTAATCTAATACTTTCAAGAGAAACTAAGTCTTGCTGGGTACGTAAGCAACAATGAATTATCTTGGCCCTAGAATGCTCTCATTTCCCTGAATATTTGAACAACCTAGAATTCTCTTCCTCTTCCTTCTCTTGGGGACCTTTATTCACTTCATCACTTAAAATTCTTTTTCCTTCAGGCTGATAATGAGCTCTCTTTGTAAGGCAGTTTTGTGACAGCTCAGAAAATAACTGCTACATAAAAACAAATTGCTATGGCTTGTATAATAGAGACAGCAGGGGTCAATTATACTCATTAATCAACAAAGACAGAACAAGAAGTACTAAGGCTTAACTGCAGCCAGGAGGGAGAAAAACGAAAAACAAACAAAAAGAAAACATGTTTTAAACCTAAGCGGGAGGAAAATAACAGAGGAGACAAGAAAATAAAAGGAACTGGAAAGCCTTTGGGCTGTTAAAATTTGCAACAAGCTGCCATAGGAGGCTGCTGAACTGCCACCACCAGAGTTGACTTAAGATTTTATTAGTATTTATTCTGAAGTTCCAACTGTTACAGATCCAAAGGGGGGACAGGTCGATGACCCGTTTCCATGTGACACAAATGAACTGACATAAAACAGCTCCGCTTGCAAACACTGCAGTTGGCGGTGCAAGTTCACGGCTCTTTGGAAAAACAATTTGGCAGTAACGATGTTCATGAACTCTGACACGATTTCATTTCTGGGAATGTATCCCATAAGAACTCTAAAAAGTGAAAAAGCATTATATGTGAAGATACGATGGCATTTTTACTGATAATACTGGTGATGGGGCAACGGGGACTTTACATCCAAATGTAAGAAATAGTATGAAATTTATCTAATCCATGAAAAGTTATGCAGGCATGAAACTGTACAGAAATGTTTGTTTAATGTATACGATAATGTTTGTTTAAAAAAAAGCCATGAATAATGATTGCTACAGTTTTAGATGAAAAGATTGGTACCAGCATATACAGAATTATAAAATTTATATTAAAAATATGCAACGAAAAAGACCAGAGGCAATGTAAGAAAAACTTAACGGTAAATATCAAAATAATTATCTAGCTAGTGGAAATCCTGGATACTTTTTTCTTCTACCTCTTGGCATTTTCTAAGTGGTCACCAATGATCATGAATTATTTCAATAATAAGAATTATTTGAAAGCATAGCATCTTTGCTCTAGTTGAAAAGATAGTCTAGGGATGGGTCAATCAATCGAGTGTCAATTCAGTCCATGGAAGACACCATGACTGCCTCCCCATAGCTGTCCTCCCGCTCCTAGTGTGCTAACAGAATCAGATCATACCATCGCTACAGGAAGTTAGGCCTCAGTACCAGGAAGTGACTCCCGATAACCCTGAGACAATCGTGGTGGCCTCAGGGCCCTTGCCGGGGACTTGGGATGAAGGGGAGGAAAAGGGTTAAAAAAACAAACAAACAAACAAAAACCCTCTCTAACAAAAGAGACCCGAAGAGTGAGAGCTGCTCTTCTATGATGGGTGGCTATGAAAAAAAAAAATTTGCAGTCTTAATAAAGAATAAAATCAGCAAAAGAATATCATGTTTGCCATCTAGCTGACTGGCAAAATGAAAAACAACAGGATGAGTCCGCCACTATAAAGGCTGTTGGGAACATACTTTTATGCGTTTCTGGTCTACGTGTATCTCGAAAAACCCTTACAGGTGCCAATTTGGCAACACGTGTCATAATCTTTAGGAAGGTGTTTAGTCTCCAACCCAGCCATTTGTTCAGGCACACGTTCACTCATTTAGAAATATTTAGTAGGGGCATGCTATAGGCCGGGCATGGTTCTAATGCTGGGGATACAGATGTGAACGACGAAACCAGCAAAGACCCTTTTCACAGAGCTCAGTGAAAGCAGACAGATAATTCTCAAATACGAAGTCAGATGACCACGAGGGCTACAGAGAGAAAGTGGCGGGGAGGCGGGGCTTCATGGAAGACGAAGGCCTCAGCGAAAAGTCGAAATGTAGAATTGTTGAGGAAGCGAGCCATGTGGCCATCTGGGGCAGGGGTGTGCCAGACAGAGGGACAAAAAGCAAAATGCTAGCAGAAAATTGCCAGTCGGAAAAAGATAACGTAATAAAACGTCCACTTTTCTAAACTAACCTATAAATCCAATGCAATGGCAATTAAAATCCAATGGATCATTTTTAGGAGCTGTACAAATCGATTCTAAAACTCATGCACAAAAATAACCAAGATGGCTTTGGAAAGGAAGGCAAGGCGGAGAGTTTCCCTTAACAGACATCGAGACTTAATATAAATTAAAATCAATTTTTAAAAGCGAGGTATTTGGGCAGGGATGGACAAACAGATCAACGAAGCCGAGTAACTAAGAACGGGATACGGTTCACATCCACGAAGGGGCTTGATAGACACGCCAGCGGTGACACTACAAATCAGAGAGGACACGGCACACGACTCAACTGATGATACTGAGACAAACTGGTGAATTTGAAAACCCAATTCGATTCAAGCAAAAAAACGAAATTGTTTTCTTTCCTCGTGCCACGAAAAAAATTAGCTCCAAATAGATGAAAGCAAAACGTGAAAAAACAAAACTGCGAGACTGTAAAAGACAGCACAGACGAACATCGGCAGGAAGCGTTTCTGAAGGCGTGTAAACAAATCACAAGAGGAAAGATGGATTTTGACTGCGTTCCAGTTTAATGCTTCAACATAACATGAAACACCATCAAAGAGGGAAGATGGGCATAAAGGATCATGGGAGAGAGGAGGAGGGGGATAGGACAGGGGCAGGACAGGACAGGACAAATTCTTTCAGTGCTCAGCAAATATTTACCAGGACCACACCGTTCTAGTTACCGGGGGACGCGCAGAGAACAAGACAAAAATGCCCGCTCTCGTGGGTTGTTCGTTTTGGTGGAGATGGATTTGAAAAAAGACCAAAGATTTTACAAAAGATAAAAGTGGAGAAAAGCCATGCAGGGAAGCAGATAAAGCCACTGAGGGTGGCGATTTGCGACTGGCATTAAATAGGGCGGCCGAGAAAGCCCATCTCCGAATGCGACACTGGGGTCAAGCCTGAGGAAGGGGACAGTGAGTGCCAGGGTCCTAAGGAAGAGGCGTGTGCCATGCTCCAGGTGGGGCTGCCTGGGGTGCATCTTAGGACGTGAGGCCAGACAGAGAACTGGTGGGCACTGCAGGCGGCTGTCATGACCTGGGCTTGGCCACGGGGCGAGGTGGGACGGTCCGGGGCAGCCCAGGCAGGGGAGGGCTACGTGTGGTTCACATGCGAACACCGTCAGTCTGACTGCAGTTCGCCAGGCGGGGCTGAAAGCAGACGTGGGCCGGGGCCCGTGCGGTGGTGTGGTCGGGCCCTGACAAGGGCGATGGGACTTGCCGATGGACCAGACACAGGGCATGAGAAAGAGAGCCGAGGATGACTCGGTCCTCGATTACAACTGCAAAGCTTTACTGCGTTGTTTAAAAATCTGAACCAAATGTGGCAAAATATTAGCACGTGTTCAATCGAGGCAGCAGATCCACGAGCCTGTGCTTCTTCTCTGCCCCCTTTGGGAGGTCGGAAACGTGACACAGTACAGAATGGACGGAGGTCACCAGACAATGTCTGAGGTTTTTCTCTCGGAAGATAGAACACCAATTAGAGCTCGCTACTACTGTGCATCTTGATAACGATTAAACCACACTTTTGCTTTCTAAATCGTGTTCAGAGTTTCTGAGTCGATCCGGATGACCAGCTAGTAGGGACGAAGAGCTGAAGTAAGCGACGTACTTCCGCCTGCGCTCACACGTTTTTCAACAGCAATTGGAAGGCTGACCCGTTGTTACAGAGACCCCTGAGTGGGAGGTTCTCTCCACTAATTCTGTGGCTAATCTCGGATGCTACATGCCAAAGAGGTCAACGAAATAATTTAAAAATAGCAAGCCATGGTTGATAACCTGTACACATTTCGACTTAGGTGGTTTATTTACTTATTTGGTTATTACTTACGGTGCCTACAATATTGAATCGTTGTTTACCACGATTAAGGAAACGAAGCAACATCTCCAAGGTTCTGTCCTTGGCTTACTTGCTCTTGGGCACTGAAAAATTTCTATCCATTCTAGCTTAGACTATTTGTTTCTAGGGTCTGGGGACAGACTTTAAAAAAAAAAATCGAAATGGAGTTAAAACAATGTCAGGATGGACCTATTTTTCTGCAGCTCTCCTGTACCAAGGAGATGTCTTTTGTTTCATCAGCTGGTTCCCACCGACTGGAGAATGAATGGGCTATCATTTTCCTCTTAAGCAACACGCTGTAATTGTAAGCAACGTTTTACAGTTCTGATGGAAATCTAAACAGTATAACACCCTCGTGGAAAAGAGACACGTAAGAAAACATCTAAACATTCCTCAGCATGTGTGATATGCTACGTACGCTCTCTATAAAGCTCAGGATTTAAGTTAAAAACAACAGGCTTTTTTATTAAAAAAAAAGTGTATACTTCCGTACATTAATAAAACAAAGAACGGTGTTTGAAAAAATTCTACAGCACGATGCCCGGCCCTGGTGTGACACGTAAGACCTGTAACAAATTACCTCGAAGGAAAACCATTAAATCACCATTAAGGGATCACCACCATCACCACCTCTGAACTTTCATTCGTTTTAATTACAAAAACGAATACACTCTACTTTCACGAAATGATAAGGGAGCTCAATAAATAAAACCGTGACTTTGCGCGATGTGCAAACACTTGGAAAATTATACCCGAGAAGTGAAATTCTCCAAAGCCTATGACAGACTGACCATTTCAGTCATGGGGATGCAATGGTCCTCTGACACCAGCTAGCCCAGCATCAGGCCACCAAGAGGCCACAAAATCCCCGAGGAGGATGGCTTTATGAGGACACCAGCCAGTGAGAGAACGGGGGGTGAGTGTGAGTTTGGTTATGTGGAAAAAGCGCTAGATTCAGGATCTTCAGACCGGGGTTTTATGCCAACTTCTGCCTCACGACTTGAGAAGTTATTTAGCATAACCGAGCTTTCCTTGCCCCCTACAGAAAGTGATCGGAGTTGATGAGGTATCTTTAAGATCTCTTTTAGTTATAAAAGTCCTCTGCCTTTAATAATATGTGCTTATTTTTGAAGAGAGACTATATTACTGTAGATTAAAAAAATAGAAAGTTTTGAGAAATATTCTGTTAAAAGTCTCACTTCTACCCTGCACCCATAAAGAAGTTATTGTTTTCATTTGTTTCTGATGTCTCCTTTCAGAGCTTCTTTACAGAAATATGCGCAAACGCAAGCAGATATTCTTATTTACCTCTTTTTTGCCAAAAAGACGTCATATCGGTACACAGATGTTCCTCATTTTTTTTTAACAACTGCTTAGTTTTGATTATATGAATTTTCAAAATCTATTTAATCGGTCTCATACAGAGAGGCTTTGAAATTTTTCCAGTCTTTCATTACTATAGCTCATGCTGCAAAAAAAAACAAACAAAAAAAACCCCCACAAACTGTTATGCATATTAACTGTACAGTATAGCTTTAGGAGAAGCTTCCAGAAGCAGAACCGTTGGTTGGGTCAGTGGGTAAAATGCATTTACAATTTTAGTAGAACGTGCCCAAATGCCTCAAAGATAGTTGTACCTACCTGTACTCTCCCAAGCAAGTCTAGAATCCTCCAAGCTCGCATCAAAACTTCTCTTTCCCTTTTGAATTTCTACCTCGCCTAATACATGCATGCCACCTTCACATGAGTTTTAACTGGCATCTCTCTTATTATAACGAGTTTGCTTAAGAGTCTTCATGTTTCCTTCAGTGGGAACAAGCAGTTCATATTCTGAATTATTTCTGTAAGTGGCTCATCTTCGTCTTACTGGTTTAAAGCTCTACTATTTTGAAGACAAGAGTCCCCAGCCAAAACCCAATCCCCAGAGATTACCGCCGACACCTTGATGTATGATAGCCATCACTTCCCGAATACGTTAAGTGTTAAAAAGAAAAAAAAAAACAAAAAACGTTATCACTGAGATTCTCCTATTGGAAGGTATAACCACTATTACCCAATATTCTCCATCTAACATGTAATATCCACGAAAACCTTTTCCTTTGTGTGCGTGTGTCAATTTGCAAAAGTTAAGCTTCATTTCAGTAGGGGAAAGGATAGTTTGGAAGATTGCCCGAAGACAATTTCATGTCACTAAATGTCACAAAGACTTGAGTGGTAGAAAAGAAATGATAATTGAGGCTAAATAGTAAGTAAGAGAAAGCGTAAGATAGAAAAACATGTCTAAATATATTTGTACAGTCATTTCATTGCATGTGTAAGAGTTCGATACATTAATGTAAAACAATTTTCTTAATATCGTGAAGTGCAATTACCCGAAGAGGCACACGCATTTTCCTAATCAATATTCAAGCTATGTCGACAATCTCTTTTCTGAAAACTACCTTTAACAGTTACAGTTCACAGGAAATGAATTTAAAAATTCTAAAAATACTGGCAAACATGAAACCTCTGCCACAATAAAATAACCAAGCAGCCGAAATGCATGTGTTAATATTCTTCCTTCTTTTCCACTATGTGAGGAAATCCTCCATTATTTTTGTTAATTCTTAAAAAGATCCTATCACTCACGAGAAATTTACAAAGCCCAAGCAGGCAGCATTTTAGACATCTAGAAAAAGTCCTTCTTCCAGGACATGGAACCCATCCACACACAGGGTTTGATTAGAGAGTCACCAGGAAAGAGACGCGGCTCGAGAGGCTTTCGAACTCCACAAGGGTCCTGTCGCTGAAATTTCACGACGGGAGAAGACTTCCCCTCTTACCTTCTACCCAGAGATTGTTTATAACATAAAACCCGCACAGTCATTGCGAGGGAGGGGAAGGATACTGAGACTCTTGTCATCTCTCTGATGCTGCGGGGTACAGGTAGGAGAGCACAGGGGACCCCTTGGACGGTCCTGAACGTGGAAACACCGTGGCTTGGCCAGAGTCATTTGTGAGAACTAAGGAGAAAACAAAAACCTCACTACGCTGGACCAGAACCACCCCCCACCCCGCCCCGCCCTGTGACTCACTCCACCTGTGGCTTTGAGCGGGTCATGTGAACCCTCCGTGACCAGGTTTCCTCACAGGGCAATCCTCGTGGTGAGGACTAAGTGAGCGTGGCACTTAGAACGGCACGAACGGCCTCACGTTCTAATTGGGCCGCGTCGCGTCACCACGGAACCTCGAAGTGAAGCATCAGCTCGTACTCGACAGCGTCTCCTCTGTGATCCCGATGCACACGGGGGAAAAGCGGAGATACACGCTGAAGGTCTATCAGGGCAGCCCGGTCACAGGTCACCTAGCACGGCGCTATGAAAGGTGGCTCGTGGTATGCGACAGTCACCGGGGACGCTGGAACCAAGCCCGCGGGATCAATTATCTCTCAATACGGTTAACGCCGCAAGTGAACCAGGAGCTGGTGAGTTGCAAAGGTGAGCACGAAACCCCTGCCTTACCCGTGGTTACCTGTCAACATGCCCCCAGCAGTTTATTTTTCTAATCTCTTCCAATTTTCTCTTCTCTTGGTCTCTGTATTTCTTCCCCATCCTCTCTTCTTTCATTTTGCTGCTTTCTTCCCTGAATAAACCTTGGACCTGAAAGGTTTATTCTGCTACTAAACTTACAGCATGGTTCGTGGATCCCAACAGAAAATTATGTTAGTGCAACCTGGTTCCCAATTTAATTATTTTAATGTATTATAGCATCAGTTAGTCGGCTATCTGGGAGAGACTGGGCTCTGGGGAAAATTTGAAAAAAGAAAAAAGGATTTATCGGAAATTAAAACGTGAAGGATGCCTTCCTCGGCATTTTATGGCATTTTTCAAGCCAGCTCATAGACACTCTGAAATCTTTAACCTCACCCACTTAGTGACACAGTGACCTCTGTCACTAACAGCACAGACGCCAACCACACAATCCCAGACGGGGAGCCATGCCTCACAGGAAGGACCGAGAAGTTCTAGACTACCTGCCTCACCAAGGATGCTGTAACAGACTCCTGCGTCGAGCTAACCACGAAACAAACGCACTATTTTCTCACTGCTTCTACATGGGTTACAACGTAAACTTCCCCGATCAACAAAGGTGTCACTTCGGTGACAACACGACACCCTCCCGAGTCACCCAAACCCTGCGAATTTCCACAGGACACAAACCTTTGGGAGGCGTGAGATTGACTCCGTTTTTAAGGCACCATTGCACGGGCAAAATCCCCAAGGAATCCGCGTGGCAGAGCATTGAGAGTTTGCTAGGTTCTCGTCTCAGGTCGTCAATAGTCACTTGAAAAAAATGATTGTTAAAAACCTGAAAGAAAAAAAAAAAATAGAGCCGAGAGTTAATTCCTCGGGATCACGTACAAGGCTAACGTGAAATACTGGCACAGTTTCCACACACAATACATGTTACTTCATCAAAAACGGTTTGACCGCAAACTGGCAGTTTGATGAATATCACTAAATCGGTCCAGTTGTTAAAAAGTCAGAGATGATCACTGTGGTCATAATAATGAAAAGTAAACGAGTAAGTAGAATATATAGGAGATAGAGAATGGAAGGTCACCCGATAGTCACGGCTGATAGAAGGCCAAACTGATGAGGACAGACAGACAGACGGCAGCCCAGGGGAAAGCCAGGGTGGGCACGGAAAGGCCACACGGGTGCTTCTGCGTCCATGGCGGGGACCCCCGTCCTCACACCAGGTCGTTCAGGAACCACCGAGGCCTGGCACGGCGATGCCCCACCCTGCAGCCCACGAGGACAGAAGTCACGCTGGCCCTTACGCTGCGTCCTCACAGTCCAGCACCCACGCCGCTGCGAGTCTGTCCAATCGCAGTGTGTTTTCCAACATGCATCCCAAAAGTCGGTGCTGCTAGCCTGCTTTCCCAGCCACTCGGCTGGAGGAAAGGGCTCCCGCTCTGTCCCCCCGAAGCATCAGGCTTGTGTCTCTGTCCTGAAAATTCTGATTTGTTCCCGTGGACTGATACCACGTCTTTCTCCCCCAACGGATCCTACATCCTTTGAGGACAGTGGCCTCTTCGTTACTCATCAAGGTGTTCCCACAATGCAGAGGAAACTCTCTGCACGCAGGAACTGAACCGTCATCCACTGACTCTAAAAAAAAAAGCAGCCCACGAAGAAACAGGAACGGGGCTGCTGCTGGGAAGAGCGGGCCGCAAAAATCAGGCAGATCCCAAGAGTGAGCGGCATGATGGATTTAAAGAACCAAGTATGTGAAGCGGGCCAGGGAATAAAGAGCACTTTCTCAACTCCTAGGAAACCCCTGACATCCTCCCCAAGCTGGAATTCCTGGCTCCTCCCTTTACAAAATATTCTCTGGAAGCAATCAGTTTCAAAGCTAAGCAGGAGAGTAAACTCACTCTTGTTCATTTGTATGTTAATACGTAAATAGTCAGAATTCTACCGCTGAGTTTTGCCTTTGAAAATAGACTTTAAGGAGCAAAGGATCAGACATCACCTTCCCAGGGGGGTCTCTGCCTGACAGTCCCTACTGAAAACCGCTTTTCCCTCCTACACACCAGCACCCTATCAGCCCCCTCCCTCCCCCACATCTAACACGGAACAAGCGCTATTCGCCTCCTTATTACTTCAAAGGAAAGCAAAATCAGTTCCTTCAAATCCTTCGGGGCCCACGTTCTCAAGCGGCTCAGAAACACTGGCCCACCCGGTCCAGAAACCACGGTTCTCGAACCGATGCCTAGAGCAGTTCCCCGACGTGGCCAAGACGTGCAGCTCAGAGCCAGCAGAAGCAGAAACGGAACCCGAGCCTCCTCATGCCCGTGTCCTCTGCTCTGAACAACGCGATGTGCTTCACAAGCATAGACGGCACTGTCACCGCCAACGTCCGTCAACGACTCTGCTCTCGAACACCAAACACATAGCCGCCCTGTCCTGCTGAAGAGCGGTCCTTCCATACTGGATCTGCTACACACTCGTCCGCTGTTTGCTTTAACGTCCTATTTTTTTTTTTCTTCCACAGTTGTACCATCAAGAAAAAAGCCGAGGAAAATAAAAATGAAATTTTCATTGTGATAAGCAATAATAGCACAGTGTATTATAGTCTCAAATAGAATATTCTAAAGCATTTTCCAATGTTTCATTATAAATATCTTTTCCGTTAAGAATATTCTGGTACTTTATTACACACAGATGAGTCTTGAACCAGCCGGGGAAGTGTTCATCCAAGTCCATGCCACATGGCCGATAAGAGGAGAGGTACATAGGAGAAGAATGACTTAAGTATTTTACCTTTGGTGCAAAGAGTAAGAAAAATGCAAATGAAAGTGTACCTTAAAAATCAGAGAAAATATCCTCCCCAGCCCCGCCCCAACAAGACTTTTGCAGAGAGAAAATCATTTATTGGGAAAACCAAACTACTGCCACTGGAAGTCTACCCAACGTGACAAAGACATTCGGGCTGAAAGTACTGATAATTAGCATCTAACATTCTAATATTATAGATTACAATGATTTGAAAGCATACACATGTGACTAAGCACATCTGTACCTGTTTGGCTTTTTTTTTTTTAAATAAATTCCTGGTGAGGCTGACATTCTAGCCTCTTAGAATGAAGACAAGGCAATATATATCCAGATAAATGAGCAGCTGGCATCACTGTATCACCCGCCGCCTGAACAAAGGGGAATTCTGGTCAGGTTTCAAGAAAATATCACTCTTTAGTTTTGTACCAATGTGCAACAACCAGAATATACAATGAAGAACCCCAAAGGCCATTTCAAATAAAAAGGTTTTTAACGGATGGTGTATGAACTTGAGAGCATGCATTCCAACCCCAAGCTTATCATTCAAAGCATAAGTCAATGTTTTTTCTCATACGTAGTTGTTCTTTAAATAAATTAACAGTTATAAAAATAATTTATGTCCATTAAAGAAAAAAGCATTTCAAAAAGAAAAAAAATTTCATTATCACAGCCATTTACCATATTCTGTAATACACTGTCACCGGTGTTCCTCAAATTTTACCAAATCATAAATTAAAAAAAAAAAACACAACTCCAGGAATTTTAAAACATGCGTCACTGCATTAACAAATCCAGTCTCTTTCAGAAAAGAAGAAAATTGAATTGAATAAAAATTCGGAGATCAATCTGTGACATCCAAAAGGGTCATATTCTAGGACAATGTCTCTGGGTGTCATACATTTCAAGTCATTGTCCTCTGTTTGAAAAGTCCTGCTACAACTTGCTTGTGGGGTACCCCAGGGGTGTGACAGTAGAATTAGGAACACGTCTGATCATACCCCAAATACAGCTGAGACACTCTGCCATGTGACGTGCCATTAAAAAAACTTCTTTGTTTTACTTCCAAGGTCAAATCTATTCTTGCAATAAGGAGAGGAGAATAAATAGGCCCAACTGATTTCTTCATATTAATTATGTGTGACTATTTCTTTGGAAAAAGTGCTTCATCGATCAAGACTCTCAGGAAAAAATGCACAAAGTAGTCCTTTCTGCAAGCCGCCTACGATAAGGAAACACAAAAGCCCACAGCAGATAAACAATCAAGTTTTTCAAATACTTCGGAATCAAAATACAAATTCCTCTCTCTTCCTCTTGGATCACAGATTTTCAGATACTTGGATCACAGATTTTCAGAGAGACTGTTTCTCCACAGAAACCAAATGCAGTCTGATCAGCACAGCTGGTAAATTTTTCCAAAACAGAAAAGCAAGGGAAAGATGACAATAAATGTGAAATCAGAGATACCCTGCTGAATCAGGAAAGCATTCCTTTGAGTTTAAAAATGACCGACACTCCCAAACGACCACAGTGACAATCCGCTAAGGTCCACCCTGACCATCCTCTTCACACAAACAGTGTTTTCACGTCCAAAGTTACGTACGCACAGCGAGCTCATGGAAAACACGGCAATGTGCATGGCTTCAAAGAAAAAATGACACGCTTCCATTTTCTCTTCCGTGGTTATGTTGGAAATAAAGCTGTCGAAGGGTTCACTGGGCTTTCATTCAGGTTGGAGGGTGGCCCTCGCAAGAACTGGCCAAGTGGACATTCTCTTTACCACAGCAGTTTGTAAGACACGAACTCCAGGTTCAGTTCTGCTTACATTTCCCCAGTAACATGGGTAAGATGACTGGACAAGTCCCCTGGGTCACGAGAGGCCTGTGGGGCCGAAGCAGTGGGACCAAGGTTTGGGTGAAAGCAGTTAATATTTCACTGAGCATTTACTTGTGCCAGGCAGGCACCTAATAATGTGATTCTCCACTTTTCTCAATGACACGAAGCAGATAGTGTAACACCTACTGTATAAATGTAAAAACTAAGGTTCTTAGAATACAAGTAATCTATTCACATAGTAATTAGCAAAGCTGGTTGGGATTTATCCGCAAAGCTGTTTCTTTAGAATGAAACATTCTGCCACCAAAGAATTAAAACATTAAACATTGCTTCAGCTGGCACCCATGAGACCGGAGTTTGAATCTACGGAGCTGACTTTTGGAATCTTCGATTAAATTCCCCCACGAGATGCACCAAAGGCCATCAACTAAAATGGATCGTTGGCTGAGTGTGCTAAGTCTGCTGGTTTCTCCCGCCACTTAAAGAGATACTTAAGGTAGAAACCCGCACTGTAGATCTTACCACTGGTGACTTCGTTGAGATTTCCTTGATGGAGATGGGAAAATTTTAACCTTAAAAGCCTAAACAGACCATAATAAAAATGCCTTTATGTGAAAAAGCCATTTCGTTTTATAGCTGCGGATCTCAGAAGCATCCCTTCCTTTAGCCGACGAAAGCAGATGATGAAAACGCAGTAGAAATGCTGACTCGTGGCGATGGGAATCTGCTTTTCACCATTTCCAGGTGGCTCCAAAGTATCGATAGGTCATAATAACAATCAGAAAGTGCAGAAGCAGCAAGTTCACTGCCGTAAACTCATAGTCGTGGGTCTGGACCTCACGTATGAACCTGAGTGCCTACGTTCTGTACCATCAGAAGAAAAGTGAAATTCACCCATCCGGTCCAAGAGGAGACATCTGATTAGCCTCCCCCACACTACCAGCGACAGAGAGAGAGCTTCAAACAGTACTGGATGGGAGAGAAGGCCATCTGCCTTAAGTTTACTTGGTGTCGCGGCATATCCTGTGCGAGCATATTTCAGTAGAAAGGCTTATCAGATCCAGTCTGGGGGCTGAGGTAAAGTGTGAGGGAGAGAAACTCACCTTGGTCACTGATGCAGGACAGATAGAAAAGGGCTCGCTCAAGTTCACTGTTTCGAGCTTCATCCCAACTGTGAAGAAGTGGCTTCGCAAATCTGCATGATCCTGCAGGGAAACAGATACAAATACTGAACGCGCTGGTATTGCAAATCAGCTCGATAACTGTCTGGATGCTGTCCTTGAACATTTTACTGGGCAACTGAAATCGGATTCAAAGAATTAACCCTCCCTGTTTCAAATTTCTAATTATTGCAAGATACTGCGGATTTAATTATTTTCTGCAAGTTAAATTGCTTTTCCAGGAGAGAGGAAACGGCCTTTGTGGCCATGCTTAAATTTACACAAAGCCAAAAATTCACAATGCTTTGCTTTGATCTTCCTAGGTGCTACGGCACAGCAGTTACAGAGGCGATCCGTCATCAAAAACACAGCAGCAACATCTTCAGGAAATGTGGCCTCGTGCCACTGGAGTTACTTCACAGGGCTTCAGCTAGTACCTCGTGGGGGTATAGCGTGTCCCTGCCTCCTGACTCTGAGGACACACAGCTTATCGGTTGTTGGTGGCTAGCCAATGGCCTTGGAGATGTGTGCAAGCAAGGGTCCAAAACAGCCCTGCAGACAGTCAGAACCCGACTCCTGCTCAATGAAGATAAGCAACGCCCGTGTCTAATAGTCTGGCAGCTTCATAACCAGCTCACAACAACCTTATGTGTGCGAGATGGAGCTGTCCTGCCTTCTCACGAAAATGAACGTCAATATCCACTTCAGCTGTACAGCAACAGGTGGAGCTGGCTGGACTCTGGACACCAGGATTTATCTTGCTGAGCTGGAGGTCACGGTCTGTATAAAGAGTAGTGTTGGGTAAAGAAAGAGATTCGAGGCTTGCCCCTACAAATCAGTCTCGCCATCTCTAGATACATCAGTTGGGTGAGAAGCACAAAAATACCCGGGGAGCTATGACTTTCCTTTCTCTGTACAGTGGATTTTTAATTAATTCAACGACGCCATCCTACATCCAGTTCTGAGGATCGCGCAGTGGCCACCGGGCTGTGCCTGCTCCCCACTCAAAAGCGGGGCGATGAGGTCGGTGTGTTACACGACACCAAAGAGGAACTGCCTAGAGAATTCTCCAGCACGCCACTGCTTTACGGGGGAAGGGACACAACACGACCGCCTGCAGAACCACGAGGACCGCTCACGTCACAGGTCGCCACGGCAGTCTGGGAACAGATGCACGGTAAGTGTTGGGTCTGGCTGCAGCCAATGATGCCACGTCCGGGGGGAGGTGACCATGATGCACAGGGGTGTGCCAGGGGTGCGCTGCCTCCCATGACACTCATTGGAAGAACTGGCCCATCCTCAACCTTTACCAAATCCTTAGGAATTTATAATCAACATTGTATGAAAATTATGTGTATAAGGAAAAGCGCGAGAAAATATTCTTAGGTGCAGGAGATAGTTTTTATTTCTTATACTGAAAATAAAGCGTTTATTTTTAAGGGCGGCTGGGGAAGATGGGTCCAGAAAAAGAATTTAAAAAGAAACAGTATGAAGAGTTGATGCACATTAACACACATCAACCACAAGGCTAAGGCAGTCAGAAGCCTCAGGTGTTGAGACAAAAACGTGAACTGGAAATGACTGACATCTGAATTAAAAGACCGGCAATTAATATTCCTATCAGACATCGAAGCCCCCGTATCTCACTATCGGTGGGGACTGAGGCGCTGGAGTGGATTTTGCAGATAAATATTTTTCTCTTTCAAACACAAAACCTTCTGAACTTTTTGAGAACAAAAAAAGAGGAATTATTTTAAAATTATAATAAACCTTTGCTTGAATATACTCAACGAGTTTGCGCAGTCATTATTCTACTGTTTGACAACACGGAAAATGACACATTTGTAATTCTAATAACTGGCCCAGATGAATGCAATATTTTCACAGACATTCTTCTGTTTCCCCCTCACTGCTCACAGCCACGAGGCTAGACATCCTTGAGATGTGGTTCCCCTCATCAGAAGAAACTCGTAACTTCTTCCAGCTGCCTCCGTCGCCAGGGCTCTCCTGGTCATTTCCACCTCTCACCTGTCCCCCCCTGCATTTCTGCACGGCTGTCCCGACAGCGTCCTGGGCTTCTGGTCTACCCGCCGTCCTGGTCCCCTCCTGATTTCAGCTCGTGTGCCTTCTCTTTGCCCCGCAGACTTCGTTCCTACCGTTGCTCTCAGTAGAGCGAGCTTTCCTTGCAGGGCTGACCCATGGATGCCCCGGCCCTTTTACATTCCAGGCTCTCCGCTTGACCTTGACCACTGACCTTGAAGTCTTTAGCCAAGTCTACACCTATCCTATCTCTATGCTCCGAGCTGTACGAGAAAGGTCTCTCAATCACAGCTCCCGACGCCGTATTAAATCTCTGTGGCCCCCAGGAACCTACACCAACAAGTGTCCTTGAACCACTGCCTTATTTTATTCAAAGCTGTCTCGTGGGACCCAGCCATGGAGGCCTTTCTTTAGAAATAGAACATAAAGGCTCAGGACAGCAATGTACTCCATAGGTAAGCTTCTCCTTTCAGAGCTGTAGACTATATTATAAATGCCTATCGTTAACGATGTCGGTGTCTTCAGCATCACACGCTCTCTCTGGGTCAGGGGGGATCACTTTGTGCGGCTTCCACTCCCTCTCTTCCTTCTTTCCTGTGTCCACGTGCTCGTCCGGCAACCCCCGAACATCCGCCTCTCTGCTCACCCAGGATCAATACCATTCACATCAAAAACACACAAGGCCATATGTGTGATGAAAATAAAATGTGAATATTTTTAAACGGTGAGAGATGGCTGACAATCCTTTGTCCTGATGACATTAAAATATTTTTAAACAATTTTTAAAAATGCTTTAGTGACCAAAGGCTCCCTTCGAAACAAGTGTTTCCTTTGTCAATCATGGCTTGGATTTCCTGCATCTTAAAACATTTCTATGAGGTTTTAGTTGTAAGCACACACACTTCTTACTTGTGGAAATGCATCTGTTTTGGTTCCAAACGATGTGAAAACTCTTAAACTCTCTTTTTTAATATACTGGAATAAGAAGCCAGACATTTTAAAAGGTAGCTGTAGAAAACACACCCCTCTATTTCCCAGCCCTAACCTACACTTTCTTAAGGCCACTTTTTAATTGGCTTTTTTTTAAAAAAAAAAGAAAGAAAAATCCTAATATGACCACATAGAAATCCTACCCATTCCAAAGGGAAGTCAACATAATGGAAATTTTTAAAATTTAGAAGCAAAGACACATAATGATTCTGAGTTTGACTAAATCTGTTACTTTAATGCTCATGGTATTCATGGATGATGATGTCAGGAACTTTTTACTACAGAGGCAGGATGATACTTTCTAAAAGGGCTTGCCACTGAATCCTCTGGCCACTGGAAACATTTACAAAACACACCAGATAGCCAAGGAATACATGCAATACTTTCCAGGCAATGCCAAACTCTCTCACTTATGTTATGCAATTCATCCAAGAGAGATCCCAATACCTATTTATTGAATTAAGCTGACGAAACATCAAAAATTGGATGCTTTCATGACATCCGTTCCAATTCTACGTTCTACTATTCATTCGATAAGCATTCATTAGACACCACTGAGGTACCACACACAGTAGGCTATTGGATGGTACACAGTACACATGAGTAACAAAATACCGTATTTATCTAATGGAGAAGGAAAAGTCAAACAAAGAACAAGCTATGAAAGATCCAGGCTTAGAAGAGATTTCACAACGAATAGTTTTACTTGTAGCGCATAAAAAATTATCATCGCTCTGACGATAGCAGTCCACAGAATTATAGGGTGCGAATCTTGATCTGATCATGAAAAGCACGTGACTTAGAATGATAAAGAAAAGATTGGGAAGGTGGCATGGGAAATTTGGTTAGGGAAGCTGGGTCTTAAATAACGATTGAGGCGTTTGAGTTTTATCTAAAAGGAGTCATGTAGACACTCCTAAAAAATATAGGGTTTTTTTTAATGATACGAGTTCAACACTAGTGAATTTCCAAATAGGTCAATACACAGACCTTCTGAGCTCTGTGTGTGTATGTATGTGTGCATCCATGTTAGTATATGAGAAAAGGTACAGATTTGTTTTCTCACTGAAAACAAATTTAATCAACCCCGACCATTTACTTCGGGCCGTTAATGCAGTCAGAGTATGTGCATTCATTTATACAAACACCGGCTAATCATTCTCTGCATTAAGAAGACAGAGTTCTTGGCCCCTGAAGATGATTTGCAAAACCAATTATCTACTGAGAGATAATGGGAAATTCACTGCGGTTTGAAAGATACACGATGGCCTTTGCAGAAGTTCTAGAGAATCATTCACACCTCACAACTGCTGGCCCGGGAACGCTGTTATTCCCGAAATCAGGGGAGATGACTCAATCCTCAGTACATTTACAGATCCACCTGTCACATTCAAGAAATACTGTTTATTTGAATGTTCCAGAGTCCAGTGAAAATTGCTTACAGAAAAACTCCTCTCGCTGGCAACGCCGTTCCCATCTGCATTCATCGCTACACGTTTTATTTTTGCCTTCGAGTGGTTTTATATTGATCAGAGGTAAAATACCATTTATTTTATTGGAGGGCTGTCTTACCAGCCTATGGTAAAAACTGCTCTTCAGGGAACCTTATTTTCAGTCGATTGACAATGTAAAAGAGATTACGTGTACATCAACTTTGGTTTTCCACTCCGGTTTCATTGGCTTTATTGCCGCCAGAACCCAAGTTGCTCTCACACTTTTCCTACCGAGAGAGACACAGTAACTACTCTGCATTGAGAATAACTCGGTTTGGTAAAGCGATAACAAGGAACATACTGTAAATACTCGGAAGCCTTTTCCTTGTGTTATTATTCCTCCCTCGCAAAGACTATTGGGCAGTGAGTATTCATCTTGCAGTGAAGAAATTAAGACACAAAGGGGTTAAGTGACCTAAACAAGGACACAGCTACCAAGAGGAGCCAGGACTCAAAGCCCATGTTAGCTAGCTCTCAGGTGATAGGACACACTGGGAAGCAAGGACTAAAAAGGAGCTTTTTTGAAATTGCTATTTAGTAAACAAAACAAAACCCTTACAACCTACAAGCTCTAAAATTTGTATTTCAAAGACAGAAATTGCCGAGTTCAAACGTGAGTTATTGATACTGATCATTGACGTAAAACCTCCAACTTTTGCTGTTAATTTGTAACTTTTCCATGGTTTATGAAAAAAACGTGTCGGAGAGAATCCTGATACTAACAAGGGCCTCCAAAATGTTTCTATGGAGTCCCTCGCACCGGATGAGCAGTTTTTACCAGACGCTGTCGTGTGTCCGTTAATGATAACTGAAGAAACGTGTGAAGTGAAACGTCACTGCCCCTCGGCCACCCTTCATTGATGCCTCCTTCCGCGTAGCGAATCAGTGTTCCCCCAGACAGGTAAACCAGGTAAGTGCGGTTAATCCGGCAAAGGCCACACGGACCGCGATCTGTCCTTCGTGCAGCACTAACGTATGTGAGTGAAGAGAAAGTGGGTGACGTGGTTCCCCAAATCACACCTCAACCCGCGTCCCACTGAGAAGCTTGAAATTCAGTTAGAGAATGACGGAGGAGGGATAAATACACACTACAACGTTGGAAAAGAAGTTTGAACGAACTGCGACATATCTGGCTGTTTGGGCTTTACGGTCTGGGTGGCACCTCACTTTATTTCCTATGAAACAGAGCTCAAGGGGAGGAGACCGTCTCCGAGCACACACTGGTCACCTACAGCTTTAAACATTAGCCTCTGGTGACGTCTTCACCTTTGAAGGGACTGTCAGGCCCGGAAAATGGCACCAGCTGATTCTGGAAGCATCAAACCCAGCTATTAAAGAAATGCCACTGCACAGAACTGTCCTAATATGTCATCAGTGAGCGACCGCCAAACCAAACTTCTCTAGCAGAGTGACAAACTTCGGGGTGAACGGTGACATCCTTTATAAAAGGGATCAATCTATGTGCATTAATCTATGGACGGAGACGTGAAGTATTACTAATTGAGAGACAGAAGAGAAGACAGGAAAAAAGAAAGAATAACCTATCATTTTAGGGTTCACTCTCTCCCCCATGCCTACCAGATCAGATCCCCGCTCTCTACATTTACTTTAGGGGCTTGAAGAAACGTAGGTTGTGCCCTTATATAAATTATATAAATTAGCATGTGGCTATCACAGACCCTCGAAGCAGCTAACACTTCCTGTCATCCCTGCCTCATTAGATACACCTCACGCGATATGAAAATACGAAGAACGTGGCACAGGGGAGAATGAGTTCAAACTCATTAACACAACACAATTAAAATGCTCTCGGTGAGGATTTTAACGCGCAAGAGCAGCGAATCGCTCCCCGAGCAGAAATCAAATCTCAGCCCGCAGTCCCACAGTCAAAGGCTACAGAAAGCTTCCTCGGGGGGTGGCTTCTCGGCATCAGATCTTTAATTCTTCAGTTCTTCCTTTTTTGTTTATGTTGCGACAAAATAAAACGGACAATAAAAAACAGACAGGCAGTTCGGCCCCCGTCCACATTTTGTTACATACCAAACTCGTTTGCTGTATCATACCTACACGAATAATTCTGTCAGTTCCAATAAGCCAGTTTGGGGGTCCACCGGGAACTCAAACACTGCATATGCGTCATTTCAAAGGCTCAATTAATTTGCATAATGTCTAAGAATAGGCCTCAGTGAAGTCAAAGGAAGGCTTTAATTAGTATTACATTCAAATCGATATACAATGAACTACCCTTTAATTCCTGTACTTACATCAACATACTATGTCATGCTAAAAAAAAGATCCAGTGTGATTCATTTTATTTTTCCTCTTTTTGTTTCACCAGTGATCTGGTGCACCAGTGATCTGGTGCTCCTTTGTTCATTAGAAAATTATTCTCATATGAGTTTCATCTGAAACCGGACGTTAAGATGCCAGCGTTCATTAAGTGCACAGCATTATGACACTTCGATTCCCCTGCACTGAACTCGGGTTAGCCAATGGAATATTTATAACGAACATGCAATAAAAAGATCTGTACATTGAACACTCATAAGCATGTCCATTTCTTACTGCCAGGCGTAAATAGCAGTGTTATCTACTAGCCGTGCATTCAATCAAGTTCAAAAAGAGTAATGATGTTCCGCGGTACCATAGGCTTCACCCTGAACCACAAGGTTTATTACGTGTGATTAGAGTAGACCTAGCCCACAGGACGTCCAAAAACAGGTACATTACTTTGTTTAAAAAAAAGAAGAAATAGGGGAAATGAAAACATCCTTCATGGATTAACATTTTAACACCACAAAGGCATCTGCAAGGTGTGAGAAATTCTGCTTCACGGCACCACTATGGAAAAAAAAAAAGCAAGACTGACTGCGTGCGTGTGGAGGTAAGCAATGGCTACACCCTTTTCTCGCAATTAGTTAATTCTCTCTCAACAAGTGACGGTGCCTTCTTGTGTCCCTACAGCAACGCTCTAGGTCGTGTGAGTGCTGCTGGCTGGAGGCGGCCACGGTGGCCGGTGGCCGCTCGGAGGGTCCGCTCCCCTCCCAACCTCACACCCCACTGACGGAATGCGGCCGACAGAATTATTGCTGGGTGTCCTTTCTGCCGAGAGCCCTAAATGCATCCTCTAGACGCGTCCAGGGTTTCTCCACCTCTGCACTGTTGGTATTTGGGGCCAGATACTTCTCTGTCTGTCCTGTGCAGTGTAGGATGTTTAGCTGCATGTCTGAACTCTACCCATTAGATGCCGGCAGCACCGCCCAACTGTGACCATCAAAATGCCTTCAGGCGTTACTCAGTGCACCCTGATGGGCAAATCCAACCCCACCGAGACCCACATGCTCAAAACGCCAACAGAGCCTCTACCAAAAGCAACTGAGCGATGAGTCGCTGGACATCTTCCTGTTCACATGTTAGGCATCACTTAACACCCGCAGGATTCATTTTCTGTTTTTTTTTGTTATAATAATGCTTCCTTGGCTTACCCTTTAGATATCCTAGTTTACTTCTAAAAACTGTACAAAAGTAACAGAAAAAAACCTTGACCTGGGGATGCAGACAGATTTGCATTTGGGTCCACCACAGGCTTTCTGTGGCGCAGGACGAGAGATTAACTCCTCCGAGCTTTGGGTTCCTCCCATGTGCAGTTACACTAATACCTACCACGCCAGGTTATCGTGGGGAAAATGAGACTATAAACACAGAGTGCCCAGTACAATTTCTCATCTTGCCAGTGCTCGATGCTTAGACGCTAGTAAAGCGACAGACAGTCCACTGGAGAATGACGCTGGACTTCAAGTGAATTATCTATGGCTTCGTTTGCATTGTTTTGCTCTGTGCCCTGGTATGCCATCCGAGAGGGTGTGAAAGGGTTAATGGATATCCCAAAGATATTCCCAAGGTGTGTGACTTATTACACGAGAAAAGGACTTAGGACACATCAGCCGTGCCTTGCACGTCACCCCTTCACATGGGACCTGCCATCTCTCGGAACCACTGGAAGGTCAGAAACGACTAAGGTCCAGTGAGTGGAGTGATTTGTATAAAATCGCAAGCAAAGTGACTACATTTCCCAAACTCCTTTGCAAACTAGAGGCATGTATGTATGCCATGCTTGTATTTACTTTTAGGAAAATATGCTACGAAAAAAATTCATCCGTCGGGATCTAGATATCTCGCCGGCAACTACAAGTGCGACGTTATGTAGTCATGTGAAAGTTTATCTGATCTGTTTATGCTGGTCCTTCTGGTTATAAATGGGGCTGGAGACGAAACCGAAGGCAGATTTTAATCTTACCCTTGACTTTTATGCCATCGAGATGAGGAAACAAAGAAGGATGGCTGTCCAAGGACGCGAAGAAAGAAAACACAGGAGTGAAGGACTCCCACACCTTTATTTACACCCCAGTACGCGCACCCCCTTTCTCGGGGCAGGAGAGTGTGTGTTGAAGGTCGGGGTTCAGTGACACAGAAGCGTGGGTGCGCTGGGGCCCCGTCACGTGTGCTCCTCATTTTCCATTAGATCTTAAACTCTGAAGACCTAAAGGATTTAAACTTCTCTCTATATCCGTCTCCCTACTGGAGATAACTGTGATTTGCCACTGCCTCTTCATGAAAGGCACCGTGGATATTGAAGTATGGCCTAACCTGCAAAGGATCTGTGTGTGTTTTTAGCGGGGGTGGGGATGGGGGAACATCTCCACACAATTTCATTGTGGTTTACTATCACATCCTCCATAGAAGAATTATAATCAATTTTTAATTATTCTCATTAACGGGGATTAGCATGGAAAATCTGAAAGAATTAAAGTGTGACACTATGATCACTCTGATCACGGGGAACCAGCCGTCCATCCGATAACAAAATGGCCTCCCGTCTCAGGCAGCCTTTCTTTAAAAGGGGTCGAACGGATGCCACACAAACATTTACTGCTCGATTATTTGGGATCAGACACTCTGCCAGGTGAGACTGAGACTCTGAGTTCCCCACCTCTCCCCATCACAAAAAAAAAAAAAAAAAAAAAAATGAAGTTCTGTCCTTCCAGAGGGAGCTTAAAGCAAATCTGAGAGAATCTAAGTTTCCCACCTGAAGGCCGAACTCAGCTACGAAATTTTTATCGTTGCCGCATTTAGTTGCTGAACAAGAGAAAAGAAAAAAAAAAAGAAATTGGTCGCCATGGAAACCGCAACATCACAATCCATCCTAACAGAACAGCTCACGTCCTTTCTTACCCCTTTGGCTGTACCAGATGGAATGAGAAAGGAAAGCTTTTCTCTCTTTGCCACACTTGATAGTCTCTCTCTGGCCTTTCGCCGAGGTCTCAGATGCTGAAATACAGAAGCACTTCCTCTTTAAGGGTTAAATCTACAGTCACGCCGACAGGTATGTAATTCCGAGCTGGAAAGAGGTAAAGAAATAACAAGATGTGGGCTCTTCCATGGATTACGAGCACTGCCCGCACGCTGAACAGG
>NW_024344378.1:3688360-3772361 GCF_902729225.1 Pteropus medius
CCCACTGAGACCCACATGCTCAAAACGCCAACAGAGCCTCTACCAAAAGCAACTGAGCGATGAGTCGCTGGACATCTTCCTGTTCACATGTTAGGCATCACTTAACACCCGCAGGATTCATTTTCTGTTTTTTTTTTGTTATAATAATGCTTCCTTGGCTTACTCTTTAGATATCCTAGTTTACTTCTAAAAACTGTACAAAAGTAACAGAAAAAAACCTTGACCTGGGGATGCAGACAGATTTGCGTTTGGGTCCAGGATCTACCACAGGCTTTCTGTGGCGCAGGACGAGAGATTAACTCCTCCGAGCTTTGGGTTCCTCCCATGTGCAGTTACACTAATACCTACCACGCCAGGGTATCGTGGGGAAAATGAGACTATAAACACAGAGTGCCCAGTACAATTTCTCATCTTGCCAGTGCTCGATGCTTAGACGCTAGTAAAGCGACAGTCCACTGGAGAATGACGCTGGACTTCAAGTGAATTATCTATGGCTTCGTTTGCATTTTTTTTGCTCTGTGCCCTGGTATGCCATCCGAGAGGGTGTGAAAGGGTTAATGGATATCCCAAAGATATTCCCAAGGTGTGTGACTTATTACACGAGAAAAGGACTTAGGACACATCAGCCGTGCCTTGCACGTCACCCCTTCACATGGGACCTGCCATCTCTCGGAACCACTGGAAGCTCAGAAACGACCGAGGTCCAGTGAGTGGAATGATTTGTACAAAATCGCAAGCAAAGTGACTACATTTCCCAAACTCCTTTGCAAACTAGAGGCATGTATGTACGCCGTGCATACATACATATATGTATGTATGCCATGCTTGTATTTACTTTTAGGAAAATATGCTAGGAAAAAAATTCATCCGTCGGGATCTAGATATCTCGCCGGCAACTACAAGTGCGACATTATGTAGTCATGTGAAAGTTTATCTGATCTGTTTATGCTGGTCTTTCTGGTTATAAATGGGGCTGGAGACGAAACCGAAGGCAGATTTTAATCTTACCCTTGACTTTTATGCCATCGAGATGAGGAAACAAAGAAGGATGGCTGTCCAAGGACGCGAAGAAAGAAAACACAGGAGTGAAGGACTCCCACACCTTTATTTATACCCCAGTACGCGCACCCCCTTTCTCGGGGCAGGAGAGTGTGTGTTGAAGGTCGGGGTTCAGTGACACAGAAGCGTGGGTGCGCTGGGGCCCCGTCACGTGTGCTCCTCATTTTCCATTAGATCTTAAACTCTGAAGACCTAAAGGATTTAAACTTCTCTCTATATCCGTCTCCCTACTGGAGATAACTGTGATTTGCCACTGCCTCTTCATGAAAGGCACCGTGGATATTGAAGTATGGCCTAACCTGCAAAGGATCTGTGTGTGTTTTTAGCGGGGGTGGGGATGGGGGAACATCTCCACACAATTTCATTGTGGTTTACTATCACATCCTCCATAGAAGAATTATAATCAATTTTTAATTATTCTCATTAACGGGGATTAGCATGGAAAATCTGAAAGAATTAAAGTGTGACACTATGATCACTCTGATCACGGGGAACCAGCCGTCCATCCGATAACAAAATGGCCTCCCGTCTCAGGCAGCCTTTCTTTAAAAGGGGTCGAACGGATGCCACACAAACATTTACTGCTCGATTATTTGGGATCAGACACTCTGCCAGGTGAGACTGAGACTCTGAGTTCCCCACCTCTCCCATCACAAAAAAAAAAATGAAGTTCTGTCCTTCCAGAGGGAGCTTAAAGCAAATCTGAGAGAATCTAAGTTTCCCACCTGAAGGCCGAACTCAGCTACGAAATTTTTATCGTTGCCGCATTTAGTTGCTGAACAAGAGAAAAGAAAAAAAAAAAGAAATTGGTCGCCATGGAAACCGCAACATCACAATCCATCCTAACAGAACAGCTCACGTCCTTTCTTACCCCTTTGGCTGTACCAGATGGAATGAGAAAGGAAAGCTTTTCTCTCTTTGCCACACTTGATAGTCTCTCTCTGGCCTTTCGCCGAGGTCTCAGATGCTGAAATACAGAAGCACTTCCTCTCTAAGGGTTAAATCTACAGTCACGCCGACAGGTATGTAATTCCGAGCTGGAAAGAGGTAAAGAAATAACAAGATGTGGGCTCTTCCATGGATTACGAGCACTGCCCGCACGCTGAACAGGAGAAAACGTGCACAGAATGTCTTTCTTTCTTTAAGTTTGTTTGCTTGTGTTAAAAACTAACGGCCACACGCAGCATCTTTTTTTTTTTTTTCCTTAAATCAATTTGCCTCCTCTCAGCTGTCCCTTCTCTGTTCATTAAGCATTAATCTATCCGGAAAGCGAGACGCAGTGAATGACGTATGACGGGCACAGCCTGAGACCACACCAAAGTAGCCTTCACTTACTGTTTTTGCCTTTAATGAAATCTCTTTATTTATAGATATCAAGTCTACCTTTTAACTCGTACCTGGTCTATCTACATAATTCTGGATCTGTTTAATAGCTACCTGTGTCAGAGGTGACAGAAACTGAGCTGTGAAAGGGACACCGAGAGCCGGGTTATTTTATCTAAGTTCTAGACCAGGTACATTCTGAGTCCTGACAAAGCAAAAAACTCGGTTATCGTGACCTCGTCCGCCTTGAACTGCCACGATAGCCACAGATATTGATTGGGAATTGGTCAGGGAGCCGATAATGAAATGGATCACAGCAAGCGTCCTGGGTATACGTATCCCATCGAAAGACACATTCTTCCTCAGCTTCCAGAAAGATGGAAATAACCCAGAAGCAGCGGATAGCCACTGCCCAAGCACACCTCAACTACCACATGGAATTCATCTACCACACTCAAAAAACGTGGGTGTGAAAAGGCTACGCAACAAAATGCAACACAGACTGGCCAGGAGACTCAGTCGATCAGTGCCAGATCGGTCATCGAACTAAAGCATTGTCTTCTCACTACTCACGCTCCTTGGATGTCCATCGACCTACCTGTCTAACCAGGTACCGATGCAACACCCCAGCATCTTATAATACGTTACCGTAAAGACCCAGAGAGACAGTAAGGGCACGGAAAACAACCCCACGTGACAGAGGGGAGGTGACAGTGAGCCTACTTCCACAGTCGTTTCCAGCAAGGAGCAAACAGTGACACTGCAAGCTCGTGGTCACTGGGATGTCACAGAACGTGGGTGTTGTATTGCTGAGGTATTTTCTTCACTTCGATTCGTCCCTAAGAGTCTTCTCGGTGTTCTCGACTGTTTGGTTGTCTCAGCCACAAACTGACCTGGGGTATTTTTAGCTGGCCATGAAAATGCCAGCTGATTAGATGTACTATGCTGTGCCAATCGAGGCCCTTTCTTTGCTTTCTAGAAGTAGTCACCCAGCCACTCGCAGATTTACTTCACCGAAGCTATACGGATGACCTCTCATGAGATTTTACTTTTCTAAGTTGATTTCTGTGCTTATTTCTTCACTAATCCATTCAAGAGTTTTTTTTATTTCGTGCCTCCTACGTGCCAGGCACTGTTCACGGCACAGGGGGTGGAGCAGTCATAAAATAAACCCTGCTTTTATGGAGCTTACATTCTAGCTAAAGGAAACTGACTGTGATGCAAAAAAAAAAAAAAAAAAAAAAAGCAAATTAATACAGAATATGTCTGCGAATAAATGCTATGAAGAAAAATCAATTTTTCATGAGTCTAAGAGTGACCCACTGTGCAGAGAGACGGTGGTAGAGAATGCTACTCCTTATTTTAAACAGAGACCTAAAAGAAAGGGGAGGGAAGAAACCATTCAGGCATCTGGGGTGGAATCACTTTCCAGGCCGACAGCGCATTTCTGCAAAGGCCTGAGAAGGGGACCTTGGTGTCGGAGGGACAACAGGAAGCTGGGGGTGGAGTGTGGCATGTGAGGGCCCGGATTGGAGCGGCGGATGGGCTCAGAGGACACGTAGGAATTGGACAAATGCAGGACCCTGGACAGCGAACCGTGAGTGGAATTTTGGTTCAAAAGCAGCGCTGGCCACTCTCTGAAGAACACGCTGTAGGGAAGCAATGATCGTAAGCTGGGGAAAGGTCTAAAGCGAATGCAACAGTCCGGAAGAGAGAGATGGCCGCTCGGACTAGGGTGGTGGTGATGGACGAAGAGAAGCGTGACGGGTCTGGGAACGATCTGGAAGGGAGAGAGCCAGCAGGCTTTGCCGACGGGCTGAACGGAGGTTGCAGAAAGGAATAAGGTGGCAGGTCTGAGTCCGCCGTCTGGAGGGAGGACCTGCTTGCGGGGCTAGCCCTGGGCCGACATCTGGGAATACAGCTGATAAACAGTATGTGACACCGATATAATTTTTTTCTGAGTCTAAGAGTGACCCACTGTGCCGAGACTGTTTGCCCAAACCATATGGTTTGTACTAAAACCCCTGGTTTCCTTCTGGGTGTCTGGAATTTGGGTACATGCCAGGCAGAGGGTGCCTGCGTGGCCAGCCCCACGGACTTCCAGAGATCACCCCATGTGACCTCTCCCTTCGCTGATTTTGCTTCATATCCTTTCTCTGTAATAAACTGTAACTGTGAGTGCGACAACACTCAAGCCCTGTGAGTCCCGGTGACCTACCACACCTGGGGTCGATCTGGGGACCCAGGCGCAAAGGCGAGGGAGAGAGAGGCCTGGAGGAGGAGGCCGCCGTTTCTGACGCCCAGCCGCAGCTCTTCACACTGCCCTTCCCTCGACTGCAAACCTCTGAATAGCTTCTTCGAAATTTCAAACACACTAAGGTTTTAAATTGTTTTTAAATGACACCCCAAAGTTTAAACAATAACAGGGAGAGATGGATGAAGAGGGGAAGCCCAGAGGATTTTTATGGAGTGAGACTACACCTTCCGATACTATAACGATGGACACACATCATCATACGTTTGTCCAAACCCGCAGAATGCACAACACCAGGAGTGAAGCCCAAGGTCAGCTATGGACTCGGGGTGATGGTGACATGTCAGTGCTGGTTCGTCAGTGCTAACCGAGGTTCAGCTCTGGTGGGGATGTTGGCAGTGGGGGAGGCCGTGCCTGTGTAGGGACAGGGGCCATGTGGAAAACCTCTGCATCGTCCCCTTAATTTTCCTTAAGGGATAAAAATGGCTAATGGATTTTAGTGACATTTCGAATAACGTTCCTTCCTTGAATTTCAAGGTGTTCGTGAAGGATACAAACTGGGTGTGTGCGTCCCCAGCTACATGGCTGCATTCCTCTAAGAGGGAGAGACTTTACTTCAATTCACTGGCAATTTGGGAACCGCTGCTTCCTATTTGCAGATCTTTCGGACATGTACGTGAGTGGTCAGTGAAACGTCTACAATTTAACATTCGCAAGCAAGAGGGGTCACAAATGCAGATTACAATTGAAAAGAACTGCAGAGAATGAAAAGTAATAGTAACTAGAGAAAGCTTCTGAACGTCTGACACGTAAAATCGTGCATTCATTATACTAAGACTCTTAAGTTTGAGTCTCCCTTGGCCCTACTTTTTAAAACTTAACTAAATTCCCCCAAACCCATTCACTGGATCTGAGTGAATACTTAGTGAATTAGCAGCCCGAGAGAACATAGGAGTCACTGGCCACAAAAACCAGACTAGTCCTGTAATCACTTCATTTTTTTGATGATAGAAACTATCTCTGAGAGAAACTCACCCGGTAGTTCTCTATGAAGACCAAAGTGAAAAGCTTTTACTGAAACTGGGGCATGTCACTCTGACAATGGGACGTGTCATAAGTTAATCATCGAATGATGGCTTGCAAAGGTCACATAACAAATAAGAAAGAAAACCAGGGAGGGACCACGCCGATATGCGGTGAAGTCACCTCGATATATTTATTATTTTTCAAGAGTAAATTAGTTATATGAATTGTTTCAGCAACCTGTTAGGTCTCGCTCTAAATAATCACGCTGGCTTTCGGGAAAACAAATTTATGTCGTTATTTATTTTTTAATAAAATGCACTTTTTTCTCACCTTCATTTTTTCGGTATTTCAATGATTACTTATCTTTCAAGTGAATGTACATGTTAAAGAATATCTGTATTTTCCAAATAAAGGGAAATCGGAATTTCCGGTAAAATACGGTATCCAAAAGCTACTCAAAGTTTTCCCTCCAATCACGGGTACGTGAACTTGCTTTTACACTGTCGCTGTGTATATTCATGATAGAAGGAGGACTCTGCTATTCTCTCTATCAGATTGCATTTGCAGACATAACTCCACAGATACTACTGGAAATAGGTGAATGCGTTTTGCAGTGACAAACGCAGCCTTAATGAGAGTCATTCCATCAAAACACCCATTTTATCTAAAGTGTAAACATGACAGGAGAAATTGCTTTGAACTACCGCTGGGCTGTCATTATTACGTGGGCTTGGCTCTGACTTCCGTCTTGGAATAACTAAACAGAATGGCAATTTTCTATAACGACGTGCATCTAGGACGACTCTCGGCTGAATCCAAAGAATGAAAGTGATAAAAATAAGTTTGCCTGCTGAGAAACAGTGATAATCAAACAGCAGTAACAAAGGAAACATAAATTTAAGTTCTATTTTTGCAGCCTGCTCACGGAAACTCCTAAAAAATCTGAGACAGAAAATTTCTCGTTTTTATGAAGTGAAGCAACTGCTAAGAGTCTGAACTCCATCTCTCGCCCCTACTATGCAACCGCTCTGAGCGTAACTAGCTCCGTGTAAGTAGAATAAATCAGTAGAGAATACCACGCATGATATGATTTCTTAAATTGCTACATATACATGAAATGTGGTGGTGCTGGGTTGAATGGTGTCCCCTAAAAATTCACATCCGTCCACAACCAGGGAATGCGACCTGATTTGAGAAACAGGTCTTTGCAGGTGTAATCAGGTTAAGCTGAGGTCCTGCTGCATTACCATGGGCGGAGCCCAAACTGAGTGATCGGCGTCCCTATAAGCAGGGGGGAAACTGGACAGACACGCCGAGAGAAGGCCGTGTGGACGTGCAGGCAGAGCCTGGAGTTACACTGTCACAACCCAAGAGACGCTAATGTCTGCAGGCCACCACCAGAAGCTAAGGACAGACTCGTGACAGAGTTTTTCCCTCAGCCTTCAGAAGGAGCAAGACTCTGGCTCGCACCCTCATTTTGACTTCTGGCCTCCGTAACTATGACAGAATAAATTTCCGTTGTGTTAAATAAATCACCCAGTTTGCGGTGATTTATTTTATAATGCTTAGGAAGCAAAAACAGTGATGGTTTTCATGATTTCAAAATTAAATACATAAATATTTACTCCATACAAAATGAGGTTAAGAAACTAAAACTGCCCACTTCCTTTCTATCAAATGAAAATAAAACATTTATAAAAGTACCTCACAAGCTTTAAAACATAATTTTCAATTCAACCAATTTGTCATATACTAATTGCCTGTTCCCTAAGTCCTCCTTGCGGTAGGCCCTGTGGAAAATAGAAACTATTGAGTATCTGCTCTTAAAGCAACTATCGGTTATGAATAAAATATTGAGTACAGTGATAATTATCAGGTACTCCATCAAAGTACTAGTCTAAACTTGAATAGAAAGATATTGAAGTAAGAGAAGAAAGTAACGGTATTTTGTGAAAATGGAAACAAATTATTAAACCTTGGAACCAGATCGGCGGGCTTTTGCAGAGAGGAGTTGTTCAATAAACGTTTCATGAATTAGTAAATTTTGAATTAAAAATATATTAGGATTATTAGTTTAGTTTATACCTTTGGAGTCTTAGCATTCATAGTTCTAAATAATAAGTCTGCACATCCGATCAATCTACAGCCCCATTAACTCAAACGTTTTTTTAATTCAAGGAGTTAAATACATACGTCTATTCAAGACTTAGTTCACTTATTGGACAAATATTTGATGAATACTACTATAGCCAAGGAGTTATGTTTGAACGGATTCGACGATAAACGAGACAGACATGCTCCTTGCCTTTCTGAAGCTTGAAAAGTTATGTAAAAAGAGATGGAAATGACACAGAAAAATTAAGTGCAGTCGAGACCCAGGTGATGAGGCAGAGCAGAGGACAATCAATAGAGCTCGATCTCTTCTTGGCTAGGGACAGAGGCCAGAGGTCCGGGGAAGGACTCTTAGAGAATTTATGTTTGCAGATGAAGGATGAGTAGGAATTTAACAGGAAGGACAAAACAGGTAGAAAGGGCATGTGAACTACAAAGAAAAGGCAGGTATGTGGGCAGCTTGGTACTGAGGAGGGCCCAGCAGAGCCGAACCACAAAGACCGCAGAGGGCAGCATGGCAAAGCCACGCCAGGATCCGTGCGTCTCGGGAAGGTGTGGGAGCGTTAGCCAACGGTCCAGGCCTCAAAATGTTCACAACTGGGAGTGCCAGATGAGATGGCAGGCCAAGAGTCCACATTCATCTTATGTCTTCCTAAACTCGAACCAAAACTACAGTTGAGAGAACTTTTTTAAAGAGACACAAACCCACTCAACAGCCAAAGGCTAAAATGCTAACGAACGATGAGTAACTAACGTAACACGCTCGACAGAGCAAAATCTCGAGCCTTCGGCAGAAAAGCTGAGAACCCGCTCAGTGAAGTGAGAACCCTCAGAAACCAGTAACACCGGCTGTGTTCAAATCTGGGGGTGAACGTGAGCAGATGTAAGGGGGCCAGGAACTGTTTGGGAAGCAAACAGTTGGTCTTGTAGGCACCCTCCCCTCCCCTACTCTGTAAGGCCACTGTCTTCCCCTTCTCTTCTGAAGAGGATGACAACAGGGGGTCCCTAGTCTGTGGGTGTGGCACGTATCATTCAGCCTAGGACACTGGCAGCTGGACCTTGAACCCCAGGCAAGAAGTTAAAAAACTCCACTAGGAAATCAGCTAGAGAAGAAAAACCATGGAACGAGGAAGGGTCCCTCCAAAGTGGCCTTCGCCACCCAGCCCTGTCCACAGCTCTCAAATCTACCCTACAGCCCAAGAGCAGACAGTCAGGGATTTTCAGATATTTGACAAAAGGAAGTCTCTAACAAGAAGAACAGAAACCAAAAGCAATGTGGAGCAAACAAGTCATTCAAGGAGAAAAAACTTAAATCGAGCATCCCAACAAGATAAACTCATGTTTCCACGCCATGAGAACAAGAGGCTATAAACAGAGCATTCCGAGGGAGCATTAAGAAAAACAAACAAACAAACAAAAACAGAAAACATGAAACACGTGCCCGTAAAATATGCCAGTACAAATAAGTCGAGAAAAATTCTGACAGCGGAGAAAGCAGACAAGGAAATAAAAAATAGATCTGTGAAGGAAAAAAAAAACAACCTTAAAATTAAAAGCCAGGAGTAGCATACCCACAGAGCCACAGACCAAGGAAGTGAAGCAGAGAGAGGAGAGGCAGAAGTCATCATTTTAAAAGACACATCCCCAAAATTAAAGGCACGCGTTGCAGACGCTCTGAGTAACCAGGGTGATGGAAGGAGACAGATGCCCGCCACGGCATGGCAGCGTGCGAGCTCAGACCGGGGCAGGAAAAGGGAGCGTGAGACCCCAGAGAAGGAAGGGCGAACGTGGGAGCCATGCCTCCCATCCGTGAGAAAGGCGACAGCTCACCCTGAACTCTCTGCCCAAACCAACTGTCAGAGACGCATGAGGGTAGAGCGCAGGTGTTTTTGAAGGACTGCTGCAGGCCGCCATGGCTCAGACGGCGTCTCACCTTTGCCCATCTTGGTGGCCTGAGGACAGAACGCTGGGGCGAGCCAGACCAAGGCTGTTAACAGCTGGCTCATTGTGGCCACACACCTATGAGTCCCGGGTCCCCTGCTGCAGGCCCGGCGGCCGGGAGCAGATGAGGACGATGGATTGACTGCATAGCCAGAAAAGCTGGAAATATGAAGCAACTGATTCTCGTCCCCTTTTCCAAGGGGTGTCATCAAGTACCCGGAGTTCATGCTGCGACTTTGGCAGGTGACCTGGTCACTATCCCCAGTGTTCTTCAGAGTTCTTAGCTCGTGACTGTACCTGCCCAGGTCTCCCGTAAACTCTGAGGAAAGGTGAAGCCAGCTGACGACCCAGACACTGTCCAGCCATCTTCTCCTCTAAAGAGCAGGAAAATGGCCTCTCCCGAAACCATCAGGACCATGCCTGCTTCTCACTTGGTCAAAAGTAAATAACATTCGGGAAAACATACGCAGGTGGTAACGCCACAAAGAGAAGCAAGGAAATGATTAACACAAAAGTTAAGGTGCCGGTGACCCTGGCAGAGCCGGGGGAGAGGATCTGGGGACAGGCGGGTGGAGGGCTTCGAAGGGGCCGGCAACTGCCTGTGTCTGGACCGGAGGGTGGGTGTCTGTATTCCCACTCTAGTGCTCTTTAAGATCCTCCCATGCATATATCATACTTCGAAACAAAAATTACTTTTTCAAGGGCGAGGGACATGATCAGATCTGAACATCTGACATATTACTAAGGCCACCGTGAAGAGAGTGGGGGCGGCAGGTGCAGCCAGGCAGGTCACCGAGAGGACATGCTGCTCTTCTTGATTATTGTTGGGTGTTTTGTTTTGTTTTTGTTTTTGTTTTGTTTTGTTTTCTTTGCAGGGGGAGGAGGATATTACCAGAAAGGGGAGGAAGGGAGGAGGGACGGAGAGAGGAACGAGAAGTATTTGGTCAGTTAGCAAAAACAAAGCCAAAAGCCCAAGATCACGTCCACTGTCAGTGGTTACCGCTGCTGACGACACATTCTATACACGCCGTCCGTCTACCACAGTGCGCTCAAAAATGCCGTAAAAGGAGCCCGTCCGTCATACTTCAGAACATACTTATATAACCAGCTTCAAAAGAAATCTCTACAAGCCCAGTGTCCCAAACAAAGGAAGGGCTAAACAGAGAGGTCGGTGATCTGCAGTGACGGGTTGAAATTCTGAGTGAGGACTTCCTTGAAAATAAAATCCAGATGCCAACGCCCCAGCCCAAGCCTTGACCCTTTGCTGCATGTGGTACCCACACGCCACCGTCATTTCATTTTCCATAAGAACCGTCCACGGCACTGCAGCCATGCGCCTGCCCTTTCGGACCTGGAAAGTGAGGTCGAGTCAGCCTCCTACACCCACATTTAGTGTCTGAGCAAGCAAACGGTGGGGGAGCGGTTCCCCACCCCTGTGAGCTCCAAACAAGGAGAGCTGGATTTATGATTTCCTCTGACATCAATGGGTCATTCCTGTCCAGATCTCAATATTCTATTTCATGGATGTTTTAAGCATAATTTTAAAAGTATTAGGAGCCTGGCGATCCATTCCAGGTGTGGTAGGTCTCTTCTATGTTCCGTCAGCATCTGGGAGAAGGCATGATAGCCAACAGACACTCCAATGAGTCTCTGGAGCCATCCAGAAAACTGAACCATCGAGAGAAGCAACATTTTCTATTATTTTTACCAAAATAATACCAAAAATAGACTTGCCATATCTTCCTTTGTTCCTTTGGTAAGGGGTGAGCAAGGGAAAATGAGATTTCTACAGTAATGCATTACGGAGAAAAACCTAAAAAACGTGAATCTGTTATCCTGGAATAGGGGTCTTTGTGAAGATTACAAGACATTAACAGAGCAGAACAGATAACATTTTAAACATTTCGAAACTGGCCAAGGAGGCAGCATTTTGTAAATAGTGGGAAATGATTTGACACGGGAAAGTTTTCACACGGTTCACTCTCGACAGCAGCAGACAAGCGGCCCACGTCTTACCTTAAACACTTCCACCGGAAGAGGAAACTCTGCAGCATCAATAAGGGATTTTTCCAGAGCACATTTCCATTCAGAGGCCATCTTCAAAGGATAGATTTCTGTATCAACAGCAAACCACAGAAGAGTTTAAGGACTGAAATGCTCTGCCAGGTGGTTCGTGCTTCAGTTTTATCTTCCCAGCATTTCAGAACAAGCCGGCACGCTCAGCAGCCACCGTAAGAATTCACACCCTGCCCTCCGTAAAAGGCCACCTGCTAAAGGGATTTGCTGAAGTTAAATAGCAACTTGGGATTCTGCTTTCAGAAACGAAAAATAAACTTAATAGGGCTCTTCTTCAGGGAATATCTGCAGCATTCTGTTGGCATTCTGTACGTAATTTAATGGCATAAAAAAAACATTAGCAACATCTCCAGTCATCCACTGTCCCAAATTCCATATATTACCTGGGAAGTAATATCCACTGATGAAGAACTTATCATCTGATAAATGGCTAAACTAGAAACGACTCTTATCTGGCATTTTCGGTTATTACAGCATATTTTTCACTAAACCTCTAGGCTCTCATATGCTCAAAATAGTCCACGTAAGTCAGAACATTATTAAAAGGTAAATTAAAATGTACCAAGTTTAATGTTTACACTTGAAACGTCGTGAATGTACCACATCTCGCCCACACTTTTCCCCACACGCTGTGGGTGGGTGGGGGGGGGGGGGGAGAAATTCACAAATGGAGGTTACACGGTCCGAATGCAAAATTAAAGGAAGAAACGGGGTGAGCGCTGTTTGTCGTTCACCAATCACTAAACTGCAGGAGAATTTGATGCTCTGATCTCAATCAATGGATTGAACACCTTATCGAAACAGGATCTGCAGGAGCACTCACTCGAAGGAGATGCGTTTATAACCATGAACACATATATCCGCCCAGGCTGCACCCAGGCTGCCTCTGACAGACAGGTTGGAGGCGAACAGGAATATAAGAACAGTTAAGAGGCAACACGAAACCTTTGGGGCTGAATCTTTCATTTCTTACATGTCTGCGTTTTAGCGTGGAGCCATAGATTTTGATCCGCCCCGCTCCTTGAGCTTCATTCCCCTGTGTCTTAGAAGTTTATTCAATCTCATCAGACTACCATAATTACGGGAGGCAGAAGATGCTGCCAAATTATTACGCGAAGACCCAGAAAGGGTTATTCACGACTAAAGAGCCTCCACTGCGTACGCCGTCCAGAATCCTTTGTCGGATTTCATCGATACCCTTCTACCTCCGGGAATTTTTTTTTCCCCCCAATTTGACATTTCTGTGTCAGACCAAAAATGGAATGTGATTCTCCTTAGCGGTTACTGACATATCTGGGGGGAACGTAATGAGGCCCCACTAAATTTTTAAAAGGTAAATTCTCTGCAGAGAATGAATGCATTGTTCCCCCAGCCTCCCAGGCGAGAAGGGGGATGCAGGGCAGAAACCACTCATCAAAGAAGGAAGAGGAACCAGGAACGGGGCCCTACAAATGGTCCCGTGAGGGGTAGAAGCACCTCCCGAAATGCTCCAAGGGTTCAGCTCAGGGACCCGGCGTCGGAATCCCGGCAGAGAGGGAAGCGATTCTGAGGCCTGCAGAGGACACGACCGCGCCCACTGGACAGGGACCGGAGGGTAGGGACGAGCCAGAGCCTGGACCTCGGGAGGAGACGAGAACAGACTCGCTTTTCCAGGGACCTGGAAGCTGACGAAGTCCCGCCTTGGTAAAGAGGAACCGAGTCACGAGAAAGGACGGTGACTTCCAGAGACACGACCGAGGCAGGGTCTGCAGACGTAAAGGGCGGGGAAAAGGGTAGAAAAGGCCCCCTGCGTTGGGGCCCTGAGCTCCCGCGTCCTGTCGCTCCCGTGGCCTGTCGCCGAGGTGGCTGGGGAGGGCGGAGACACGGAGGAGAGGGGCATGGAGAGCAGCTCAAAAACATTCCTCAAGGCAGGAGCTATGGAAACCCAAAATGGCCAAAGTCACTTCCAACTACCAGAACCGAGGGAGGTGATGCACGGACCCCACGTCATCCCGACAGCTGAGCCCTCGGCCGCCGGATGCCACCTCTCTCCCACCAAACCGGGGACAAATGTTAACAAGAAGCCCAGCGCCACGGACTGAATGTTTGCACCCTCCCCCGATTCCTACGTTGAAACCTGACCCCCCCCCGCCCACGTGATGGTGTCAGGAGGCGGGGCCTTTGGGAGGTAATGGGGTCAAGAGGGTGCAGCCCTCACGAGTGGGATCTGTGCCCTTATAAAAAAAGAGACAGACAGCGAGCTTGCTGGCCCCGTCACCGTGTGAGGACACAGTGGGAAGATGGCCATCGATGAACCGGGAAACGAGGCCTCACTAGACACCTCATCTACAGGTGCCTTGACCTTGGACGTCCAACCTCCAGAACGGGGAGAAATGAATGTGTCATTTATATTATATGCCATGGGGTAGTCCATGACAGCAGACAGAACGGACTACGTTAACACCCAGGTTCCACGTGATTTTCGTCTCCGTCCTACAATCTTTGTCTTTGTCTTCTAAGGTTGTTAAACTCTAACACAGAATTGAATCCCATTGCAAGGCACACTTCTTTCTTAAAAGGTGAAAATCAACTGCGGTTTTTGTCAGTCTGCTCGACCACCCGCTAGTGGTTTCAATGAGCAGAGAACGATATTCCATGTGTGCGTTTCATGACATGACAGGCACATGGGTACACCGGCAAGTTTGTGGACAATAAATATCACGATTAAAAGAACTTGAGACGTTTTCTTAAGACGATCATGTTGCGGGTAATTTAATAGGGTGTATCACATCGATTTCTGTTTGTGGGGAAGTAATAAGCAATTGAAATCTGCCCTGATTCATCTTTAACCAGAAGCCTAAGTGAAAATGAGGCGACCTCCCTTTGTGCAAGTGTTTGGCAGGCCGATTTGCATAAGTGCTGCAGCCTTGGCGTAAAGTAGACCCCCTTTCTTTCATGCACCTCTGAACCTCTACTCCTTCCTCCTCCACCTGGCTCCGACCAGCGAGGAAAGACTAACCTGTGCTGGCTCAGGACAGTGGAAGGCGCTATGGACTGAACGTCCGTGTCCTCTCAAAACTGACGGGTTGGAGCCCTGCGCCCCAGTGTGATGGCTCGTGGAGGTGGGGCCTTTGGGAGGTGATTGGGTTAGATGAGGTCACAAGGGTGGGGCTCACGATGGAATTCGAGCCCCTTGAAAGCAGAGACCAGAGCTAGTACTCTCTCTCTTTCTCCCCCGGCCCTCACACACACACACACAAAGAAGCCCTGTGAGGATTCGGGAGGCGGCCGTCTGCAAGCCAGGATGAGAGCCCTGGCCAGAGCCTAGCGGACACCCTCATCTTTGGCTTCCGGCCTCCAGAACCGGGAGAAAATAAGTCATGCTGTTTAAGCCACTGAGTCTATGACACTTTGTTACGGCAGCCTGAGCAGATTAATACAGAAAAAGCGACAGCTCTTTTTGGACTGAGAGATGGCTCGGACTGGAAGCACTGACTCCAGGAGCTATCTAAAATAAGAAAGAAGAAGAAAAAGAAAAGTTGGCGTAAAGATTTGGATGGGAAAAAAAAATGGAAAAATAAATCGTAGAACTAGAAACAAACAAACAAAAAAATCTCAAAAATGACTACCTGGCTTTCTGAACAGCCGTAAATACAAAAGCAGGTGGGGCCTCAACATGACCCCTGACCTCAATGACTTAGCAAATTTCTTGGCTAACCAAACATAACCATAACACACTGAGCCCAGACCGAATACCTAGAAGATGCCAATCATTTGAGCACCTTCCAACACTCGGCAGCACAGCAAACGTGGCATCGCCCCCGTTTTACGGACTCCGAGAAGCAGAGTCGCCCACCCGGGGCCCCTGCAGCCGGAGATGTGAGCAGGAGAAGCTAACGCGGGCCCTGACTCCAGGTCCATGCTCCTTCTACTCCGCCAGATTTCTCAGGCTTGATCCACACATGGACCCTTCTGGAAGAATGAAAGTTTTCAAGAACCCCACGGACCACACTCCTGTGCATCTCGAGTGGCTTCGGGTGCTAGACAAGACAGCCCATCGACAAAGAGGGTCTCCGCTCGCTCGGATGCTGATCCCAGACGCTCCCCTGATACGTCAGGGATACGCCACGGGAGAGGGAGCTCTACGGTTTGCCCTCCGCTCAGCACTGCCAGAGTGCCAGCCATCCCCCGCTAAGGCCCGGGTCACTAGGGACCTCGTGAGGCTCCTGTCCCCTTCCGGGATTACCTGCATTTTCTCTCCCCTTCCTTATTCTTCACTGAAGCTGGATTCGGCCCATTCCGTCGGCACCTGCGTGACACCTGGATAGCCACGTGTGACGACAGGCTTCTCACTGGGGACAGTGCAAACTCCAGCACTGTCCCCTCGCGTTCTCAAGACGGCCTTCCTAGCTACTTCCTATTACCTATTTCTCTGACTTCGATTTGCACCGAACGGTTGAGAAATACTGTGCCCTTTAAAAAGCAGAAAGAATAAGGGATACTAAAGGAAGAGTTATCGTTATTTTTAGCACTAGTGGTGGTGTGAGTGGGGTGCATGGCAAAGGGGGAGAAGTCACGGGGGCGCATCTCACGGTACGGCTCCCCTCCCCCGCCCCTCACCACCAGGGAGGGCTGAACGCTTTTCATTTACTTAAGGATGCTGGGGAATTCGAAAGCCCCATGTTTTCTAGGCAAGCCTGAAATTTTATTCCCACCCGCGTATCCGTTAAGGAAACAACACTACCATCTTAGTTTTACAAGTCACACTGGGTCTCGAAATTAATTTACGCAAACCCAGAGCGCTGTGGAAGACATGGGCCATAACGGTCTCCCTTCCTGCTGAACGAGATAACACAATCCAGCTTTCGTGCTGTGACTACTGCATCTGAACAACTGACAGGCGCATCTGAGTGTCCTTTAGCCTTCCAATTCCTTCTTCCCACACCTAACCTTTCGTGCTGACAGAGTAAGACGTTGAGGAAATAAGTTCATGAGGAACGTCTTTCACCGAGTCCTAAAGGATCCCCGCCAGCTCTTCGGTCAAATGGACAGCTCCTGTCCAGAAAATTACTAAGACAAGTAAACACGATTTATTCTTATAAAGACTTCAAGTTACCTACCAGAGAAGGGAGAGCTCTCGTCCACAAATCTGCCTAAGTTCCTATCTCGACCCTTCGCGTTCTTGCTTTGAGCACGAGTGCCGTGATTTCACGAGAGGGAATGATTCAGAGAACTTAAGAAGCTACTAGTAATCCTTTGCCTTGCTGTCAATTTCTACACTGATGAATATGTTTCTCCTGAAACCCAAAAGCAATTAGATACTAGGCTAAGATTTACACACCCGACTTTCCACACAAGGCAAATTTCTCCTGCAGCGTTAAGAATCCCAAGGCAAATGTGAGCTTAGAGCTCTCCTCACACGGCTGACAAGCCCTTTGTTTGTCATCAAAATCCAAAATTACTCAAGGTATAAATGGATTTCCTGGCTGCTTCTCAAAATGCTGACAACAATAATACTCATAAAATACCATGTTACGTGTCTACACGCCTGTCAAATTCAAATTCAACACAAATGCAAACACACGAGATACAGAACCAGGAAGTTTTTTCAATTAAAGCCCTTGAGTGACAGAAAAAGGAAATATAACCCCACAGCTTCATTTACTCAAGACTAACAGTGGTAGCTTAGATGAGGAAAAATCTCCGGAAATTTTAATAAAGCAAAGAGTTGAGTGTTTGCTTCTAATATACCCGTGAAATTGGCCAAAACGAAGATCAGCAACTTCTAGAAGAAATGGATATCTCTTCCTCAGCATCTTTAATTCCAGAAGAACCCAACGCTTTTGTTCTGTGGCTACCCACCGAAAGGTCGGTGAGGCCAGCAGGGGGCCGGCAGGGGACAATGGGGCGGAACGGATGAGGGACCTGGATGAGTAGATTTAACTGCTCGCATCCCCCTAAAAGCTGGGTGGCCTCGGACAAGTGGCTTGACCCCAGTCTCAATTTCCTCTGCTGTAAAAGGAAACATTCACAACAAACATCCGTCACATTTTAAGAATCAAAATAAATAACGTAGCAGATGTAAAATCACCTCGCACATAGTAAACATTCAAGAATGGTTATTTTGTAAACACAGCGGTTACTGCCCAGTTACATATGTCAGAAAGCATAACACCATGTTCTCTCCAATTAAGTTTGGGGAAAGTCACTTGAGAGTGCATTTGAAGCTAATTAAAATCTTTGCTGTGCCAGGAAAAAAAGCATGATGATTTTTCTCTCTTTGCTATTTCCAGATCTGAAGAGATTATATAATAATAAACATTTGGTTTGGATATTCGGATGGATATGGATGGGTGCAGGATGGATGGTTGGATGGGTAGATGAATATATATGCATGTATGAATGGATGGACGGACAGAGACTCTGAAACCTCCTCGCAAGACCATCGAAACCCCTAAAGAAAAAGGGAGGATATTACCACATTCCAATCTATTGTGCCTTTCATTTCTGAACCAGTGATCCCGAACTAGATCGGCTTCTACAATCCCCCCGCCCACAACTTTCTCCTCTTAGAACACTATTAATCGAGGTCTTGGGTTTCAGCCTCTGTAGAAAGTACTCTAAAGTTGAAACTCTCAATATTCACATACTCGGATGTACAAGGTACGACAGAGCTCATACATTTTCCAGAGACACATCCAGAAAAATAGTACATCTTTTTTCTAAAACGATTCACAGCAGCCAAAAGCTTCAGCCCTTACCTGAAGGTGGGTCCATTCTGTATTTATTCTCTTGACACCAACCAACTGGTCGAAGTCTGTAATCCAAGTAAAACAACCACTGGTCATAGGATTCAGTGTCCTCCAATCCCACATAGCGAAGGCGTAATCTTCCTCCAACATTTCCAATCACACTAACTATCCAGTACTGAAAAGGACTCTGAGAATCCTGAAGTTCTAGTAAGGAATCAACTGTAATGAGGTCTATGGGGCCTTTCCCTCGCAGAGGCTGTTTAAACAGAAGCAAAACTCCTTATTTTAAACTTTATTTTAAGGTTCTCATGGAAACAGATGACAGCAGAAGATAATATTTTTTCACACCATCATCCAAGCTATTGGCAAACAGTCTGGTGTTTCCCCTCCACCCCCGACCCCATCCCTTCACTTTTACCTCACCCCCTCCGCCCCTCACCTCCCACGCTTCCATGCACCACGACAACCAAAACATCGCAAGTCATAGAAAATGACAGTATGTGCTCGGTTCTCACCAAACAAATCACCCTTCCCAGATAAAACCGTGTTCGTTAGAAATGAGTCTGCTTTTAAGAGGGGTCACACCCAAATTTGCCTCGAGCTAGGGAAAAAAGTGGTAGCAAAATGTCCACTTTTCCAATAGACAGACAGATCGATCACGGGCCGACAGCGTGACGCCGGGACCCAAGGCACGCATCTCTCAATGGCCGCTGCTGGAATAAGCGAGACCTTCTCACGCTTCGATTGCGTGCGTAAAGCGTGACCATGTGCAGACGGCACGTTGGACACAGGTTAATGATACCTGTCACGTTAGACTATCACATAAAGTGATGCCTACATCTCACCCGAGAGCTGGTTTAGAGAATGTATATAATTACTGCCTCATCTAAGCAACCCTCTTAGTATAAGTTGGCATATGAAAAGGGTGTTTGTTCGGCCAGCCTTGGAGGCAAATACGTAAAAAAAAAAAAAAAAACCTAACAGAGTAAGATAATTCGTCCTTTTGAAAGAGTGAACAACCATCATTTTGACTTGTTAACCAAACGATTAAATTAGTAGCCATGAAGATAAACAAATACACCAGGCAAAATCTTCACAAAACCAAACCGATAACCCAATATATTAGACAGTGGTGTTCAAAAAGTATCAGTCTTTTTTAAGACAAGCGAAATTTATGGTTAAGATTAAGAGAATGATGATACTGTCAAAATTCACACCATATTCTTTGTTATTCATTGTGTTTACCACTTTTTTCAGGGAAATTCTTCAGATGTGGAACTCAATATTTATGACAGAGTACACTCCTCTTCCTGTTCTATTATGTATAGTAAAATTACAATGTTTCATCCTAAAATTATTTTCAAATGAACCAGCAAGCTTTCAGAGTAAACTTTTTTCAGTACCTTAAAATTACCTTAATCATATTTAAACATGGTTAGCCATTTATCCTCTTATTTTCATGAGAGGTTAATTCGATTATTACTTAACACATGGGGTCACGTGTCCAGAATGGAACAGTTAATGAAACCATTTATCAACATACTCCGAGGCTATACTAGATCTTACGTACGCTAGGATGTCAACTACGCAGAACAGTTATTTTGTACGATTTTATTTACTTAGGTTCACTAATATAGGATAGGATCGTGGGGAGATGTTCTAACACATTATCTAAAAATGTGTTCCTATAGGGACGAGTTTCTTGTGTACTGATTAGACCACACATGAAGATCTTTCGATGCCATTAGAATCAGTAACCTAAGCGATTTAGGAAAAAGAAACAGGAAATTAGGCTCTTTAGAGGCAGACACCTGTGTGTACACATGTACCTGCAGAAGGAGATATGCAAAGGAGCTGTTAGTTTTGAGTTCAGGTAACTGTGTAACGACAATACGTACACCTTCCAGCAGGTTGGCGGGCGCCGTCCGGGACCCGGTCAAGTCACGGATGAGAAACTCCGTCCAGTCTGTGTACTTCTCTTTGATTGCTGGTAAGACAAAGGAGAGAAAGCATAGTTAGCAAAGCCACGGAGCAGCAGATACACTTAAAACCACCGCGCTTTTCTGAAGACACGTGTTATTTCAACGCTTCTCTCAATTCGAAGCGCCGTGTTCAAGCAAAGACTAAGTCGGCGACGACACACCCGTCGACGAGGCGACGTCACACCCACAGGTGCCTAGATGTAGCTGGGCATCAAGGAAATTCAAGGAAGCAAAACGTTCTTAAGTCTTACAGCCTGTTCAGAAACTTCCGTGACAGCGAAGATACGCCATGTAGGAGGTGACGAGAAAGAGATCGGCGAAGGCCAGACGTCTCCCCGGTGGGAAGGTCAACCAGGCTCTGAGTTACGCGACAGGTTTACCCGGGTAGAGAAGGGGGTGAGGAGTGTGTTTCAGACCGACAGGGATGGCACCTGCTAGTGAAGATGACGATGTGAGGAGGTTACATGGACGAGCACCGTGGTCGCCAGCCTGAGCACAGAACCCTGGGAAACGACGCCGGAGGGGGGGCACAGCGCCCCGAAGGGCAGCCCGGAGAGTCAGCCGAGGTGTTCAGTAAATGGGACACCTCTGCGTGTCACGAATCTGGCAACAGAAGAACAGTTGAACGGAAACGAGAGGCCAATGGCAGGAAAAAAGGTAGACGCTACTGCGGGTAACTCAGTACCGCAGTGACGGGGCCCGAAACCGCGGTGACAGCTCTGGGAATGAGGAAGGAATGCGTCGAAGACATCTTTTGGAAAAAGAAGTATCGGTACTGGGTATTTACCCCAAAGACTTGAAAAGCCATATCCAAAAAGATATGTGCACGCTAATGTGCACGGCAGCATTATTCACGGGGGCCAGGACATGAAAGCGACCCAAGTGTCCTAAGACAGATGACTGGATAAAGAAGCCGTGGTGCATATATACAGTGGAATATGACTCAGCCACAAGAAGAGATGAAATGCTGCCATTTGCGACATGGATGGACCTCGAGATAATCATGCTAAGCGAAATAACCCAGACGGAAAAAGTTGAAATCACATGATATCTCACATGTGGGATATAAACCTAAAAGCAACAAATGAACAGGACAAACAGAGACTCATGGACATGGACAATAGGGAGGGGGTGGGAGAGGAGGGAGGGAGACAGGGTAAAGGGGTCAAATATCTCACGGTGACAGAAGAAATCTAACTATGGGAGGTGAACACATTGTAAATATATATGCCTTACTGCTCAAGTGTACAACTGAGACTTACTAGTTCGTTCGATGTCACCAAAAAATAATTAATTTAAAAAAAAAAAAAAGAAATATCAGACCTGGGGGCCAACATCTGAATACGAGTGCTTAGAACCCCAGACCTGAGTGCGTCCCCACTATGGACCCCCACATCCGGGAAGGCCCTGAGCTTTCCCAGGGCACTACAGGGTTCATAAAACCTGCAGGAAGTGAGCAGCTGCCTCTGGTGTCCCAGATGCCCCTCTGCCCACACAGTGACTCCGACCTCAGGCCACGTGACTCCGACCTCAGGCCACGTGACTCCGACCTCAGGCCACGTGACGAGCCAGCGAGCCTGGGCACTGCCTGGCTGCACCCAGGGCTTACTTCGCCTTTGTGAAAGGTTCAAGTCTCAGGTGGCATGCAAAGGGTTCCGGAGTTTCAAAAGCACAGCAGGCCATAACGGTGGGGTGGAGTGGGGTGGGGTAAGTGACATCATGGCTCAGGGTGGCTCTGGCTCCGTGGTGGGTTCTGCCACCAGTGGTTCTGTGACTCTGAGTAATTTATTCGGCTTCTCTCCTACTCTTTCCTCATCAATATGATGGTGCTAACAACATTTTGCTTATAAGATGCCATAAGGACCACAGACACCTATGTCCATAAAATATAACCATATATAAACCATATATAAACATGGGGCTGGACCACGGGGCGGGGGAGACACAGCCCGGGAAACGTTCTGATTACAGGCATCTCAGCTCCACACGGGACTGGGACTCCCACCCGCCTGGCACTCAAAGTCCCAAGCCTGCGGGACCCCCTCTGCCGCAGCCCCCCGCCGCCCCCACGAGCTCGGGCAGTGTCCGAGCCTTGCTGGGCGGGCAGGCTAGCGGACACATTTTGCAATTTCCTTTCTGCGCTGGTCCCTCTTCAATTCTTCCTTGTTGTTGGTTTCTGTATTTTTTATTCCTTTACTATCGCTTCAGTGGGGCCTCTGGAGGAAGAATGGAGAGATAAGAGAGCTCGATCCACAGAATCTCCTAGCTCACAGAGGACTGGAATTTGCAGCAAGACGGGAGGCGGCAGCAGCCCGTGACTTAGCAGGAAAATGTTTTTTAACGCCGACTTTTGCTAAAGAAAAGAAGAGGCTCAGTGGATTTTAAATTATAAATGGAAACACTTACACTTGCTATTAAGAATAAAAGGCTATAGTGTTCTTTCCCTTGGAGATTTTTAAAGGAGAGAATCTACGTTAATTTTTCATCGAGGGTTCAAATTAAATTGTTCCTACAGATGGAAAGAGAGATCGTAAAATGATTCAACAGGATCAATAAGCTCCTACTGTGTGCAATGGACCACTTTACACAGGACCGCGGTCCAAATGTATGGATAAAAGTATTCCTGTCCTTAATAATAAATGCAACCCGATAAAGGCAGACGGCGAAGAAAATGATAAAATACATACATATGCACACATGCCTTAGCCCTCGTCATATCTAGATTAGAGAAGAAGTTTTCAATTCAACCTTCCAGGCTCTTGCAGTGGTATTAATGTACTTGCATGATTAAAAAAGCAGTATCACGATTTTCCCCTGAAGAACAGGATTTAACAAAGACACTATCTAAGAATAGTTGGAAGCAAATGACAGAGACCTCTCAGAGTGAAGACATGAGGTTAAAACAGGAAAAATAAGTGGTACGAACCCCACTTAATTAAACATAATTAAACATTTCATATTCATGCCACACTCATTAACCCCTTGGTCGGTATTTATGCAGAAAGGCCTTTGCCACTTAACGCTCTACACATCACTGAGAATTTTCCTCGGCGTTGGAAATGCGAACGGGACAGTGACGTGGGGCTGAAATCAGCTCACTGTGGGGTCACGTGTGACTTTTAATGGCAACGGCTGCACCGGGTGGGCGTGAGGATTGAATGAGAAAACAGAATATAAACTCCCCGGCACCTGTCACTCAGGGGTACGGTCTCGACGGTCGCAAAAGTGAAGCGTTCTTTGATAATGCAATCGATCATTTCCTCTCTAATGTGTTCGGATATTTGTATAACACGTTCAGTTTTCTTTCAGAAGAATATATGTGAAATGTCTCAAACTAACTTTTGATTGTAGGTTATCAATGTTTTGCAATCCAAATTTAACTTTGAACCAACCCATAATCGGATCATGAGTACAGAGGGATAGCCATGGGTATAAAATCATACAGTTACTCTCTTACTAACTGAAAAAGTCACAATGGAAATAGAGACTCCTTCCAGCATATGATGGCGGTTTTTAGCTTTTGTCATGTCTTCGTTCCCCTTTCCCAATTTGGATATTGATGCTGATTCGGCCACCGCGATCGGATCTTGAAACACTGACAAACTGGTCCCCCCTCAATGACTTACGGAAAATAATCTCTAACAGAAAGCATTCGTTTTTTGCCTCTATTCCTGTTTCCTCACGTGATTATAAAATCGATCTCCTGATATAGAACAGAACAGGATACACTGTGTGCAAGGATCATTATTCTACGTTCGCTCGATGTTTTTTATGAGCACAGATCCACGGCGAATAGACGATTCGCAGTGCTCACCTCAAGATGCATGTTTACACACATGGCTGTCTGTGCTCGTTTTCTAACTGATACCACTGTCGTTCCTGTGTTTCCTCCACATCCCAAGCCAACTCTGTTCTTGATGCTATGCACGAAAGCACGCAGAAACCAGAAAAACAGCACAGTTGAGACGGTAATCATAAAACTCAGCATTCTAACCAGATTTCGTCACACCGATCTGGCTTAGCGTTGTGCAACTTTACTTTTCATGGCTTAAGTTGCTCTTAGAATTCATGCGAGTTGTGTCTTAATGATTGTATTCTAATAAGCTCTTACTGTATCTTATTCCGCCTCTTTAAATAAGGCAAATGCCTCGCTACATATGTTTGCTGTAATGTGTTGTTGAGAGGATTTGGGGCAACTGCAAAATATTTTTTGGCCGGCTTCTCGGAATGGCATCCTGTGCCGCCTAGAGGAGTATCAGCAAGGAGTGTCCTCATCAGGGACACACAAGAGATGAAGTGACACTCGCCTGAAGGTGCCACCCACACCTCACGATTGCTCCCCTTCCTTAGAAACCACTCACTCTCAACCTCGATGTCTGGGTCCAGCGACTTTCTCACCCTCTGCCACCCCCTTCCGTCTCTGCCTCATTCTGCCTCCCCACCTGCGGCCCCTCAAACACTCGAGTAACTCGACTTAAAATTGCAGCATAAAAAAAAAAAAATCCTGGGGCCAAAGCATCAGCCTACAGGTTCTAGAACCACCTGTTCCTTTAATTTGAAACACTCCCTTGAACACTCTTTTCTGACAAGTTAATACCCTATTTCTTTGCTCTCCTCCAAAACCAAACTTAAGCAAAGGGGACTTAACTCCCCACCCACCATTCGACCCAGTCAGCTTCCTCCCCCACATCCACCAGGCCACTGGACCACACTGGTCATCAAAGACCCGCCCATATCCACATCCTTGGCTATTTGACACAACTGACCACTTCCTCCCTTACACAGTGTCCCCTCTGTGGGCCACCTGGACAGCAAATGGACATTCTTTCTTCCTTCTTCAGTCACGCTCTCTCAGTGCCCTTGACTTCCTCGTCTACTCGACTTCCGATGGTTCGGGATGGCTTAGAAACTGGTCCAGGGCTCGCGCTCCTGTCTTCTCGCTCTGTGGTCTTCCCATCCACTCACATGACTTCAATCACCATGATACCAACAACTGCCAGCTCCACTCCACAAACCGGACCTCTTTTCCGAGGCTGAGAATCAGAGTCCACTGCCCGGTTGTCCGTGAGGTTTAGAATCATGACATTATGGGAATTCAGATTTCTTTCCTGGAAACTTAACTATTCATATCGGTGTTTATTTTTTATAGAGATGTCTTTTTTGTAAAAAAAAAATATATATACATATATATATATTGATTCGTAGGAGCTCTTTACATATGTTAAATATTTTTTGTTTGCTATAGCAAAGCTCTTCGTATGTGATATTCAGCATGAGCCTTTTATTTTATTTTTAGTTAAATTTATCGAGGTGACATTGGCTACTAAAATCATATACGTTTCAAGTGTACAATTCGATAATACGTCACGTGTATACTGCACTGTACGTTCACCACTCAAAGTCAAATCTTCTTCTGCCACCATATATTTGACGCCCTTTACCCTTTCCTACCTCCCTCCCCTCACTCCCCGCTTCCCCACTGGTAACCACTAAACTGTCGTCTGTGTCTCTGAGTTTTTGTTCGTGTGCTTTGTTCGTTTGTTGCTTTTAGATTTAGATCCCACGTGAGTGACACCACATGGTTCTCAACGCCTTCTGTCTGGTTCATTTCGCTCAGCGTGATAACCTCGAGACCCCGCGTGTTACGAGGCTAACATCAGCCTGAAAACAACATCTGGTAAGGATAACATAAAAAAGGAAACTGCAGACCGATATTTCTGATGCACGCAGAACCATGAGCCTTTTACAAGGAGACGCAAGCTCGCGTCACTCAGGCCCCGCATCCCGGAATGAGTGTCGAACGCCTCAGCCTGGCCCAGTGTTGAGCGTGACTGGGTCCTCTCCCCATTGCGCTTCCCTTGGCTTTCTGTGAACTCCTTTTATGGGCCCCATTACAGGCTCTCCACACCCTCTTCCTTCCATGTAGAGAAACCTTCCCCCCGCCTCCCCCAGACAACAGCTCCCCATCTCCCCCATCGCTTCCTCCCTGATCTACCCTAATTCTCTCTATTGGAGTCCCATTCTTTCTATTGGAGTCCCAAATTCTTTCCCTTCATAGACTTAATTACACGTCTGTACTCATTTATCTAATGACGGTCCTTGCCTGACTGTCCACACTATGAGGCTAGGAACCATCCACGTCCATTGTGTTACTACTGTGTGTCCAATACCTGTAACAACTGCACACAGTAGGTGTTCAACAAATTTTTGGCACAGGGAGGAAGGACTGGTAGGTTAGATATTTTTATCAATTGTTTCTGTGTCACTGATCTTTGGTTGAAACAGAACTTGTTGAATTCACTGGTACATAGCCCTTTCAATAAAACTCGATTTAACTCAAGAGCACACCACGACCATTCGCAAATAAACTGCCATCTTTTTATTTCGTTTGCCTTATCTTATTTATTTGTACGATGTAAGTTATCACTGAAGATTTCAGTCTCAGCGCACATAACCCAGAAAGCCACAGACCGTTCATTTAATTGAGTCACCATTAAACATCTCGTGAGGTAGGATATGCCTCCGGAGTCCTCCATCTATCTGAGCGAGCACACAGTATCTGCCCACTGGGCTCCACAGACACTGCTCATTTGAGATGAAAGCATCACCCAGAAGGTAGAGAAATACAAAGGAGCTACTCATCCACACCTGACCCCCAAGAGACCAACCGCCTTCTCTAAAGGTACCCAGCACCAGAACACCCGAGACCCACAAAACCAAAGCCATGCGGATGCCGACTCTTTCCAGCATTCTCCAGGCACAGCTCGCGCGCCCCTGCATCCTATCTTTAAGAGCCGAGAAGATAAACAGCCTCTAGAACTATTACAAGGAATTTCAAACCTTATCATTGTTCGCTGGTGAGAGATCTTTATCCGATAAAATATGGAATCTCTCTCGGTCCTGTACATTTTCTCCAATTCTTGTCTAGCTAATATCTCACTTTATAGACATTTTTCTGCTCTTGCTTTAAAAACATGGTCCCGCTTGTAAAGAATAGCCTTCCACAGAGTCAGCCTCTTTTTACTCTCTACTAGGAAAATTCCTACAGGTCTTTTATTAGCTCACACTGCAGCAAAACTGTCAAGACTCAATTGACATATCACAAGGGTCCAGGACTCTAGGTTCAATGGAATAAGACAGTTGCTTGTTAAAGATTTTCTTCTCATAGGTGTCTCTCTCCCTCACACATACTTATTTTTTTTCCTGTAAAGTTATTTTTGTTGCTACAGCGAACTAGCTTCCTTTCAAATCTTCCCAATGTTCCCTCTAGGAGTGTGTTTTTAAAAGAAAGAAACCGTTTTGCATACGATTTACATAAACACACCCTTTGTATATATCTAATTACATGAGTCGGCTTATTTTTTAACAGCTTTCACATTACCATCTGTGATGGTTTACTTTCTGTGTCACCTTGGCTGGGCCACGGTGCCTAGATATTTGGTCAAACAGTATCCTGGACGTATCTGCGCAGAGATTTTTGAATGTGATTCACATATATGTTGGTGGACTATGAGTAAAGCAGATTGCTCGCCCTCATATGAGTGGGCCTCGTCCAATCAGTTGAAGGCCTGAATGGAACAAAAGAATGACCTCCCCAAAGCAAGAAAGAATTATGACAAAATCACAGAAGAGCTAAATAAGTGGAGAGACATTCCATGTTAATGGATAGAAAGACCCGATATCGCCGACATGTCCGTTTTTCCGATCTCGATGTATCAATTCGGTGCAAACCCAATCGAAATCCCAGCGAGTTATTTCATGGATAGCGACAAGCTGATTCTAAAGTTCATATGGAGGAGCAAAAGATCCAGAATAACCAGCACGATCCTGAAGGGGAAGATCAAAGTCGGGGGGCTGACGCTACCTGACTTCAAGATTTACTGTAAAAGCAACAGTAAATCAAGCCAGTGGGGTAGACGAATAGGTCAGTAGAACAGAGCAAAGAGCCCCGAGGTAGATGTAGATGGGTGCTGTCAACTAACCTTCGATAAAGGAGCAAAGCAATGCAACGAAGCAAAGACAATATTTTCAACAAGTGGTGCTGGAAACTGGACCCTGACATGTAAAAAAATGAACCCACACACAGATTTTATGCAAAAATTACCCTTCTGGAAAAAAATGACTCAAAATGTATCACAGAGCTAAATGTAAAACACAAAACTATAAAACTCCTAGAAGATAACACTAGGTGACTTTCGCGTATGGTGATGCCTTTTTAGGTACAATGCCAAGGCATGACCTATGAAAGAAATAATTGATAAGCTGGACGTCATTGAAATTAAAAAGACAAGCCACGGGAGAAAATATTTGCGAAAGACACATCTGATAAAGGACTGTTATCCAAAATATACAAAGAAATCTTAAAAATCAATAAAATAAAAAAAAAAAGAAAAAGAAAACCACCCCCTGATTTTTTAAGAAGGCTAAAGACCTTAACAGACTCCTCACCAAAAAAAAGACATACAGGTGGCAAAGAGCAAAGGACAAAATGCTCCGTATCCTATGTCATCAGGGAAATGCAAATTAAAACGACGCTGAGAAACCAGCTTCCACTAGCAGAGTGGGCAAAATCCAGAACGCGGTCAACACCAAATGCTGGCGAGGATGTGGAGCAATGGGAACTCTCGCTCGCTGCTGGTGGGGATGCGGATGGTACAGCCACTTTGGAAGGCAGTCGGGTGGCTTCTTATGAAACTAAACATATTCTTTCCATACGCTCCAGCAACTACACTCCTTGGTATTTACTCAAAGGCATTGAAAACTTATGTCCACACACACACAAAATTCTGCACATAGATATTTACAGCACGACGTGACTCCTAACTGCCAAAACTCGGAAGCAACCAAGATGTCCTCTGGTAGGTGACGGATAAATAAACTGTGCTATATCCAGACAACGAAATATTATTCAGCACTAAGAAGAAATGAGCTATCAGGGCACAGAAAGACAGAGAACATTAAATGCATGTTACAAGTCGAAGAAGTCAATCTGCAAAGGCTACTTCCTGTGTGATTCCAACTATATGACATTCTAGAAAAGGCAAAATGATGGCCCAGTAAAACGACCAGTGGTCGCTGGGCTCAGTGGGGAAAAGGGATAAACAGGCAGAGAGCACAGGATGGTTAGGGCCGTGAAACTACTCTGGCTGATACTATAACAGTGGATACAAGTCATCGTGCATTTGTCCAAACACACAGAATGCTCGGCACCAAAAGCGACCTTGATGTCAACTGTGGACTCTGGGTGATGACGACGTGTCACCGCAGGTTCACGGATAGTCACAAACGTACCACTCTGGTGGGGGTTGCTGGGGGAGGCCACGCGTGCATCGGGGCTGGGGGTCTGGGGAAATCGCTCTTAATCTTTCCATGAAGCTAACGCCAAGACTGCAGATTCCAGAAGGACGACATGCTCTATCTTATTGCCACTGTTTATCCTCATGCCTAGCACACAGGACCTGATGGATGTTCCCACACAGCTTTCAAAAGGGAAGCAATTGGGCCTCCCCTAACCTAACAGATATTACACACTACAGTTCTGATTAGAAAAAAACATCTATTTGGTGTTCGTGATGCACCAAACACTGACAACTCAGTTAGTGCTTCCCCAAAAAAACCCCAATCGACTCATTATTTGCATCCACAATCAACAAATAAGACTCAAAAGAGGTTTAGGCCAACATATAATCGGTTCGTAACAGATATGCTAAGAGTGTATTTGCAAACATATGTATGTATAATCAAGAGAACAAAATAGACACAAAACAAATTATTTCAGAAACCAGGACGTAAACACAATTACTCAAGAAAACCTGAGACTCTAAGTCAGATTCTCAAATCTACCTCTTGTCGTCTTTAAAAGATTTATATCACTAAGTGAGCAGCACGCTTTGAATAAATAACTTAAAATAAAAACTCCCAATCGCTACACTTCATGAAATGTTATTTCCCTTAGGGGGAAATTTTAAGAGTAATGCTTCGAGAACATACGTAACTGAAGATTACTTTTTTAACAGTGACACGTCTGATTAACATGCTAATACGCTAATTAAAGGTACCTTGAAATATGCCACACGGAAAGTGGATTCGCACCAAATATGAACGAGGAAAGAAACAGAATCCTTCTCTGTAGGCATCCAACTTGGGATCTGACTTTTTTGTGATATGCAATGAAATCCCTCTTATTAAAGTGAAGCTCAAGAAAATTCAGAACGCGCGTTCTTCAAGTGCAGAGGCACGACTCATCCACAGTCCGGGCCAGTTGTGAGCATCGCAACCTGCAGGCATTCTGGAGGCAAAGCACAAACTCAGCGACCTCCTTGTCGCGCCTGCACGTGACACGTAACCCCAGACATGGCTAAATGCTTTGAACCTGCCACATCTGTGAATTCTAAGGAAGCACTAACTCTCTTCTACCATTCAATCCTATAAAAACACTGAGATTCTGTCTCTGAAACACTTAGAAGCAGAACGTCTGGGCAAAGCGATGACCCCAGAAAATATTCTCTTGCACATAGGATTTATTGTCCAGTTATTGGGGGTTTCAACCCTATCCATCGCCACATTCCACCAGGATATTTCTGTTGATCCGTACATTTTTTTAAACATACTAGCGAAAAACTATTAATGACTTGCAATATATTTTTTTTAATCAAAGCACATTTTGCATGTCTAAATTACAACAGTCACTAGCAACTCAAAATTACACAAGTGGGGTGATATGTAAATTACAGGTCTGCAGACTAGAGGATAAGCCGAACCTGCAACCTCACCCCTCAGCAACGTCCCGCTCTGAGAACTCTCCATGGCAAAATTCACAGATCGAGTTCTCATCTGTCACATGCAAGGGCCAAGGCCACAACAGGTGCCACGGGACAGCTATTTGAAATCAGGCAGGGCAAGGACCATGAACCAGGTGGGAACAGACTTGCAGACTACAAGGCACTGTGGAAAAGATTACGTAGGTAGCAGGATAAGGCCGCCGCCGACTTCCATATTGGCTCATCCAACAGTCAATCCGCAAACATAGACCGATCTGGCACGAGGAAGAGCCCTTGATATGCCAGGTCCCTCTCTCCTCAAGCATTCTTCACTCAGTGTGGGGACTGAACGCGTGTGTCTCCCCCAAGTTCTCATGTTGTCAGCGATGCGACGGTACACGGTGGGTGGGGGTGCTCTGGGAGGCGGTGAGGCCATGGCGTCGGAGCCCCCGTGACGTGCCCGGGGCCCTCTCCAGCGGGACCCCAGAGAGCTCTCTCAGTTTTTCTGCCAGGTGAAGACACAACAGGAAGTTTGCCACCGGCACAGGAAGGGGGGCCTCACCGGAATTCAGACACGCTGGCACCCCGATCTTGGATGCCTAGTCTCTGTCCATGAGCCACCAGGCTACGGTATTCCGTTCTAGCAGCCCAGGCTGACTGGGACACTCAGCTGCTGGGCCGTCAAGCCTCTTAGCCGACCCCGCTGGGCGTCACTCACCTCACCGTGTGTCACTTAAGTGTCCTTTGCTGTTCTTTCTCAGCCCTTCGAACCGTAAGCATGGGGTGTCGCCGCGCACGGTCCTAGGACACCCTCCCTGCCTGCTACGCTCGACCCCTGACTGATTCCGTCCAGTCTCACGGCTTCGAATAGCAGCACTATGCTGACGCATCCGACATCTCCAGCCAGGCGGGCCCCCCTGAACTCCAGACTCATACCCTCGACTTTCACCTTGAAACTCCCGCCAACGTTGCAACATGCACGTGGGAACGCTTCACGCCCCCTCGCGCCTGCCACAGGCCTCCCCAACCCTGCAAGGAGTGTGCCTCTAGGGACAAAAGCTTTGGAGTCGACCCAGCTCTGACTTGCTGCCGCCTCCCCCGCCCCGCCCCCAACGCACTTCGCGTCCAGCACCGACCCTGTCCACTCTGCCTTCAAACACATCCAAACCCGATCTTCTCTCTTCTTGCCAAATCCGCAGCCTGCACCCAGCCCCATGCCACTGTTACCATGTCTCACCTTGACGCCACGTCTCCCCTTGATCGTCGCTAGTCTTCTCAGACTTTGTCCCCCCAACGGCGGGGCCAGAATGTAGAGCGCAGGTCATGACCGAGCCTGCTGCTCAGAACCCTCTGATGAGGACAAAGCCGAAGTCTCCACCATGGCCGACGGGGCCCTGCCGGCCACAGCTCTGGCCTCGCCCGCTGGCCCCCGCTCTGCTGGCCCCCGTGTTGCCCCTCTATGACAGCAAGCACACCTGCTCAGGGCATTTCCTCTGCCAGGACGCTCTCCCGCCATCACACCTGAGGCTTGGCCCCGTCCTCCACTCAGTCAGGAGGACTTCCTGCCCCACAGCACACCATATAAAACGACACCTCGTGGGCGACCGGCCGCCGTCACTCCCTGTCCCATTCAGCTTGCCGTCTCCTTCTCCGGAGCACGTGTTCCCATGACCGACACTCTGTTGTCTGTAGCAGAGCGTCAGGCCCCCGAGAGCTGGACTCTGTCTCCCCACTGCTGTATCTCAAGCTCCTGGCACCGCCATATGGCGTGTCCTGAACTAGGCTCCCCGAAAGTGAGCTGGCCCCCCAGCCATGGCTCCTCTGTCCCATAAGAGTGCTCACCCTGCTTCCTTCCTAGGCTGCCCGATGACGGGAGAGAATAACTAAATGGCCCTACAGCATCAAAGGGCAAAAACTTACCGGTTTAGAGTTGTTTTCACAATCGGGCTAAGAGTGGGGAACTTTGAGAGTCACCCCAGTATAGGCGTGAGGACTAGAACCCATCCTGACCGCGAGGACAGGGAGAGAGGGCGTAGGGACCATGAGACATTTTCAAAGGCCTCGGTATGGGCCCAGGGAGAGAGCGCCAAGTCGGGGAACATACGTCCTGCTCAAAAACAGAACAAGACCTCTGGCAAGCTAATCTCACGCTTACCTTTGCCTCGTTTCTCCCCTGTCAGGAGGCACCTCCGTATTTCCAGCCTAAGTCTTCTTGACTACGGCATCTGCCTGTCTCCTTCTGTCTCCTCCCTTTTGAAAGGCCCCGTAAAATCTCCATCTGGGTAGTTCATCGTCCACTAACGATTCCACACGCCCTCCCTCGTCTCCTCATGCGGTTAAAAGATTTCAGTAATAAACTCAGTTCTTACGGTTTGAATCCGTCTTCAAATAATAAAAAAATCCGTCTTTTTAATAGGACCCCAAGTCACAGTTCCTTCCAGAGGAATGCTGTGAGAATTAATTACCACGCATTACTCAACCACAGAGTTTAAAGACTGTTACTCCATAGGCTATGGAGCTGAGTGGGAGCTCATGGCTCTGTAGCTGGCCGTGACTTTGAACCTTGACCCTTGGGCTAGCCCAGGTGAAGTTCCTGAACACGACGAACAGGAGTTTTAATGACTATTCCAAACACGGAGATACCTAGGCAATTGGTGGGCTTGATCTTTGTTGTTACGAGAAGGTCTAAGAAAAGCAATTCATTACATGGAGCATTCCACAGTGCTGGAATCGTGATTCGAAACCGTAAGTCAGTGGGTTATGACAGAAAAACTTCTCAGAAAGAATAAAAATTAGGCATGCCTTTCCCTCCCCAGAGAAGGAAAGCTGAGCTGTCACAGTGCCTAGAACGATAGCTGCCTTTGATTTGCACATAGCAGCAGTGACAGAGAGAGGCGTGTCTCAGTGGGTGTCCCTCCCTCTCTCCCTCCTCCCCTCCCTCTCTCTCTCCCTCCCTCCCTCTCTGTCTTAAGATCTTCAGTAACTGAACAGGAAATTTCAAACAGGAAAGTCCCTAAAGTTTTGGTCTCTGATGCTTAAAACCAACCAACCGACCAACCAACCAACCAAAAACGCTATGATAGTATATCACAAAACATTTCAAAACAAATTGTATTTTAGATACACTGCTCCTATAGCTGCTGATAATTCGTTCTGAGTGCTTACTCGAAACTCTGCCTGCTTTATTACATAAACAGAACTCATTTGGACTATTGCACGTGGCAGTTCATTTTCAAGATTCAGCCGTAAACAGAGCCCGAACAAATTTCCTGAATTTTTCTACTGTCGATTACATGAGATCCAATTATGTCTGTATAAATGAAACTTTACAAGTAATCATTATTTTTAAGCAATGAAATGTAACAGATAGTAACTTATAGTTTTCTTTCTATTATCACTAAGACCATATTAGGTGAGATTTATTGTTGTTTAATAAAAGAAAAGTTATGTCAGCCTCGGAAGCAGCAATTAATCCATCAACTTCTGTGGGGCGAACAAACAATTCATGCCAGATAACTGGAAAGAAATAAATTTCCCGCTCATTTTGCAATCATTATTCGTTCCAACAGGAGAAGATGAGGCAAACCGAGATTTTTAAAAGAAAGGAGTGTATAATGAAACAGGCCCTTATTTAGACATTAGCCCTCACCTCCACCTTGAACTGGCTTGTCAAAAAAAATCACAAGCTCTCGGCAATTTTTGTCACATCACCTAGTATCTCAACAACCCCAACACAATTAACTGCTGAGATTTAAAACCAGCCCCAAGTGGCATTAATCTAGAAACATCTCTTTCGGTAACCATCCCAAATTACAAGTCTTGCTATTTTTAGAATATTTCTACATGAATTAAAAAAAAAGGAAGAAAAGTTATCTTCAGTGCCATCATCTCAGGGTGACCTTATGAGCTTTTAAATAAACATAGTCCCAGAAAAAGCTGGCCAGGAACCTGTCTCGTCTAACCGCAGTGGAAGGAATAGCAAGATTCCACAAGAACAGCGAGAATCAAGATGACTACATCCTCCTCTCATCCTCGGCCCTCCCGTCTGCACATCTCTGAGGGTCCAGGGGCCCTGGGGAGTCATCGCGAGATCCTGTTCCATGACATCTTCCTCCCGTTGAGAGACAGAGGGCCACAGACATGGCCCCTTTGCTGGGGGGCCCACGAGCCAGAAGAGCCAGGACAAAGCACGCATGCCCAGACTGGATGTTCTGAGGACACTCACGGTGAACGCCCCACTCACAAACCAGTTTTGTCCCAACGGTCCCATAATAAACCCATTTCAGAACTGCCTAATGCATCCTGAGCGATGCAACCAGGCCAGCCCGGGAGAGGCTACACGTCCAGTACGTACTGAAGAGAATCTGAACGATGCCTAAGTACCAACCAAGCACCATCCATCATTAAAAATATTTTATGTCCATATATTCGTGTCGAAAATAAATTCAGGGGAGGAGACGGGGTGGAGGAGCTAGCGAAAACAATCGCTAAGGGCTGCCCAATTATTAAAACACACGATTCTAAGGAGAGTTGGAAAGAAATTAGCCTGCAGCGCTATCGACATTTGATATATTTCGTTTATTTACTGAACTGTAAGTACTGCAGATCAACTTAAAATTGATTCGTTTCCCAACCGACTTACAAAGCCTATGTGAGTTGATTAAAAAATTGATATTTTCATGAAGGTCGCTGGAATTTTTATCGAAATATAACTATGTCTTCACGTGATGAAGACGCAAATTACGACCACTGAGGGGTCAACGGGAAGCCACTGAAAAACCTGAGTCGATGACAATTTCGTGGACTGACCCCAAGGTTAGAGGGATACACAGGATGCTGTGTAACAAGGTGGGTGAACTGGGGTTCATGGGCCAAACTCTTCCCACCGCCCACCGACCAAGAATGCTTTTTACGTGTGTAAATGGTTGAAAAAAAAAATCAATAGTTCATGACATATGAAAATTACAAGAAATTCCAATTTTAGGGTCCATCAATAAGTTTTACTGGAACACAGCCAAGCTCATTCATTTAGGGGTCACCTGTGGCTGCTCTTGGGTACGACAGTGACCTAAGTTGCTCCACGTCTACACTGGTGGCTGCCGGCCTGGGGCAGAACACAGGGCTGACTCCCATTGTGAGAACCCCAAGGGAAGCAGGTATTACGGGCCTGGGAAAGGGAGGGTCAGAAAACTTTATGACTCGTTCAATTAAAGAACAGTATTATTAGAACTGATAACAACCGTCTACTAATACTGACAAATGACAACTAAGGAAAAGAGAAAGTAATGTGACCGCTCCAGGCCTCTCTCTTCTTGCAACTTCTCACCTGCTAGACTGTCATCAAGAGCGTTGTCACACTGATTAAAGTTAAAAGGCCATGTGTAATTTTTATTAGGTATCAGGGGGAGGGGGGAGGAAGCTGGGGGCAATAACTAAAATGACCGGCCCCACCTCCTCATCCTAAAGCACCTCTAATAATTATGAGTAGGGGATACGGCATACCCTAGGGCAAAAGTTCCTCGAGGTGTCATGATTTATATTAAAAATATGCTTGAAAATCTCACTTTCTACTTCATTACAAATCTATATGAGGTTTCATGTTAACTTAAAAATAGTGCTTTAAATTATTTATTATCTTCCGAAGCTGAAGCTCCAGGAAGATGGGTGATGACTGTATTATACCTTTGAACACGACTGTCACCCGGTTTTGTCCTGCTGGCGAAATCCAGCAGCTTAAGAAGAGCCGTCTGCTTCCCTTTAAAAACTGACTTACACACTCAAAAAATAATTACAAATAACTATTCGCAAAAGTTTGGAAAAGATAACCAGACGGTTGCATTGCAGACAACTGAAAATGCTTTCTTTTAAAAGCAAGAGTTAAATGTACTGATGAACCGGCGACAAGTAAAAGAATATTCAGAACTCAAAAATTAACTGAAAGCAAGAACTCAGCTGGGCGAAGCTGAGCGGGAAGCCACCGCTTCCTCTGGGGACTGTGGTCCAGCCCATGGGGACAGGACCACGCCCAGGGCAGACTCTAGCGAGTCTCTCCCTGTGCAGCTGAGACCCAAGTCACACACGTCCGAGGCGACACCCGAAGTGGAGGGGTGAACTGGAAACACCCAGCTTGCCCAGGGCCTGCAAGAGAGCCGCCTTCAGCAGAGCCTCGGCCCTGAGTGTCAGGAGCCGGTGAGTGCATGGGCGAGGAAACACCCACACGCGGTCTCGACCACAGGCCAGCCCATCCCAACGGCCCAGTGGCACAAACCCCCTCCAGCTGAAAATTAATCGAAGTGGGTTATCTGCTCACGGGTGCCCGACAGAAGCCAACACAAACCTTTACTGGAAGACTCCATCTTCAAGGCAGCATTTAAAGAAATCTCATAGATAAAGTTCTCAGAAAAATTTTTTAAAAAGACAAACAAACTTACTATCAATAATCACTACTAAACAATAGTGATCATCGTTATTATTTTTACTAGTCTCACAACAGGAAATACTGGTTAAGAGCTTACAAGAACCGGTCACCATTCAGTGATGCCAGGTGTTCATTCGCCTGGTTAGTCCTCAGTAAAGTCACAAAGGCAGCACCCGTACCGCTTCTACTGACCAATCAGGAAAGAGACGAGAAATACACAAGATATACAAGGGCCATCGGCAAAATCCATTAGACGGGAAAAAAAAAATCAGACCTTAAAGATTTCAGATAGTCCTGGTGTTAAGTATACTTAATACGTTTAAGGAACTAGAAGAAGAAATTCAGATTGTACAAGACACAGTAGCAACAACAACAAACCTCCATAAAAACGATCAAGACAATCGGGAAAAAATAGAAATTTTATAAATTAAAGAGACAATGATTTTTTTTAAAAAAAATCCAGAGCCAGGTTAGCAGCAGATTAGCGAGCTGAAGACAAAACATGCGGTAGAAGACGGGTCCAAAGAAATGAAACAGGATGCAACGTGGACGAAAAGATGGAAATCCGAAAGAAAAATTCAGACACGTGGAGGATTAGGCCTACGCCAAGTCTGTCTGGAGTGCTAAAAAGATGAAGGAGAGAACGAAGAAGGTGGACGTCAGAGGGTAACACGACAAAAATATTCAGAATCGCTAGCAGACGAGAACCCACAACCTCCAGAAGCCCAGCAGGACTCGATCAAAATAAATTTTTAAAAAATCTAATAAATACAAAGAAATCTGTGTTTAGAAACATAGTGGAACACCCAAAACAAAGAGACTCTTACGAGGAACCAGAGGGCAAAAGCCTGATTCTCTTTCACAGGAATGACAATTCGTTGGACACGTGAATTCTGAGCACTTAAAGCCAAAGAGACTGGCCAGGTATTGTCAGGAGTGACGGGCCGGGTATCGTCAGGGTGCTGCCACAAAGCACCTGTCCACCCAGCATCACAGACACAGCCAAAATAGTTTTCAATAGCCTGAAAAAAAATGGAGACCTTTTGAGACAAGAAGAAAAACTGGGTTTCTCTACGACGGGCCCCTACGACAGGAAACTGTGAAGGATGCATTTCGTATGAAAGGAAAGTGATCTCAAAGGAAAAATCTAAGAGGTAAGAATGAATTACAAGAAAATAAAGTGGTAAATACATGAAAAGATATAAATGAACCTTGCTTGGCACATCCCTGTGAGGCCGGTAGAGTTTTCCCTGGGGGGATAAAAATTATATATATATATATATATTTAACTCTAATTTCAAAAAATTAAATCCCATGACACTATCTGGGTAATTATGCACAGGATGAAAGTGTTCCTAGACCATCAGACACCTGAATCGCTAAGAACATAATGGCCTTCTTTGCACTTAACGAGATGACTGTTGAGCTCCACATTTCAGTGGCTTTTTCTTGGTAGTTCATCTTTCACTGTGACATTCAGGGGGCTGGACTCTCCTTGGCCCCCTAACAGATTCTCCCATTGACGGCCACTCGTAATTTTTCTATTTGCACATCCACCTGCTAAGAATGTAAAGTGATTTCTAAAAGAGACTTTGGCTAATAAATCCATCACGTCCTGCAGGAGCGACAAACCCACCTGGCTTTGTCTTGATTGACTCGCAGCTCTACCAGCCGTCACTCAGCTGCACGGAGCGACAAACCATCTCCCCACAAGCCCCGTGATTAATCACCACCCTTCACTGAAAGTCGATATCCTACTCACGTCATGTTGACAAGAAAAATTTGGCCATAAGGAATGGCTTTGCTTTCTCTAGGCTGAAGAAATATAAATTACAATCAGATTATGTAGATAAAATACATGAGCTAAATTTGTCGGCGGTAACTACACTTGTCACTGCACTTTTTAATGCCTCTTAAAAAGGATTTATGTGGCTGCTAGAGCGAGCGGACAGCTGAAGAAAGGCTGTACAGAGACTTCTGAAAAGCTCGTTTGTAACTGGTGCGAATTAACTTCTTTTCACCGTAGAAACCGTTAGCTGGAACCTTTCCGTTTTCCTAGCCCAGAGTTTGTTTATTAAAACCGCTCATCGACGCTGGATGATGACCCTTAAGGCATGACTCACGAGCAAACGGCATCGTCTCTTTCCGGCCGCTGCACATCAACTACAAAAGTCTGCTCTGGTCTCAAGAGGCCACGGCCACTGTCCCAAGCAGTCACCTCCTCCTAGAGACCAGTACAGGACTTGGGGAAGCCAGGAGACCATCGCGATCTACACATTCACGGGACCTGGAGGACAACGGAGCAGCAACGATTGAACAGAGAGAGCGGAACTGTGGAGGCCGGAAGTAAAACAGATGAAATGGAGCAAAGAGAATGTGCGAACCCAGAAATTTGGCCCTGGATCCTACATCCTGGACTGCGGGCCAAAAGGAGCCTCGTGGTTCACAGACTCGGGGGGCTTCGGCTACACACACCTAGACACCCACCATAATTAGCAAATGAGGAGATGGGGACCTGCTGTCACACGCCTGTCCTCAGCCCGACGGTCTGCTGAGTTTACAGCCCATGGCTGATGACTCCAGGAGGGGCAGGATGGTACTGACTGCACCTCACACAGGAGAAAGTCAGCCTGGGCTTATTTTTCCCCGTGGTTAATTACAAAGCTCTGGCCGTGGGGATTTTAATGACTTGCCAGGGAAACGGGTTATACGACCGAAGCTCAGAAGAAGACAGGCAGCCTCCACGTGACAAGGCGGGAAATGTCACAGACTTAGGGAAATTTGGGGGACGCTCCCGAGTTTGGCCGTGTCAAATGGCTGAGGCTGGAGGACGCAGAGTGCCCCGCCCCCGCTTCGGGACACTCCACGAAAGAAACGAAAACTGCTGAATTCCGTTCCCAGATAAGTAGTGACCGTTCACGCCTTCTACCCGCACGGGGCAGAACCGCACAGCGTAGAGTCGTTAAGAAATGAATTCGAAATGCAGCGCGTGCGAGACAGCCGTTCTCACCGCAGCCCCGTGGATGATACAAGCGGAGGGCAGATGCTGGACGCTGACTGCATCCGTGCGGGGTCCCCGCCTCCTGCCCAGAGCGATGGAGAAGAGGTGGCCGAGGGCTCAGGACAGCGCGTACGGCAGGTAAGGCCTCGGCTTCCTCGCTTACGCCGTAATTTAAAACATCGCCACGAGAAACATCCTCCTGGAAACAGACTAATCCCTAGAAAAATGCACCTCTTTCTACAGCTCATTCCGAGGAGGAAGTTTGAAGCTGAAGACTGACTTCTGCTTTTTACGTTCTATACCTGCCCACTGTTCTCATTCTTATTACTTGGGTCATTTTTTAAAAGTCATGTAAAGTTCAGTTGTGCCCCCCCCCTGAAATTATTACACAGATTCCTATAGACACGTGTCAGCACATCTAGTAAAAGCCTAATGTGGACTCACTCACTGTCTGTCCGTTAGGTTTTATCCTTAATTCCAAAACTAATATTTAGCTTCGATATTAAAAAATAAGGACAAGTTCTCAAAACGAGAGGCAGATCACACAGGGCTGATCCAAATAGAACGACATGAGCAGCGGTAGCAGTGCCATTGGCTCGGTTGCAAAAGCTTCACCCGCTAGCCTCTTCGCGGTGAAGGAAAAATCCACAAACCATAAACAGCGACAAGCCTCCAGCTGCCTCACTGCTTGGCACACTCGTGATGCCAAGCCCCTAGGCACCCACGCCAGGCACAGAAAGGACCCTTCCAAAGAATGAACAAGTGCTGCCCCAAGACTGTGTCACCTCTGGGATTTACACCTCAAGCGCTCTTGGTATTAAGACGTGACTTTATCATCCCAGCCGCTCTTTGAAAAGGCGAGGGGCTGTGTCCTCAACGATGCTAAAGAGCTAGACCCAACCTGCCGGTCCAGCGAAGTAAAAAGCCATGATGTACTGGGACGGTGCGTTTCACGTGCCACCTTGACCGGGACCCCGGGCGTGCAGACATTTGGTCCAAAAACCTTTTTCTGGGTCTGTCTATGCAAAGTTCTGGATTTCGACACAGGAATTTTTGGGGGACGCAAATCGGCTCACAAAACACAAGGATGCTTCTAAGGGTAGGCACTGTGTTGTGAAATGTTTGCGTCGTGTGTGTGTGTGTGTGGCCGCGTGCGTGTACGCGTGTGCTGAGTCACAGTCAGGAACGTCCCAAAGTCGCTCATCTGCTAGATGGACGTCAGTCTGATGTCTGCATCTGATAATCCGACCTCTACTTTGACAGTCAAGGTCACTGGAAATGTATCCCTTTTCTTCCCCTTAACCGCTCGAAAGTTCTCCCTTATATGGCCCTCAGATTCTAGCCGTCAAGGTCAAACGAAACTTCCCTTCGGGGAAGAAAGGCAGCTTTTATAATCTCCCATACTCTTGCCATTCTCATGGTATTAAAGATCCATATTTTAATGCTTATGACCTGGTTATACGTACTGGGGGGGTCTTTGTTGTTTCGGGTAACCGACCCCTGCCTTGAAAACGACAGCTCTAGAAGCTATTGCTCCTATTGCCGAGAATGTACAATTTTTAAGTCTTTATCCTAATATATAGCTATTAAACACAGTACTGCTAGGAATACATACGTGGCTCCCCCTCCCCCCCCAAAAAAAAGTTAACCATTTCAGGATCAAACGGGGTGAGACATTGACGCGAAGGATCGGCAGTGACTGGACGTTTTGTCCCCAAAAAGCAGCCTCGCACTTGGAAAACACAGAACGCGCGGCATTGAGGAGCCAAAACTCTGTAAACACAAGAAACGCCACCGCCCACCCAGGCCGTGACGGGGCCGGCCTCTGGCCGACGGAGCCGGCGGCCTCGGAGCAAGGCCGCCAGCACAGCACGCTAGCAGGGAGCTTAAGCACACGGGAGTGAGTGGGTACAGTCGTGAGAACAAAATGAAACAATACCCTGAGTTAGTGGCCAAGCCGACATTGTCAGCAGAGAACGTCAACGGTCAGGACCCTCGGCGAAATGAAGCCGCTTTTGGACAATAGCAATGGGTGTACCAAAGCGCATCGAATGTTAGGTTTCGCATTCTATTCAATTAATTAAGATGCATGAAGGCTCTGGATGAGAATGAGGTGGCAGACAAAACTGTATCTCTGCATGAAAAAGACACTTGATTTTGGCATAAACGCCTGAGGATCGGCGAGTTAGTCACGGAACGCCGCAAAGCAGCACCAGCCTAACCATGACTGGTTGGCATAATATTACAAAAACACGCGCTATTTCCAGGAAAAAAAAAAAAAAGTGTTGGTTTTTCTTTTTTTCCTGAGACTTACAACGATCACAGAATGAATTATTTCAACATAAGCGTATACTGGTCAGTGTCTGACCATCAAACACTGGCTAACTCCAGGAAGATGAACCCACGATTAGCAAATTCACGGGGACACGGTGGCATTCTGTCCCCTCACTGATCTACTCTGCCAAAAAAAGTTTCTCAATCCTTTTTTTCCCCATTCTCGTCCCCCTAAAAAACTCTTTTAGACATTTTTTTTCCAAATCACCCCTCATGAAATTCTTTAGGTATTATATGTGTATCTGTGAGTCACGCATTTAAAAAGTCTGATTTTTTTTTCATCCGCTTAGAAATGCCTGAATCCCTAGGACAGTCACCGGCCAAGGTCTCAGGTTTTAAGCAGGCAGAAGTTTGACACGGCGGCTCTGTTAAACACGTCTTGAGCCATAATATGACATATCATTCCAAGAAAATCTAGTCAATCTACAGCCATCAAAAAGTTCCCGTCTTCACATCCCGACATCCTGGGCTGGGGGAGAGGAAGAGTCAGTTGGTAAATACACTGCATGTCAGATGATGATAAACGCTCGAAAAAGAAATAAATCGGCCAGGGTGAGCCAGATTATACTGGTGCACTGAAAAGGTGACGTTTTAGCAGAGACTTCAAGGAAGTGAGAGGAAGCAGTGCGATTATCCGGGGGAGGGGGGTCCCAGGCAGAAGCGACAGCCTGTGCAAAGGCCCCGGGGTGTGAATGAACCTGGCATATCGGCGCAATGGCGAAGAAGCCGAACCACTTGGAACAGGGTCAGAAAGATGAGTCATGGAAGATGAAACCGGAGAGGACGTGAGGCAGACGACCCTCGGTGGGCTCCTTAACCACGTGCACGGGAAAACGTTTTCCGCCGTGCCTCGCTGAATCTGCAGGTGGCTTTAGGCAGTATGGACATCTGACGACATCGATTCTTCCGAGCCGTGAACGCGGGGTTCTCTCTCCACGTGCTTCTGTCTCCTTCAAATTCTTTCACTAAAGTCTCATAGTTTTCAGTGTACATATGTACGGATCTTCCACTGCTTGGTTAAATCGATTCCTAAGTATTTTATTGTTTTTCATGCTGTCATGAATGGGACCGTTTTCTTTCGTTCTTGTTCAGACGATTTGTTGTCGGTGTATAGAAACGCAATGGATTTCTATATGTTGACTTTGCATCTTGTAATTTTACTGAATCTGTTGGTTAGTTCGAGCAGATTTTTGGTGAAGTCTGTAGGATTTCCTATATCTAAGCTCACGTCATGTGCAAACAAAGACGATTTTACTTCTTCCTTTCCTACTTAGATATCTTTTTTCTTGCCCGATTGCTCCGGCTAGGACATCCAGTACAAGGCTGACCAGGGCACCCTTGTCTTGTTCCTGATCTTAGAGAAAAAGCTTTCAGCCTTTCACCATAGGGTATGATGGTGGTCGTGGGTTTGTCACGTGGCCTTTATTATGTTCAGGTACGTTCCTTCTGTACCCAATTTGTTGAGCACTTTCATCGTAAAAGGATGATGTATTTTGTCAAACGCTTTTTCTGCATCTATTGAGATGATCATATGATTTTTATGTTTCATTCTATTAACGTGGCGTAACACATTTATTGATTTCAGTGTTGAACCATCCATGAAACTATGCGCCACATAATTTTGAAGCAAAGCAACTGTGAACGAAAAACGTAAGTCTGCTTGTAAAGATTTTACTAAACCAAAATCAAGTTCACTCCCAGTCGTCTTAGGGTAAGAACGCAGAACCAGGAACTGTACGAGTCACCTTTCTTCAAAATCTAGCAGCCATTATTTCCCCTGTGTCTGCAAAAGCATTATTTTTGTTCATTCGGGTGAGATAAATCCAAAGTATAAAATTGAAGAATGTCACACAATGCTACCAACAGGTCCTGGAGAGAATTCAAACCGCACAGGAAGCAGGTCTGTTCTCTGTTTGACCTTGACTTGGGAAAAAACAAACATTCTCTATAACAGGAAACTTGTTTGGGGGTATCTTAAGAAATCCCAAGAGTAGCACAAGTATCTGGTTATGGTACTCCCTGAAGTTTTGTTTTGTCTGTTGTTGTTGTTGTATCTTTTTTGGAATCTATAAACCACAGGAATATAAACTAGGTGGTGAGACAGGGAGAGAGGCGGAGAGGAAGAGAGAGAGAAAGAAAGAGAGAGAGAGAGAGAGAGAGAGAGGAGAGAGAGAGAGGAAGCGGGACGGGGTGAGAGAGAGGGAGAGAGAGAGATCGAAGCTTGACAACTCCAAGCTGGCAAGATGAATTACCCTCATCACTTTAATATGCTGTCATACATGCCAGGCAATTTAAATGCACTAAACTTGTTTTCTTTCCTATCAAACTAGACCCCTAAGTGTGCAGCTGCTGACTCTCAACAATTAATTAATGACTCCCTTTTTTTTTTTTAGTGCTTCCTCAAAGGACCTCAAAGTGTGTCTGTAAGTATTCTAGAATGTCTCGCCTGGCTCCTGGTATACATGAAGCAAGCTGACGAGCCCCAGGTCTGGCTGCGGCCACCTGTTCCCCGATTCAGACAATATATCGAGAAGAACGAAAGCAGAGAAGCGGCTTCTCCGTGGTGGAGGAGAGGGGCCTCGCTCTGACCCCTTCTCCCCTCGATTTTCTTCCTGGGGCATCATCCGAGGAACCATTTCTCTACAGGAGCACGTCAAATAATTCCAGAGGAAGGTAGAAGTCATACCAGCTGACAGCCAGGTCCGCTGCAATACACAGAATTACTATTCATTCTCACCACCGTGCTGACGTGCAAGAAACGTTACTCTCATTTTTCAGATGAAGAAAATGAACCTTAAAGAGTCCAGCCTGGGGTCCACTCAGTTTCGGGGTCCCGAAGCAAGGACTCCACACTGGGTCTTTCTGACCCCAAATCCACATGCTTTCCTCCGTCCTGCTAATTCCAAATGCCATTCCTTACTGGGTGGCTGAAATCACTGGTTATAAGAGCAGGCAGCTCCCACTCGCCAGCACGGCAGGGCCGCCGAGCACCCAGTTCCGCTCCTGTTTTTAACAATGAAGGAAATGAAATAAATCACCGAAAAGACGTTCTTATTCAAAATGTCACTGAATGCTCTTCTCCATCATTGATTTCCCTCAGGATCCAGCATGTGTTCTTTTTAATTAATAATAGGACAAGTTTTATTACAGGACTTGTTCAGTATATAAAACAAATTAAGTCTTTCTGAAAGGGAGGTGAAGGGAAGCTGTCATTTTAAGAACAGCGAGTGTGTCTCGCCTTTTACAAGGAGAAGATAACCCAGACTTTCTCTGAAGCATCTACGAGCCTCGGAACGGCGATGAGGGTAAAATGCCGTCAGGGGTAACATGTTCGATCTTAGGGTATGGGGTGGCGATATTTGCCAAATCTTGACGTTGCCTGACACGTAGGATATGGCGTCTTCTCCCTCCGGGTTCTCTGCGTACCACGAGAGTCTGTAGCTTTCTTAGGAGAATCACAACGTTCTACCTTCAATAGTGTGTGACCCTGTCCTGTCTACTTCCACAGATGCGACCCGCTCCAGGTGGGACTTCATGACTTATGTGGGTGGGTTGTGACACCTGGGACTGAGTCTTTGACAAATAAATAGAAATGCTTACGTTTGCAATGCATTTTTCAAATGCAAATAGAACTCGGGGTCACGACTTCAATTCTCTAATGATTAATAATAAAATTCTATGCAACTCCAATCAAAATTCCAGTGGGGCGTTTCAGGAAAGTTGACAAATTTGACCTCTACATGTCTGTGGCTTGTCAAAGGGCTACGAATGGCTAGGACTAGGACTTCTCCAACTTTGTCACACGTGGCACGTGTGGAAAATGGCCGTCGTCGGATTCATACTGTCCTGCAGGCGGAAGCTTCCGGCTGAAAGCGATCAGCCCTGAATATGGAATGTCCTATGTCCTGGTCGGTCATCGGGTGGCCTGGCAAGCCATAATCCAGAGTGATACATCACTGAGAAAGTGTGCCTGAGACTTGGGAGGAGAAAAAGACGGGAGGGAGCCTGAAATGAAAGACTTCGCATACAGAGCAGCAGTGCTCACGACATGCGATTGGTGTAGGGGGAGGAAAGCAGACCCCTGGATGAGAAGGGGCACGCCAGAACCACCCCGCACACAGAGAAACGATCGAGGACAGAGACGGCACCGCGGGGCCCGGGCGAAAGGCGGGACTATTCGATACATACGTGAGAAAACTGTAGAGAAATGACAGAAATACCTCCCGCCCCACACAGACATCACTTCCGATGGATTAAAGCCCTTTAACGCTTTAGAAATTCGAGAAGAAATATACAAGAACAATTTGGAATAAAGATGCCGTAAAGCGTGAACGGCAAAGGAATATCGGGCACACAGACTGTGTCACAGTGCTGGAGAGGTAAACTCCCAAAGGAAACCATAATGGCCAATACGCGTACGAACTAGTAATCAGAGAAATCCACATAATGTCCACAAAAAGAGAGCATTCCACATCTATCTGAGGGGCAAAAACTAATGACAAGGACACATGTTACTGGTTACAGCGTAACAAATTAAACCACAGTCTTCCCTCAGTTTGCCAGGTAGTCACGTTCTTGAAAAGTTCAGACTAATTTAAAACTATACAAATTATACAAAAACAACTTAGAGTAGGAAGAGATTCCAGGCTCCATTAAAGTACACGCAGGTGTCTCACGGTTGTACCTAATAGGACATTCAAAGATCACGGAACAGTGCTGCATCGTATGGGACTGTCCCGTGCACCGCAGGGCACGTGGCATCTTTGCTTCTGCCCATGAAATGCCAGGAGCACTTCCCCAGCGTAACTCCCCCAAGCCCCAAATGCCCCGAGCTGCCAATGGGTCCGCCTTCAAACCGCTGACCGAGACCCCTTGTTCCATAGCTTTGGCTCTGAATTCGTATCTGAACCCGGCTCAGGCAGCTACAGCTGGAAGTCCCAGAACACTGCCACTATCCCACGTAAATGTTATTCTTACGAACACCAACGGCAGCCGTCCGCATTGTCTCGAAATAAATCTTTCCTCAAGTCACACGGACTATCGAGTTTACCGTTTAATTTTCCAAGCAGCGCATGGTATTTTAATTGTAGGACTCTGATGAGCCTCGGTTTTACATTGTGCAGTTAGGTCTCTACCAAGTGCACGGAAACAGGAAAATTTCAGATCTCAGCATCTTCATAATCACTGGAAGCCAAGTCTTGGTTTCCTGATCCCAAAGTAATCTCTTCCTCTTCCAAATGTGCCCTCGAAACCAAATCGAATTCCCTTTTTGTGCATGAGGAGGGGGGAGGGGGCATTCTACCTTCTCATGCATTTCTTCGGGTAATATTTTAGGAAGTCGACATTAAAAAGGAGGCGGGCTTGGGGACGTCACCGTACCTTGGTGACCACCATGAAGAGAAGCGTAACTCCCTGCGACTTGTCACATGAGGGAGTTTCGCCAACCCAGCTCTTTGCCTGGGCCCAGCCGCCAGCGAGAAACGCTCTTCTTTGCAAGCATCTGTTCCCATGCCGCTTGCATCAACGAAACACATTCCTAAGATTGTTTCTCTAATCGTTTTTCTATCATAAAGCCGACCTTTGTGGGGTATGCAGTCGTATACCTTTTAACACACATGCGGATTGAGATCATCTCCAGCACAGTCGGGGTACAGGATGGTCCTTTCCCACCCCCAACGCGTCCGTTCCTTTACCCGGGTGCGGCCTCACCCTCTCTCTTCCCGGAAACCCTGGCATGTGCTGGCGGCCTCCATCACTACAGCTTCGCGGACTAAAGAACGTCATTCACGTGTGACCAAACGCACATGACCTTTCGAGACTAGAACTTTTTTTCCTCCAAGTCAAATGCCTTTGAGGTCCTTCCAGGTGGCCACATGTGTCGATCAATAATAATTCTACTGTATCGCTGAGCGATATTCCGTTTATGGACGGATCTGCTCGTTTATTTCGTCTCTAAAGGCATCTGTGTTGTTTCTGGTTCAGAACAACCATGAGCAAAACGATTTTCTCTGTGATCAAATAAATGCTGAAATCCTAATGATCCCAAACGGAAAATTCCCCTCCTCAGCGTAAAAGGCAGTTGTATCTAAAAAAGATATTTTGTTTATTATGAGAACAAGGTGACAACAGAGCTCAGAGCTCAGCCCTCCAAGCTCCGACCCACGCTTCCCCGCCGAGCAGAATAAGGTTGACTTTCTCCCGTGCCCCGAACCCAGGCTCAGCTACGTGTTAACCACCGTCGGCACATTCACCACAAAAGGGCCAAACGGCCATGACCCTTGCAACGCTCGCCTTTCGTGTCTCCCCAGACTCAGCCTGCTCCCAAAAGTGCACAGCCGACAGGTCTCTAATCGTCACCGCTATCACATGATTGTGTGAGGCTCGGTCTCAGCATGTCCGAAACGCTTCCCGGTTTCCCACGGAGTGTACAGGGCGCGACGGGGTTAATGAAGTCCATAAAACTACTTCAAAAACAAGTGTAGTCACAGCAGCATCCCGTAGACTAGCACATGTCACGGCCGAGATTGAAATGACAGTGGACGGGTATCAGGACCAACACATGATGACCACCAGCTCCTGTCCCTCGCCAAGTCTGTAAACTTTAGAGAAAAGAGCATCCCTTCTGATTCGAGGTGTCCCAGCCCACAGGGTGCCTTTCAGGAGCCATTCCACGTGCCGGCAGACCCGGTCCTTCAGAGACGTCGGCGACCACACAGGATAGACAGGTCCTCTGCCCTGCCCAGGGAGGGAGGTGGAGAGATGGGCACTGAATCACGGAGCACGAGCCTGGGACGCTCTGGGGACACAAAGCAGCCCAGCACCCAGGGGCCTGAAATGCCAGCTGCCAGTGCTCATGGGTCCCTCAGTCAAAACTTCGACAGGCACAGAGGGCTGGCATGCTCGCCTCTGCGCCAGGGACCCCGGCTGGGAGACTCATGGCCAGCCGAGGCTGGGGTCACCTGGAGGTTCACTCATCCCCTCATCTGGCGCCAGGCTGGGAGGGCAGACCACAGAGCCTAGACGTGGCCACTCCACATACCCTGGCACCTCGCGCTTCTTCAGTGGTGGCTCGGTGTCCAAGGCTGGCATTCCAGCAGATTCAGTGGTAGCTGTAGTACCTTTTGTCACTCAGCCTGGGAAGTCACGTGTTGTCCCTTTGGCTGCACTCTACTGGTCCAAACAGTGGCACACAGGCCCAGACCCCACCCGCAATGGGACAAATGACCAAGAAATCCGGTCATACTTTAGAGCCACCTTAGCTGCCCACCTGTGAGTGGCAGGAAATGTCCCCAAAAGCTTGCCTCCCGGGTTCCAGAGAAATGGCAAGACTCCCAGAGACCCCGGGGACCGTCCTCAGCACCTGGAGACCTCTCCCTGTCTTGCCCGAAGGCCTTTCAGCCAGGGGGCTCCATCACCCCTCCTACAGCTCACTTCTCAAAGTTCTGCTTCGGGGCCACCTGAAAGACGAAGCGATACCTTCAGCCGACTCTATAACGTTTCTCATTATCTTTAAAAATAACGAGCCCGGTGACTTCCAAGGCTGCTATTTTGAGTCTCCTGTTAAAAATCTACGTGAGGCCCACTCTGCCTTCCGCACGACCCACAATTGATTTGCATCGCATCACCTGACATTTTAGGATCAAATGCGAATTGAGCCCTTTTGTCCCATAAGGAGGAAGCGTGGCTGCTGAGTAAATCAGCACCCAGAGGGCTCACGGACATCATCACAAGTCCTTGCGTCCGTTCGCTCCCTCGACTCAGCTCAGGGTCACCCCAGGAGCTGGGTCACTCCTCAAGCATGACCTGTTAATAGAAAATCACTGTAATTACCTAATCAGGAGAAACTCCATCGAGCCAAGAAGCCTTAGCTGGCGTGAGCATGTGTCTGCCTCTCCCCACCACCTCTCTCCCTCTCCCCTCTCTCTCTCCCTCCTTCTCTCTCTCCGCCCACCTCCCTGCACATACGGCATGCCCGCTCCCTACTCAGATGAACTTATTTCATTTCTGCTGCTTCCACAGAACCGATCTCTGACCCAAACACCCTTTTATTTTTGCTGTCGGAAACAGACATCCGATGCCTTTCTCCTCTCTCCGATTCATTCCGGTGAATCCCTTTGTCGCAAGGTCCCTCGGACACCCAGGGGCGACCCCACTCAGGTACAGTGCCATGGAGGGGGCGGAGCAGCCGCCCACCCATCACCACGCCTCGGCCCGACACAGGGGCAGGCATTCTACTCTTATTCCTAAAAACCTGGTCAGTTAATGCTCCTCCGTGACTTCTTTTGTGCTCAGATTCTGACACGTGTACTCCAGGGTATCAAACCTTCATGACCTTACTGTCCAGGAATAAAGATACTATTGTGAGCTGTATCTAATGACTCTGCCGTATGCTAGGACTTTCTCTCTACCTCCCTCCACGCTGCAGCACCTGGAATTAATCCTGACACACTGTCTAATGCCAAGCTGGGAAGTGGGTTATTTTTTTCAATAAGAAAAGCATTCTCACATCCGTCTGGATGAGGAACCCAGGTGAAAACTGTGACCATTATAATAATCTCAAAAAACCACCTTTAAATGTACGTATCCAGCTGCGCTCCTGAACGTAACGGTCCTCGGTTTATAAACACAGACTGTCATTTTCCCGGGAGGGGACAGGTGACCAGAACGAGAGCTTTTTCAGAGTAGAACTGGTCTCTCACACCCGTCCACGTCTGCCCCATCTCTTCTGGGAGGATCTGAATCTCAGCGGTGACTTTTGTAAAGATCGTCCACGATTCCTGCGGAGGGTCCAGCCCAACACTCCCGATTCACAGGGAATCGTCATAGCCCCTCTAGGACCGCCGTGTGACCTGCAACCAGTGTCATCTCTGTGGTGACAGGTACTTCTGGAGGCCACCCGAATGGAGTCTTGTCCTCACGGGCCAAGAGGTTTTTGTGTATAACCCCATTTTCCCGCAGGTGTGAACAGCCGTGATTTTTACACTGTATTCTGCTTCTTGCGAGTTTTTCCAGTGAATGTATTTAATACGGTAAGGAAGAGCAGCTAGGAAAATGTCTAAACCCATTTTCGGGGGAGAAAAAGGATGCTATAAATACTTTTGTTACCGGGACAACAGCGTGATGGTTAATTCCACCTACCGACCTGCCTGGGCAGAGGGATGCTCAGATAGCTGGTAACACGACCATTTCTGGGGGTGTCGGTGGGGGTGTTTCTAGAAGAGACGAGAAAGACGCCCTCCCCAGTGTGGGCAGATGCCATCCACCCGCCAAGGGCCCGAACAGGACAACAGTGAAGGAAGGGCGAATTCACACCGCCGGCTTGAGTCGGGGTGTCTGCTTCTCCTGCCCTTGGACGTCGGAGTCTCCGGTTCTTGGACCTTGTGAGTTGGACTGAACGACGCCACCGTGTCCCGGATCTCCAGCTTCCACATGCAGATCGTGGGGCTCCACAGCCTCCATGCTGTGTGAGCCAGTTCCTACAAGAAATTTCTTCTTGTGCCTATTTATCTATGTATCGACCTCCAGCTGCGGGCTCCATTTCTCTGGAGAACCTGGACCAATACAAATGGTGTCCACCCCAAGGCGTGACAAGATAAAAGAAACTTAAAACAGTGTTTTCTGCATTAGTAACAACTTAAAAAGCATCACTTTTGATGCTCATTCTTTGATAGTGTGCTTTAACGAGAGAGGAAAGGAACAGAAAAAGTTAGAAACTGTTTGGTAAGCTCGCTTTTTAAATTAAAGATATATTTACGTATCCTTGTAGAGAAAACAAATGTTTAGGGAATTTTAACAACTTTCACTTCCTTCCACTTAAAAACATGCTTGAATGAAATAAGCTCACAGGAAAACAAGCCCGCTGGGACTATGAGTTTTAATTCTCCTGGGAAAAAAAAGAACTGTTTCATTAAAACCTGGGTGTTTCTGTGAAAGTCTATCACACACGCAAAAAAAAAAAACAAAAAAAAAAAACGAACACACAAACAGAAAACCCAGGCACCCTGATGTCACCAAACAAAAGACCTCAGAACAGGCCGAAGCGAAAGCATGCGGCGGGTCTAAGAGAAATAACTCTTTCTGGCCATACTTTGGCTCTGTGACAATGTTACCCACTTAAGGTCGGGTAAAATGGAAAATTGGCACAAATAAAAGATGGTGAGGACAATTCAGATGCCATCTTGGAGGACTTACAGTAACGCTGGCACATAGCGGGCTCCCATTGGTAGCGGCTGAATGGGGGTAGCTCTGAGACTTGACGTTTCTAAAGTGGGGTGCTTAGAAGTTCCCTAAAATTAAAATGTCCTTCAAGGCTCGTTGTACAACGTCCTGAACATCTCTGCCGAGTGGGAGGCTGGCAAACTAACGACTGCATGAGTATCGCATACAGCCCCCTACATTTCTAGAAACTTCTCCACAATCACTTCCTCTTCAGTGCAGGAGGAAAAGGTACGTCCTCTCTCCCACCTTCCTTCCTTCCCTTCCTTTCTTTTTCGTTCTTTCTCCTTCTCGTCTTTCTTGAAGACTGACGACATGAAGCACTAGTGCTATGGAAACACCTAAAGCAGAAAAATGGGGTGCAATGAACCCCTAAACACAATCTGGGAAACGCACTGAGCTAAAGGACTCTTCACACTTCACGATTTGGGAAAACTTCATGTTTAAAAACGCATTTTGTTTCATGGTCCCAGCAAAGCGGATGCTAGAAACATTCGACTATCATTTCATCTCAAGAACCTGAGAGCATGTGGTTTGCTTCAGGCAGCAGCACCCTAAACCAATAACTATGGGATCAACATAATGACCTAGAATGAGAAAAAAAATCAAGCGGGCTTCACAACCTGCCCTGCAACTCACTGTCACATCCACGTGGCAAGGAAAACCAGGATCAGACACTCACCGCAAAGGCTCGGGGGCCTCCCTGTGACCCGTCACAGAACAAAACCGAACCACAGCCAGAAATCTGGCCCGTGGACACACAGCAAGGCTCGCTGCCATGTCAAAGTAGCCATGTTTTTCGTTAGCTCCATCTCAGGGCTAACGAAACCTCTGTCTGGAATCACTTCTGTGTTCTCGCTGGTCCAGGATGGAATCGGACGGCAACGCAGAAGCAGCACCGCAATCCCCAAACGAGGACGGGTCATCCTAACAGTCCCCACCATACGCAGCCCGTAAAATCGGGCTGCTAACGAAAAGCGTGACCCCGAACCAATACGGACTTTAAAGCGTTATTCCTTCAGCAGCAGGATGAAAGGGTCGCCACGGCTCTTCATAAACACGGTCACACGGATCCGACTTGGCTGCAAAGGTACCGTCCTCTTCGCTCACCGTTTCTCATCAGATGAAATTCTAACGCGGCCGCCTCTGGGCTGCCTCGTGGGATTTGGTCCTGTTTGTCGGCCGCCCTCCTGAGCCTGGCACCGTGTCGCGGGCACTCTGCGAAGTGCCAGAAAGAAAGGGAGCAGAACCTAAGACCCTCCGTCAAGGAGCGTCATGGAGGAAATGAACGTCTAGATAAAAACGGAACCAGAACAGAAGTGCTCCTCTGAGCAGACCGAAGCTGGGAGGAACGGACGAGGCGACGCGATTCGCCAGGTTATTTTGCCACGTTCAAAAGAAAAGGGAAAAAGAAGCTACTTGGGGATCTAGGCTAAGTTTAGGAGAATCCGACTCTTACCCGCGTCGTCAGATGGTCAGAGACAGAAAGGAAAAAGCGGTTGCGGGGCTGGGAGGGATTCGACAAGGACGCAATTCCAGTTCGGAGATGAAATCATTTTGGGGGGCAGATGGCGGTTGCACAGCAGTGCGACGGTTAAAGCCCATGAGCTCGCCACTTACAAATGGTTAAAACGGTAAATTTTACGTTCCATATATGTTACAATAAAAAACGATCAGAAAACAAAACCATGACCCAATGTGGCGATCCAACTATGTCTCACTGCCTTAGGAGGCATGAAATAGAAACACAGCTCAGAACAGCGTCCCCTGGGGAGCCCAAGTGCCACCTGCTCGTGAAGTCAGCACACAGTGCCTGGTCCCCACGAAGAACCCACAGCCCAGCATGATTAAAACTCCAAACACATGCCTTCTCTTTCTCAAACCAGTAACAGCCTAAAAACCACATTCAGACACAGACACAGGCACAGGCACAGGCACGTGTGTGCGCGCGCGCGCACACACACACACACACACACACACACACGCACACTGCATAAAACAGTTCACAGCAACTTAGAAAGGAATCCGTCCAGCTCTGTCGTGTAGCGCTTTTGGTAAAGTGAGCTAAATCCAATCCAAATCAGAAATGACACTTTTTGCGTATCAGGCAAAAGACAGTACATTCTTTGTGCTATAAAGCAACAATTAAATCTGAAAGTAACTGGCTGGCCACAATTCTGGGCCACAACTCTGGCCTGGTTGTTTCAGTTACTCCACCTGCACTCAAAACATTCTTGGCCGTTAACGCCTGACGGCGTGATACAAACCCAAGGCTTTTCCACCAACAGACTCTCGGTCACTAAAAAGAAAAGAAATAACCCAAAGGGAAGACGAATACTTCTTTGAGTTTCACCTGCTAGTATAAAATATCAGGCAAACATACATACAAACCGAAGTACTTAATAATCATCCATCTTAACTTGCCCGGTTCCAACAGTTTTAAAAATTCTAAATCATCTGTCAATGCAATATTGCCTCGAAATAATCAGACGGTGTGGAATACATTCATGGAGTCATAAAAGCCTATTTTCCTGCACAGTAATTATGTTTGACTTTGCTCCTCGCTAATTCCTTTACACTACAATTAGCTAGAATGCCATCTGAATACAATAGCAATTCTTGGCTCATTACAGGAGTTTTACGAATTAGTAAAAGCCCAGAGCTGAACACAAGCGTGACCAAAACAGCCTGACGGGTGTGAGACTGTGCTGGGAAATGAGAATTAACGCTCATGGTCCTAATGGCAGAGCCATATCCCCCCCCCACACTTCGAAGCTACTTCGGGGAATACCGTTTTTTATTTGACTCTCGCGTCGTATGAGCAAATTTGGACGGTGGCGCCATCGGGCGGGAAAGTGAGGGAAGGCTGGAAATCAGACAGAAAGAACTATCAGGGGAACTGAAAAGGGGAAGTTGGGAGACCGTGGGAGCCACAAAAGACAGATGGCAGATTTGTGAGACGGTTCACGGAAAAAGGCCACTAAATTTGGCAACAAGAGAGTCGCTGGTGGCCTGCAAGTGCGTCTCGGCACAACGATGGACGGAAAGGTGAGCACTCGGGATCCCGTGGGTGAAGAGGAGGTGGAGACAGAGGGTGTCAGGTGAGACATGTTCAAGGAAGCGAGACATTCAGCACATTGTTAGGGCCAACTGTTTACAACGTTAGTTTCTCGAGTACTTCCGGTGTCCGGGTAAGATTTAAGCCAACGAAAAAGATACAACGGTCCATGTCCCATGGACTTACGGTGCGTGCTGACATCGAGATGCAGCTTCTCTAGTTCTCACTGAAATCGCAGTTGACAGGCGAGCCAGCAAGTCCACAAGCTGACGTGCTGGGCAAGTGTTCTCCACTGCGTGGCTCCCTGCTCACGACTGCTGTCACCAAGATGTCAAAGGCGACATTCCTCCTCGCGAGAAAGCGTTTCTTCGCCAGGCAGGACATCCCTTCATTCTACTTCGAGGTCCAGCCTCCTGGGGCGTCAGAGCAGCACTGCCCCTGGCCGCCCTGAGTGGGGTCCCCGGGCATCTGTCCTGATGACGCCGAGGACAACGACGGTGAGTTCCCATCGCTCCCGTCGAGGGTAGGGCCACCTGTGCGTTCCGCGCCCGTCCACTCCCACCTTGCAGCACGTTCTGGAACACGAACCTCCACGCGGCTCCTCCTCGTCTCCCAGGTTTAAGACCACAGCAGGCTCCGTCGCCCGGTCCGCCGATTCGAGAGTTTTCCACTCAGATGCTTAATGCGTTCGTGCTTCCTCCCCAGGCTAACCTGAGTCCTCCGTGCGGCGTCCTAAACGGACCCGATCTCCCCCGCTGCCTCCCACAGTCCGGCAATGCCGACAGCTGACGACGATGATGATAAAAACAAGACGAAACTTTAGAAACTGGGATTCTCCTGCTCGGTCGGAGCTTACCAGTGAGGAAATCCATCACGTGGGGAAAGGACTTCATCTCGAAGACACGTTTATCCCCAAGAGAAGCATTTCCGCCAGACTTCCAGCTACTTCGTCCCTCAGGATATTCGGGGTATTATGTCGATTCGTGCTGTTCAAGTTTCAGGACTTCGGCATAATTTTACATTTTCTGTAAAGACTGAACTAACTTTTCGCTTTATGCTTATCAAATCAATTCCACGCCAAGACGTTGGGTCCTTCGTTAAATATCATCAGGGTAAAGAAATGATTATGTTCTATAACTTCGGGGAAATTCCCGTGAGTTCCGTTAAATACCGATTTTCTCCTATTTTAAAGCAACTACGATTTGAGTTTGGAAAACAAATTTCTTCTAACCGGAAATTTTATTTGTCGAGAGGCACAAAGGACAAGATTCTCTCTATGGCTCTCAATCCTGTTTTAATTCTGAGCTGCTACGCTCACGATCTCACTCCTGACCTCTCATCCTCCACCAAGCAGGCCACGTCCTCAGACACCAGACGTTTTATGGGAGGTGACACCGCAACACGGTCCCCGAGCTGCCTGTAAGTGGGAAAACGCGGTCGTTCACAATGAGAGCCGAACGAATCTCTGACTCGCGTGAACACAACATGCCCTGCGGCTGTGAGCAGCCAGGAATAAGCTTTCGAGGACCTTCTGTGCATGCCAGGCCCCTCCACCACGCCTGGGTTTGTCTCCTGCTTTCCCACGGCAGGGCCTCGATGCACAGGCGCTCGGCGCTGACCCAGAACGGCCCAGCCGCGTGATGAGCTAGGACCTCAGGTCAGGCTCCCATCGCTGAGATGAGGTGGACACTGATGACGACGGTGGCCGTGTCCTGCCATTCAATGCACATCCACGAAGGCGAAAGCAAAGCGGGTCCCTCGCAGACTCGGGACAGGTGGGATGAGACCAGCGCAGGCCTGACAGTCAATTAATTCAAAAAAGTAATAATAACAGTACTTTTAACAAAGCAACTGGGACGGAACAAAACGGTCCTAGCGGAGAAATGAAGACTCATGCCAGCAGCCGGGGGCGGCGATGTAACCAGAGGCCAGCCTCCGAGCCTCGATGACGGGACAAGCTCATCTTCCGCAGAGCTCGCTTCTCGAGACCATGGGGCAGCTCCGTGCCTTCCACCCCCCAAAAGTTCTCTGCAGGAAAAGCAATTACAATAGTCACCCGAATCCTAATAACCACAATCAACTCGCTCTAGGATTTGGAAGCTAATCCCCAGGCACCGAGTCGACTTGGGGCTCCCTGGTACCCTAGCTCACTGCGGCATCAAAGCTAAGATGTCCCCGCTGGACATCTGGAAATGGCAAAGCCTGGACACAGCATCCAGTCAGGAGCGCAAAGCCACGTTCCCGACAGCCCAACGCAAGCCTGCTATTTAAATCTAGCATTCATTCTGGGTCCAACGAGGGGAGAAAAATGCCGATTCTCAATTCCCAAGTCGTCATTTCACATACAGTCCAAACAGGGCCGGACAGAGACGGGGAGCCAGGACACCACGAGGGAACAGAAAGTGGCGTATCCAGAACAAGGCCGTGAAGACAGGGAGGACTCACAGAAGACACACTCCGGAGTCCACAGTCCAGAGCTCACGGGGTCGAAAGGCCTTTCTAAAACCTCGTCAGGTCCCTTCGAGGCCGTTCCAAACAGATAACTATCTCCTAGAGAAACGAGAAAAGTTTAACAGGTCCTTTTGACATCCTTCATCCTGTGGCCACGCCTAAAACTACAGAACGGTTTGAGAATCGGTGAGGAACCCCCGCGGGAAGGGCCAGAGGCATGGAGAGTCCGGGCGCCCACCCCCCTCGCCCCTCGAACTCACCGTCCACACGTGTCCGATCGTTTGCATAAACGGCATGCATCCTGCATCCGTGTCTCACAGGGACACGTATAAAAACTGGAACGTAAACTTTATGGAGTGAGACTTCATTAGCCTCTAGCGCTAAGAAACGCTCTTGGCACTGGTAAATACCGAATAGATCTCCACAACGTGAGATTCCCACTGCGTTTAAGGCAAAAGCAAAGACATTGAACTCTGCTGTCTTCACCTCCCCCAAATCCTTCATTCTGACCCACGTCAAGACCAAGATCCAACGCGGCAGGAGCCTCTGGCCTAACTTGGAGCCCAACACTTGACTTCACACATCACAGAATAAGGATACAACCTGTAACCCACTTTGCCCCAAGGTGCAAAGTAATTGAATCGAAATATTTTCATCGACAGCCTTGTGTGTAGTCTGTTGTTTTTTTCTTTCTAGACACTTGTAGGATCTTTCTGTCCCCAGGATTCTAAAACTGTACGATGCTGTGTCTTGGTGAGGTGCTTTTTAGGTCTCATATACTTGTCTTAAATAGTTAAAAACACTTACCTTGAAAAAAGAGGGTATTTAGTAAAATGTGAGCACGACATTGCTAATTTTTAAAACAAGCCTTTTAGAACCATTTGTCTCTAGAAAATATTGTACATATATTAACTTATAAAGTCATGTTTTTTTAAAAAAAAAAATTGTTAATAAGAAAATTAAGCTAGGCCCAAATCGATATGTTCATAGACGGAAACCAAGAATGACTTTATACCTGGGTCCAGACGTGTCGCAGCCTAAAAGCACAGAGAAAGTGTGGCTGGTGATTCCTAACTATTAGAGAGGTGATCATACTGGGGGCCATTAATCTCTTTAAAAGGTGACACAGGGGCAAGTACACACCCCATTCAAGCAACGGCAAATACTGCAAGCTAGAAACCCAAGGTCCTCTCTCCGCTCCAGAAGAAGCATTTTGACTCCCAAGCGAAGAAAACAAGTCGCTGGCTTGGTTTTATAGTCAAGCCTTCTCACGTTTCCCTTGGTCTGTTCCCCAAGATGAAACAGTCATCCTAAAAAACTTTTTCTTCGCCAAATGCGTTGTGGGAGATGCCACTAAGTGTCTCTGAGACCCTTCCTTGAGTACGAGAAGCCTGGGCGCCCCGGAGTTTGGGCTACAAAGGCAGGTCCTGGAGCCACTGCGTGCATGTCCCATCCTCCCTTGCAGCGAGGCACGGCCGGGCGCCACGCTCTGGGCTCTGGCCGAGGGAAGGCGGGCAGCTGGTCCCGCTCTCTCTCCATCCTCCGTGCTGGGGACGTGAAGGATCATCAGGTTTCGACCGTGCAGATGAGGAAAACGCCCAACGGTGCACAGCGAAAAGTGCTCAAAGAAGCTAACAGCACAGGAGGCACCACCCCCGACCCGCTCGCCTCTGGCCTGTGGCCGGAAAGAGCAATAAGCTCCTCATTAACGCTGGCCGCAGCCTCTTGGGGTCTCTCTGCAATTTCGCTTACGTTGGGCCCTGTTACACACACCGAGCGATCAAGGCCCTCGGATGAGCTGTGAGCTACGAACCCCTGAGAGAGAGAAATTTTGAAGTGGAGAAACAGAAAGAGGGTCCAGGAAGAAAAAAGGAAGAGGACCATGAAATTTAGGGGAAAAAACTCAAAATGACCCAATGTCTGTATCTAAAAAGCACTTACAAATCTTTCTGATACTTCAACACACACTATTCCTGGGTACGCGGAGCAGACCCATACTCCTCTACATGTAAAAAAAAAGGTTTCTCTTGATAGGAGAAAGATGAGTTGGGAAACTAAGCAGGCAAGCGTTTCAAAAAAAAAAAATTAATTTAATCTACATGTACTGAACTTAAATATTTGTTAAAGGGCTTCTGCCAGCTATGTTAATAGAATTTGTAATTGACTTTTATTTGCCGGTTGGTTATTTATACGGAACACCCTCCTTGCATAAATGCTTCGCAGAAATCCAGCCTAGAAGGGCAGATACATAAATACATACATTTAACTGAGAGAACCATTAACCAGACTTATAAATCTATAGCTCCATGTACATTAGGGGTCTAAAATTAATTTTGATGGGCTAACACATTAGATGTACAAAGAACAGAAAAAGAGTGTTGCTTTCTTCATTTCATAAAACAAATCTGTGATTAAATATTACTCCAGATAACACTTAACAAGGCATACAAATCATCCCTTGATCGCTATGGGATCCAAAAAAAAAAAAAAAAACATTTTGACCAGAAAGTCTTAAATATATTTTATTTTCTTTGGACATTGTTAAGTTTGTTTTGCTTATGACTGAAGGTGTAAGGGGAGAAATTGGTGGGAGGAGGGGATAGTTTTGGCTTTATGATGGTCTCAAAAAGGATTCATCAGATAATTTTCTAAGAAATAGGCTGAACAGATGCCAATGACTTGACATAACTATCTAGTGTTGAAAAAAATAATTACAGATTATTTTAATGGCTATAACTTGTTTCTATAATTCACGATGAGCTTTTGGGAGCCATTACTCACCACTGTATAAATATGTCATTGCGGGCTTTTTAAAAAATTTGCATTGTTTAATCAACCATACTTAACAGTGCCATCAGTTGGTAAGAGATGATCAGAAAATGAATTATGAAGACACTTAAAATCATATTTCTCTTCAATTCTGCAGTGCTCCCCTCTGATTAAATCTCTTTAAAAATATAAAATTTCTAATAGTTGGCTACTGTAAATTCTTACAGCATGCCCTGAGAACATTAAAAAAAAAGTGAAGCCTTGTTTTGTGTGATCATTCGATCCTGGAAACTAGATTTATGCTAATCTTTAGAAAACAGGCAAGTTTTTTTTGTTTTTTTTTGTTTTTGTTTTTTTTTGTTTGTTTGTTTTTACACGCTTGACACAAATGCTCCTTGAAGGAGAGGCAGCTCGTATGCCCCCCTGCCCCAGCATGTTCTGGCCCGTTCTGACCCGAGCCCCCAGTACGTCCCCCTGAGGCACAGCGGGACAGAGCACCTGGCTCCTTCCACGGCATCTGGACCTCAGGGTCTTTCAGTGCGTGAAGTGATGCTCGCCGTGATCACGATGGGACCCCCACAAAGACCAGAGTGCAAGCCCTGGACAGCCATGAGGAGACCCGGAGGAAATGTAAGTGCACATATGACCACGGGAAGAAGCCAGTCTGCAGGGGAAGCGCACTGTGTGATTCCGACCCTATGAGATTCTGAAAAAGGCAAAACTGTGGCGAGGTCAAAGATCAGTGGTTGCAAGAGGTTGGGGGAGAGAGAGGGGCGAGCAGCTGCAACACAGGGTTTAGGGGGCAGTAAAATGACTCTGGGTGACCCTGCAATGACAGACGCAGTTCACTTATGTGTTTGTCCAAACCCACAGAATGTACAACCACCAGAGTGAGCCCCAAGGTAAACTGTGGACTCCGGGTGACGATGACGTGTCGATGTAGGTTCACTGATTGTCACCAACGCACCACTCCGGTAGGGGATGTCGATAATGGGGGAGGCCGTGCGTGTGGGGGCGCAGGGGGGATGTGGGAATCTCTGGATCTGCCCCTCAATTTTGTCATGAACCTAAAACTGCTCTAAAAATAGTCTTTAAAATAATAAATTAATTAAAAAATGAATAAAAAAACCATCCGTAGCCAGAAGGATGAAATAAGGAAAATGAGTGTTTCTCCACATCTTCCTACATTCTAAACATTGCTCTAGGAGTTTATACAAACCTCATTTAGTACACAAAACAACCCTACAGAGAAGCTGTCATTATCCCCAGGTTGCATGGGAAGGTCACAAAATTTAGAAATAAGGTCTCTAGTCCAAGTTCACACATTTACTTAAGTAGTATCAGGGTCTGAAACATGTATTTCTGATGGCACGTGCTCACAAAGCCTCACTTCTATAATCATAATCAAACGGGTGTGCGTACAAATCCGTAAACAATTATAACCCAGGCGAACATAACTAAAGAAGAAGGTGATGACCAAAATTCTCTGAGGTCACAGCGGGGGGAAACCTCATTGTCAGCATCCTGGGCATTGACCACAGCTGGGCGAGGGTCGTCAGCCAAGCCGGCCTCCCGAGCTGCACCCCCAGGCTCTCCACCCCAGATGCTGACACGTCCTCACTCCCTCCTCCCCCACTTCCTATGGGCTCCTCCTGTGGAGGGAGGACCAGCAGGGCCTCTCACAGTTAAAAGAAGGGAAAATGTGATGCCGAGTGTCCTTCCCACTTCATAGCGGCTCTATAGGTGACAAAGAGCTTTTGCATCTGCCATCGTCGGGGTGGGGGCTGCTGACAATCCCACCAAGAAAGCAAGGTCAGGTCTTAACTAGCCATTTAAAAGATGTGGAGAGTGTGAGATGCAAGGAGGTGCAGTGACTTTTTCCCAAGGTGACGGTCAGCGAGAGGCAGAGCTGAGCCATTAGCCAGGCCACCTGCCTCCGGCCACCACCCTCCACTCCTACACGGGCCCGACGAGCAAGCCCGCTACACGGGACTCAGCTCCGGACACACCGATTTATTTCAATACCAGCCGCAGAACAGACCCGAGTGGCCTTTCCATCGAGCTACTGCAGATCCCACAGAAGTCAGGGGTCAGACTTCCTTAGGCCCCCAGCTCTTATAAACCTCCACAGTTGAAATACGATAAGCATAAAAAAGATAAAATTTTAAAATACAAAAGAAATGGTCTCTCAGAGAAGTTCCCACCCCGACAAGAAAGAGAGGCATCACCCAAATTCTCAGAAATTATAATTTCAAATTAACCTCCCGTACCTCTTAGCAAGACAGCGAGATCTTCAAGCATGCGGCCAAACCAGGAATGACCAACAAATAAGTAAGTACACTGACAGCGCCACGTAAAACACCTGTTTCCAAAAGTAAGTTTTTTAACCGAGTGCAGGCCACCAGCCCAAAGCTGACTGCATGACAAGTGTGCTTCATAAAAATGCTTAGTAATAACCATATTGTACAATCCCACTAATAAACATCGGGCACACAGGAAAAGCTCAGTAAGTGACCTTTCACAGACTGACACAGCAATGTTTGCATCTCTGTGGCAACAGTGGCACCATTTATGGACCAACCAGCTGCTGGGACCCACGAGGGCTCTTCCCGTCACTCCATGATCCGCCTCCTGCCGGCTCTCGGTTTCCAGTCGGCAAAGAACCGAGAGGAAGACGTGCACACACGTGACCAAAGGGATGCAGTGACCGGAATACAAACTCTGTAAGAGTTTGGCCCTGAGAACCCTACACGCCTAAAACAGAAGAAAAACTGTCTGACCGAGTGAGCAAGCGCCATGGGAAAGCACCGCCTTTAAAATCCATGGTCAGGGAGAGGGGGTCACGGCGGGCCACCCACCCCGTCTCCAGGACGGACACGCGGGCGTATGCCAAGTACTTAGAGGGTGACCCGCACGGCCACAGGCGACAACAACTCAGGCAGACCATACGCCCCCCAGATGATAACGGCCAAATACCTGCCCGAGAAAGAGGACCTTGCATCTAACTAACCAGCCAACGTCCTGGCTCACACAATTCCCCCTCCGAACAATTTTGAAACGCGGATGCTCCCCCCGCCATGTGTTTTCCATTTGGCATTCTCCAAGTTTTCATTCCTTTAAAAAGCTGCAAAGGTTGGTGTGTCCTATGTAGAGGACACGTGACATTTTAAACAAAACTGCTGTATCACACCCGTAAGTACATGCGATGGGAGTCCACACCTCCCACCAGGCATTTGAAAACAGACGCGAGCAGGCATGACTTTGGTGGTGCAGGCGGCGTTCCTCCCACTCCTTAAACCCCAGACCCGGTCCACGGCCCTGGGACTCTTATACCCAGTGGATACCGTTTTTCCCTTCCCCACAGTGTGGAAATCGGTCATCCCCCCCTAGCTCTCCGTAACAGCAAAGTTTGCACGGTGACAGATGACTAGCAGACGGAGCGTGGGAATCACATCGTCAGACAGGTAAAATGCCAACCACTGGACTGTCCACCTGAGACTGTGTCATGCCGTACGCCAACTACACAGAAGTAAAAAACATGAATACGTAGTTAAACTTTTTAAAAATATTTCTGACGATAAAATAAAAGTGTGCTTCTGGCTTGTATTATTAAAAGTATTTTTAGTCCTGATCCAAACGACATAAATAACATTACAGAGTTTGATGATCAGACGTAACAAGGACAGCAGCCCAGGCTTGTCCGAGGGGGACACGTCCCAAACACCCCAGTGGACGCCTGAAGCCACAGGTAGTACCCGAACCCTGTGTACCCTATATTTTTTCCTATATATACACATACTTATGATAAAGTTCAATTCATAAATTAGTCACATAAGAGACGAACAATAAGAAATAATAAAGTAGAACAACGACGGGATCCTGTAATAAACGTGATGGGATCTCCACGGTGGCGGTTAAGTGCCTAACGGGCGGGGAACGCACACCGCGTGGGGACGCTGGACACTGGACGCTGGACGCGGGGCTGCCTCGCCCGGGACAGAGCAGGACGGTGCGGGACTTCATCACACCACGCAGGACGGGGCACGATTCAGAGCTTACGAGCTGCTCGTTTCTGAAGTTTGCCATTGACTCTTTTCGGACCACGGTCGACCACGTGTAACCAGACATGTCTTGCCACTGAGGCTGGAAGGCGGGCACGAGGCCTTGGGGGAAGGGGGCCTCGCCAAAAACGCTGATGTCTGTGTTCAGTGTCACGAAGGCAATGTAGCAGGGTGACCGTCTTCTCTCGAGCGGGAGAAGGAAGACCGGTGGGTGAGGCAGGGAAGGATACCAGTGGTCGATTTCAGGCGATAGACAGAGCTTGAGGATCTGGAAACTGACTCCCTAAATCAACCCAGGCCCCGTAACCCTTGCAAAGACGTCCGGGTCACAGGGGACATGAGCGATTCAGCACCCATCAGGAGGGCCCGGGCAAGAATGCGTACAAATGCAGGTCCACTTGCCACACGGGGAGACATTTTTAAGTCGCTAGTCAAGCGAACCGGCTATGTCCTATCCTCCTACACCTGCAAACAGAATCCACAAGTATGTAAAATGCCATGGTCTACGTGTGATTGCAAGTTAGCAAAATGCTAACGATGACTAAATTCAATTACGATGACACGTGTCTGGGTGTTCTGTTGATGCTTGGATGAGTCATAAAGACTTACGTAATTTGTAAGTTATTATATATTTAGACCATAACATTTCTTTCTCTTGCCTTCATTTCAGTGAAATCATTAACTATCTAGTTTTTAAAAACCTCAAGATGTTCATACAATTTGTATTCCATTCACAGAAATCAGCTAAGGCATTAAAATAAAATGATATCCGATCTATGTAATTTTAATATTTTAAATCAAAAAATGTAAATTGAAGTACAAAAATCAAAATTCAAATTATTTTGTCTTCAGATAAGCTACTTTCCCTCTACATAGTCTAAGTTATCCGCTGAAGTTAACGGAAAGATTACAAATTGTAACTAGTGAATATCAAAATAGTCATCGGCATCTGAGGGCTACCACCCTGTGAGCCATGTGGGGAGCAGCCCCGGGCAGGACCCCTAGATTGGGGAAGTGAGGCCAAAGGGAGCAGAATGGATGGATGAGACTAGGCCTCTGACAGTTAAGGCTTAACAATGAGGGTCTGACGAGAGGCCGAGAACCCCCGAATCTAACTCACGCTCACAGTCCGCCTAGAACGAAACACACACTTCACTTAAAACACGCGTGCTGCTGGATTGCGAAGAGAAAGTAGATTCATCTATAACTAACACCGAAGAGGAAAATCTTACAGAGCCGCCTTGTGCTTACAGTGTCCATGCAGAGCAGAAAAACCCAAATAGCATCTGACACAATTTACATAACTTTACATAATCCCGTGATTACCATTTGTCAAGGAAGCTGCAGACCGAATCTCTTCCATTTATTTGCCTCCAAAACTCACAAAATGGAAAATATTCTGGACAAGCAGCTTTCCACCCGCTTCGTAAAAAACACAAGAAGTCGATTCTACATCTTTTCTCAGTCATATGTTTCCGATATTTCAAGTCTGAATGAAGTCTTATCGACATATGAAATCAATAAACAAATATCGATTGACCCCTGCCATTTTCGAATGCGTCAATTCCAGAACCGGGGGGAAAATTCCACCGTTGGCTTAAAATCTACTTCAAGTTGTCTGACCTGGAGACAAGTGATTTACCCTTAGCCACAGTTTTTCAAGTGTAAAATAAGAATAAGACAGCTAATTTACAAGGCTGCTCTGAAGATGGGGTTAAGTTCAGTTACCTAGCACATAGTAGGCACACAACAAAAATATTCGGTGGGTGAGAGAAACTGTTTTTAATTGGAGAGCCATGACACGAACATGCTCAAATTCATGATTCATTTATTCACGGGGCAAGAACATGATAAAAGGCTATGCTGGATACAGTAAGTTTCAAAAGACAAATGCAAACAACAAACAGGAATTTATAGGAGAAAAGACTATAACTTTTTATACATAAACAAACAGCTGCTCACCGCTACCTGCACAGAGGTTTTCGATTTATATCATGCAGACCATTTAGTCTGCTTTGATTCTTTTGGTTTTTTTTTTTTTTTTATCTTCCAAAGACTAAAAGAAAACAATGTTTAGAATTTAAAAACCCAATTTCTTAGGCTTCTGTTCATAAGCGTATTCGCCTCGGAGCCCTGACCTAAAGTCGCTGTCCGTCAAATTCTTACGTGACGCACTTTTCTGAGCTGAAGGAAAACTCGGCAACCGTCTGGTCCAGCTTGGTGTGGTCGGACGGAGCCTGGGGAACGAGTCACACGCTCGGTGGCTGCACGGCGACACGTGGGGCTATCCCGTCCCATGCCTGATACTCATGGTATGAACCCAGATGCCCACACGGCCTGAGCAGATAAGAGCAAACGAGCAGGGGACAGGAGGTCTGGCGAGCAAAGGAATGGCCACCTGCAGAGGCAGATGCTCCATCAAGGCCGCCGGGTGAAACGCAGGCCCAACGCGTCTGCATCCTCCGAGTTTTCAAGAGATGCTGATCATCCGAACTTTTAAGTAAAGTGATTTGCAAATGGTAAACACGAAGATTATTTCAAAATACTGTTTAGATCAAAACACACACACACACACACACAATTACTGTTTAGATCAAAACACACACACACTCATGCACACAATTACACACATGCTCGTCCACACATACACACACGTACGCATGTTCACGCACACACACGCATCTATGCATACGTGTACATATGCTCACACGTGCACAGAAACACACACGTTCATGCATACTCATGCACATATGCCCATCACACACACAAATACACTCTCGCATGCTCATGTGCACACACGTATGCTCGCACACACATACGTGCACACATGCTCAGCCACGCATCTGCACGGCAGGTCCACTCCAGTTTACCCGTGGGCAATCTCTTCACGGGCTCGCCACCAGGGCAGACAGCACTCAGAGGCACGTGTACTGTCTCTAAAGGGCCATCCAGAGTCCAGAGAGAAAGGATCGCTCTGTTTCCCGGCTGAATATTCCTTTTCTCACACACCACAATCAAAAATGGCTTTATGACAACAGGATACCAACCCACTTTTTAAAATGTATATATCTATGACTTCCGGCTTATTTACCGTCATACTTATTAAAGGCGCCCGACCCTTGCTCATTATGACGTGTGTTTTCCTCTCTACATTAAGCCCTCTAATAATTAGTGAGTCGATCCCTGTGCTTCTCTCAACTCTACGTAGGGTGGCTTTTGCTCTTTGAGTCTTTAGCACATACACTTAATTTTCTTATTAATACATGAATGGAAATTCCAGTTACAGTTTAAGGCCGCCAGCGAAGAGAATGCTATGCGCCCGGCTTCATCGCTATCACTAACATGTCATTTAAATAACAAAACACAGACTGTTAACACTGATAGTCTCATTCGAACAACACGGTCAGATCCTACTCCTCGGAGTCCGCAGTTACACAGTGGTCACGGACTGGGACGTCCCCTCGCCCGGTCACTTTACAGTCCTGTGCATGACCTGCCAGGATCTCCTGTTTTACAATCGACGACAGTGCAAACAGCGTTTCCCCAAAACGGCCCAAGGACCAGGCCTCAGACCCTGGTGGGGTCTACACCCCGCTCCCCGTGACATAAGGCCTTTATTCACACTTTCTCCTCACACTTCATGAATAAACATCCCTTTATTCAAATAAGTTACATAATAACTAACCCCAGCCATTTCGGGTTCGACTTTGAATGCTGAATACAGTCATTTTGGCAAGACTGCGGAGTTTGCAATTCAAATCACGGACATTTTCATAACGGGGAAAATAAAAATGAGCGGTGTGATTCCGAAGGCGCCTCCTTCCACGGCTTTCACTGCAAGAGCAGCCGGCACACAGCAGTCCTCAGCGTGTCCCCCGGGGGTGTCGTGGGGATGGGCACCGGCACACGTCCTCGCCTGCGATGCTAAGGCTCGGGGCAGCCACCAGAACACCAGAGCTGCCCACCCCAGCCATGAAGAGGCGCTGCCACTACGTCTCAATAAGGAACAGCGCGACCATCACTGGATTAAATGACTTCCTTACATTATCGCCATAAACAATAATTATTTGTCAGCTGCCCTTTGCGAGCTTTGCAAGTGCTTATGGATAAATCGAGCCCGATTGATTTACAAAGCCGGAACGTTTTACATTTTGCTGCTCTAATAAGAGTTATAATCCTGCACTTGGTGCTACTTTAATGTAGCGTGTTTCTTAATACTTCGAATGCGAGAGATGAGTGCCGATCAGGCCACGTGCAGAAATGCTGCTCTGTGAACAGCCAGCTGGCCGCTGAGCCCAGGTCGCGCCCACAGGTCCTTCTCCATGGCATTCTCTACCTCCCGATTAGAGTCACATCTTAATGAAACATGGTGACGCTATTGCAAGCGGTCTCCTTCCTCACAGCATGGAAAGTAACAGTGAGGGCTCGCACTAATTCAAAGATTCCGTTCACTTCAGAGAGAAGGGCAGCACAACGTGGGACCGTAAGGATGCGACGTGCTTGGTCAACGATCATGGAAAATAGGAAAATGAGTGTCCTTCGGGGCAGGCACTTCGGCAGGTATGAGATCACTCTGAACAATCCCGAAACATCCTAAGAGATCTCAGGTGTCACGATGAAAGGCAACCCCTCCTCTTCCCTCAGCATCCCTAATGGTCACCCAGCTTCCTGGGCTAGATTTCCACAGGCCCCAATTCCCAGACAAATGCTGTTCCCCGTGCACATAGTGAGAGACCAGCCCCTCCTCCCCCCTCTCCTCTCCAAGGATGACCGGCCAAGGCATGTCGGACTGATCATATACTGTAGATTATATGGATCATATTCCGTACCCTTTCGATGATGTGCTATAACCTCCGCATTTCGAAGATTCAAAAACTGGGAGGAGACTCACCCTTGCTAAGTCAAGGGCAAAGGCAAGGTGAGAACCCCGCCCCCCAGCTCCAACAGCAACGCCCCGAGATCCGGAAGAAGCTTACCACCAGAGCGCCCCAAACAAACATGACACAGATTGCCCGAATGCACGTCAATATTCTGTGATGCGGACGTGGTTCCATAGTGGAGCGGTTAGCATGTCTGTTTTACACGCAGAAGGTCCTGGATTTGCACCCCAGTGGAGCCACGGTCCATGGTCTACGGCCATGCCACCCTGAACAAGCCCGATGTCTGATCTCGGAAGCTAAGCGGGGTTGGGCCTGGTTAGTACTTTAGATGGGAGACCACCTAGGAAGACCAGGTGCTGTAGGCATAAATAATAATAAATAATAAATAAATAAATAAATAAATAAATAAATATATATATATATATATATATATATATATATATATATATATCCTGCGATGCCTGTCAAGTTTAATGACCACAAAGACTGACCAAAGATGCAAACTTTGCGACAATATTAGCTCTCTAAGCCAGAAAACAACACAAACAAGAATCCTCATTCAAAAACAGATTCTAGGATTCTCACTGGAACAAAGCAATAATGACCCCATACTCCGGCAATCAAGAAAACCTCTTGCCCCACGAACCTGCTATTTCCTGACTCTGTTCTCTGCATTCAAGTTTTCCAAGTCATATTGATCACCTACTAAATGTCTGTAAAGTTCTTTAAAACGAGCGATAAAGAAATCCTCAAAATCGGCGTAACTTGTCACCGTTTGAAGGGCCCGCCAATCTTTCAGTCGCATTCATGGCTTCCCACTTTACGAGGTTTTCCCTTTTTTCATTTTCAATGAGTCATTTCACGTGGGTCTGTGTCTTGCCTAATAGCACAAAGTCGGTACGATACAAATGTGACGGCATTTCTGAAACGGTGACGACCGCCACATTTTTTATCGAAGGGAGAAAGAACGGACTAACTGCGTCCTCTCTCTCAAGCAAACACACAGATGTTTACCAAATGAACCCATGAGCTTTAACTCCACACCCTGGAACTTCTCTCTTCACTGACGACTCTATAACGTGAAACCATCTTACGTCCGTCCCAAAGGCTTAAGCTACTGAAGCGTCAAACTTTAAGAGAGTCACAAATGAGAGGAGCAAGGACGGTGACAGGGAAGGCCGCAGCCAGGAGTCGGGACCAGCCTGTCGGTCCCCTTCCGTGTCCCTCTCTGGCGGTGTCCCTAAGTCTGTATGTATCCGACGGGAAGATGAACCAGTATTTCCCCAACATTCCATCCGTACGATCCACCCATCGAGACTGGCCGATTTTATGACCGGTCGGAAATCACAGCGAAATCAAATAACTGTGCATTACATCATCATACCTTCTCACCTCGGTGGCTGTCGTAATACTTCAAAGCCAGACGGACCGGTGTTCCGCCTTGACTAAGAATTAGATCTCATTCTGAAAAATCACAGCTGCAAACACGACCAGCCTTCAGGGCACACAGGCCTTGAGAACGAGGATAAGATTTGACCTCGGCGGCCGAAGGAAGCAACAGAAAAAGTGCCAGCGGGAAGAGAGAGCAGGGGCAAAGATCTGGAGCGAAAAGGAAAGGAGAAAGGCCCTTTCCCGCTCTCTCCTGAGACGATACAGGGCCGAGACGTTCACTGACGAGGGGGAGTAAAACACCATCGACCATTCCCACCCGTCAGAGCAAACGACATATCAGAACTCAAAACAAGCAGACAAAACCCAAGTGCTTCGCAAGGTGGAAGCGACCGTGACTATGATGGACACGATAGGCCTCGGAATTCAGCTCTAAAACACTACGTGTGGCTTCGAAATAAAAATAACAGCCATTCAAAACTAAAAGCGGCAGACGGGTACGAAAAGGACGTTACACACGCCTGAGAATCGGCATCAAAGCTTTCGGGTATTACTGCCACTGCCGTCACGTCACGGAACGTTCCGGCATCCGCCCGCTCAGGGGACCAGGCGAGTTCCCGTCACGCGTGTGTAACGTGCTGCCCGTGTTCACAGCACGGTTTCTCACTACTGGCAGCCTGAGCCCTGGAAGCCTTCGTTGGGGGGCTGTCCCCTGCATGGCAGGATGTCTAGCCACATCCGGGCCTCCTCTCTCCAGATGCCAGGAGCTCCGCCCTCCACCCCTCTCACAGCCGAAAATACTTCCAGAGCTTGCCACGCGTCCCCAGCGGGTAAAACTGCCCGCGCCGAGAACCACCGTTTTCCAGCAACTAACTGGTTCTTATCTTTCCGGGGTTGACGAGCCCCTCAAGAGCGATGTCACGTCTCCTCCTGTGTTCGGTGTTCTACGCGCTCCACGCCCTGGCAGTGTCCCCACGATAAGACAGATTAAAACTCAGACCTGCTCCAGACGCTCCCCCGCGCTCTTCAAAACGTTAAGTCTTAAACAAAAGAAAAGCGACAGAATCCAACGCCAACAGTCAAAGAAGACCTCAGCCCTCGGCCTCCCTTCAGCCGCCCACCTGAGGATCGGGCTCTAGAGCTTTCTCCCCTAAAGGCACAGCTGGCCAGCTGTCAGGGGCAGCTGACACCTGGAAATGCACCTGGCTCCCCTCTCTCAGGCGCCGTCAAGCTAATGAAACTCGGAGGCCGTGGAACGTGCCAGGCCTTCCCACCAAATCGGCGACGAGATCGCGACGAGGCTTCCCTACAAGCATCGGGGGTGAGGTCGGCCTGTAAATCAAAGGCTCCGAGCCGGGGCCCCTGGAACTTACCGTCCGGGGGCATCAGCGCCTTGTTGTTTTGCGTGCACCACCCCACAGGGTGCAAGTCAGCTATCACCACGTCACACCAGAAGTCCGCCCGGCGGTCCTCGCCATAGCCACAGTAGCGCAGAAGCAGCAGCTGCCCGCAGGTGGTGATGACGGTGGCCACCCAGTAGGTGTCCGGGTTGTTCTTATTGGCCACCTCCAACTTCATCCCTGGCTGGAAGTTGCTCTGAATGCTGATTTCAACCTTTAGGAACCAGAAACACAAGGAAACCGTCATCATACCAGACGCGCACATCCAGGAGGCTATGACAGCCGTTCAGAACCCAGCAGCTGGGGACCGTATTCCGTCACCCTGGAACAGCCCTGTGCTCCCGCTGTGAGCCTCCCACGTGGCGGTCAATTTCCCCGCGGCCACATCGGCGAGATAAAGCGGAAGAAGTTAACTTTAACTTTAAGTGTGTTTCATGTAACCCGGCATATCCCAAATGTCATCACTGCAACATGCGATCAGTAGAAGATGCATTCATGAGATATTTCACATTCTTCTTTCCGACGAAGCCTCGGAAAGCTGGTGTGCATCCTACCCTGACAGCAAACGTCCCGATTTAGACGGCACACTTGCCAGCACTCGATGGCCCCAGGTGGCCGGTGGCTACAGCACGGCTGGCACAGCCTTGGGACACCTGTCTTTTTCATTAACCAAGGATTACAGTCTGTTAGCATTTACCCGCCTCCCTCCAAAGAAAGCTTTGCAGCCTGGGGTCGTCCCAGCGCTAGATGGCTAACGCCTGCGGCTGCGTGAATGACAACAGCATCGCAAACAGCTCGGCCATGGGGCCAGAGGTGTTTGTCCTTCACACTGGGCGCACAGGCCTGGGGACTCTGCTTCCTGAAGGACACTCTGCTGGGACTGAAAGGGTGTGAAGACCTGGCTGGATGAAAGAGAACAGGAGTGGCTCCATGTGGAGAGAGATCGATGACTTATCGGTAAAGAAGGGATAGAAAAGCTGTCAATGTCTCTTTCCTAAACCTCCTCAAGGAATCTAATCAAGTCACTGCAGAACCTTAATAGGGTTTTGCGGGACGTACGCACGCTGTTTGCCAGGTGGGCTGCAGTTAGTTCTGCTACGTTTTAATATTAAATGGCCACAACCGCATTCATAATAAACTAGCAATTACATTACACGCGTCAGTGTGAAAAGACAATAGGGACCGCGATGTATTTTTATAATGCCGTGCAATTGAATAAGGTCTTAAATTCCTTTTCAAAAGAACACTTGGCCCCTAAAAAGAATAAAATGTTGCATTACATCTACGGCCATGCCACCCTGAACAAGCCCGATCCCGTCTGATCTCAGAAGCTAAGCAGGGTCGGGCCTGGTTAGTACTTGGATGGGAGACCACCTAGGAAGACCAGGTGCTGTAGGTGTAAAAACTAAAAAAAAAATAATAAAAAATAAGGGATTGTAAGCTGACAAGGTCCTGGCAATCTGTGATGTCAATCAAGGTATGCCTCGCTTTAAAAAAAAAAAAAAAGTTTCATTAAAATAAAGAATCAAATTTCCGGTTCCCTCATTCAGCGAGAGAGCCAAAAGCAAGGACAGGTTGAGACAATTCCCCGATTTGCTTACGATACTCAGGCTAAATCTTTGCCCTGGGTAGCTCCATAAAAACAATGTTTCTCAGAATTAAATTTTCATTTCCAGTAAAGCAACACTTAATGCTGAAAAACTTAGGTCCTGGAAATTTAGTCTTTTCCTTGCTAATGCTATGTTGCCAAAAATCTCACGCAGAAGAAAAAAATCTGATAAAAACTCAATTTTTTATTTCCTGGGACTTGCCCTCTGCTGGGCATGCTATTGGCATTGTTCAAAGAAATCATTATAAGAATGATTTTTTTTTTTTTTTGGCTTGATCCAAATGTTTCCCGAATATTTGTGGTATTTCCTCTAATTTGACTCATCTGCCCACAAAAGGCTATAAAACTTTTATGCGTCCTTTCGAAATAAAAATATCAATTCAGAATAAAAATGTACAGCCACTCCACCTCCTAAGAAGACACCGCACATGACACCGACTTACCTACTTTGCTGGCTTTTACTTCCCATCCACCTTACCTGTGCCAGGCCATGCGCCCCGAAAGCAAGGGCCACACCTGTCAAATCTGGTTTTTCGAGGTGCAGAAGGGGGTTAAAGCTGCACGGCATCGCTCACCCACGGAGCCCCCCACCCAGGGCACAGCCCTGCGTCAGACGGGGTAAGCCGCGAGAGCCCGCGGCCATCTGACGAAAGCAAATCAATGTCCCCATCTTGCCTCTATTTCTAAGAAGTCTCGGCTGAATTTCCCTTCCCTTCTCCTTCCCGTCTGCCGATGGGTCTGGCCTCTTTCTGCTGCATCTCTCCCCACCCCAACCCTCCCGTGCAGAGCAGAGAGGAGAGATGTCCATACGTACGTGTCTGAACGATGCGTGAGGAGCCGCACTGGCCCCAGTTTCTTCCAAGTACTCTCCCCAGTTAAAGCCGATTTCCTCCACGCTCGAACCCTCTTCTGTCAAAAGACCGAAAACAAACAAAAACCAGAACATCAGTCTTACGGGGAAGAACGGGAAACACGCTGGCCTCGGACGAAGACCGGGAAATCTCACGGCGAGACACAAAACGAACTCAGGGAGATTCGGAAGACATCGGTGACTTCTCGTCACAGCTTCGGTTTGCTGATGTTAGTGACTAACGAAAGGAAGCACCCAACAAAGTCGGCTTGGGGACCCTGACAAAGTCAAGGGTAAAACCAAGCGTTCTCAGGCAAATGAAAGGAGGTTGGGGTCACAGCACGTTTGCTGCGTGTGGGTGTACCGCCTCGGTCTGGATCTAGCCACGGTGGACATTACACGCTTTGGTGGAGGTTTGAGGACAGGTAAAGGAAACCACTAGAGAACCAGGTAAGTCTCGTGATGCACAGACAGCACTGGCACCTTTGTCCCCTGGCCACCTACTACAGCTGGAGCTTATAGAATGAGAGCATCGATCGCTGGTGCCCTCAGTGAGTTTACAAGGCAGTGACGTCATTTCCGGGGGGAAGAGACTGACGCCCAGAAGAACTGCTCAGGTGCGTGAGGCCACTCGGCAAGTTAGCAACAAAAACTGACCGGCTGTCAGACAGACTCGATGCCCATCCCATCCGGGGTCCCCAGTCCAGCCTTCTCCTGTGACGAAGCTCTCGGGGCAAGGCACACCAGTAGAAACCAACAGGACATGTGTTTCTCCACTTAACGAGGGTCACGGAGACCTAGTCATATGCACAACACGACTCTTAAAATGCTCCCTATTTTGGCCTTGAAGGAAATCAAGTGATTCCCAAAACATCCCAAAACTGTGCATAAGGTACAATCCGTATAATCGAAAAGCCGAGTAACTCATTATAAGTACAGTACAGATAACGCAAATGTTGTGCCACAGCTTCGAACGGAAAGAACTAATAGGCTGTAAACAGTTCCTTAACCTATTTGCAAGTCTGCTATAAACACAGGACAGACACGGCCAGAACTGTCCAAACGTGCAGGTAAGTAAGAGCTTCAGAAGCTTAGATTTTCTGTTCTTGTAATAATGCTCAACAATGTCCAGCCGTGTATCTTGTGCCAGCAAAGCCCCCTTCGCTGGCCAAGAACCAGCTCTGCTCTTCCTGCAGAGGTGGCCCACCCTGGCGGGAGGGAGCCAAGAAAGCAAGCCTTGTTCTCAGAGGCTGTCGCGACTTTGTTCCGACTAGAGACTTTTTCATCGGAAGCAGGAAAAGCAATTTTTTTGTGACACTGTATATTCTCAGAACTCAATACACGAGGATAACTTTTGGAAAGGCAGAATGTGCTCACATGAAAGGCAGTTCCCTGCAATTTTGTCTTCTGAATCAGAGCTGCTTCAAACTGCCCCCTCGAATTTTACTCCCATCGAGTGGTTTATACTCAAAGGTCCAGGAAGATAAGAAGCCATCTGACGAGAAAACCTTCCCCTTGTATCTGTCCCAACGTTCTGTTTCACCCGAGGACTTACGCCCTTCCAACAGAAACGTGCTCCCTGAAAAAAAGCCACGGTCCTGCAGCCACCAGCTCAGGATGTCAGGCGGTCTCCAGCCACCGAGATGCAGTGAGGCATCCCCCGAGAGAAAGCAGTCACGTTCTGGAAAACACATCTGCGGTCGCCCGACAGCTCCGCCCACAATTCTCTTCCCACCAACAACCCCGGACATCAATTATCGAGCTTGCTTTCTGAGCCACTAGCCAGAGGCATCGCAGCCGAACTATTCACTTGTCAAAGTGACCTGGGACAGTACCTGTTGGTAGCTAACTTGTCGCTCGTCCTTTGCACCCTACCTGTCCAGCCTCAGCTCAACCCATGCCTCCTGCAGGCCCTGCCAGCTGTAGCCTGGTCAGGCCCTTATGGCCCTACAAAGTGACCACATGCCATCAGGCAAGGTCATGAGAGCCATGTCACATTGGGGTGTCAGCTCTCTGCTGACTGCTGCACATGTGTCACCTCGTTACTCCGTCCAGGGACCCTGGCAGATGGATACCGCCACCCCGTTTCACAGAAGAGATGATGGGAGCCCCTAACGGCTAGAGTCCCTGCCTTCACACCACTGTCCAGCCACGGAGGCAGGAGTCCGACACGGGCTCTCCGACATCGAGGCTGGAACTCTCACGGGACACTGTTCCGTGTCCCTCTGCCTGCATCACGCTTCCGACAGCTCCACTCAGCACCATCGCCCCTCCACCTGGACACTCCAAGGCCGGCTTCTCTGTCTCTCGGAATTGATCAGCCTTAGAGCATCTGGACAAGAAGACACAGGGCAGCAGGCGACGGCCACTTTCAGCTCCCGCTGCAGCTCCGACTGGAAGGTCTTGACGGCTCGCATCACCGTGACCGGAAATGATCCCACGAGTCTCTGTCTCCGAAGCCGCGGGGAGACGGGGAGCATGGCCTGACTTCTCACCTTCCGCCGGAGACCGTTCATCGCAGCTCTTCCGTCTCCATAAGATTCTCAGCCAGGCGCTTAGCATCTCACCAGAAATGCGGTCCCCGCCAAGCTTGAATTCATCACGAGCTACGTTTCCAGTCTCCGCTCCCAGGACAATAGGCGGGAGATGCTTCCGTGCTCACGTGTGTATCCACTCGCTCACGCACAAGTGACTCACGAGAGCGAAAGGCGCCTTCGCGATGCCCAAGTGTGTCCCTGAGAACGGAGCTCAGGAAAACCGTCACCCTCTGTGGTCTAAGAGAGTTATTCAATAAGCACCCCAAAAGTCAGACCTTGAATGGGATTAAAAATATTTCAAAAACCTTTGTGCCCGGCGCTGGTAACTTCAAGTGTGCAGTTTTAGCAATGAGACCCCATACGGAACGTGGGGCGTCTCACGATCCAGCCTTTTCGAGTCTGTAATTTATCATAAAGACTTCCTCCACTGCGTGCACCCCAATTCTCCAAAGCGGCTGATGCTCTAAAGACGTCTCAATGCGCGATAGATAAACACACGCGATGTTTATGAGTGGAGGTCTCATAAACCCAGAGCAAATATTTACTGCTGATTCATAAACCTCTTAAACCCATAAACATTTTATCAACGAAGCTCCGACAACCTGCCGCCTCTGCAAATGAACCAGTCGGAGGCACTGCCTCATGATGTAATGAAAACAGACTATGAAAAGCGACTAAGAAAATTTCACAGTTTGAAAGGAAACGGGCACGTTCATTAGTGGCCATCGGTTTGGGAAAACAAAAAGCTATTTATGTGACTGGAATAGTTCCTAATAAATAGAAAAAGAATGCTTTACCAAAAGCCGGATGCGAGCAACTTTACAGTGAAAAATGGAACGAACAGACACCTTTTCTTAAGTAATCAGACCCTGGCTTGTACAATTTTACGATCTGAAATAAGGGTAACTTTGCAAGGCTAAATGTCAAGGCCCATAAGCACTACCCAATTACTGGCAGGTTCAGAATGAATAAAATCTTATAGCGCTAAGATCTTTTATTTTGTGCTAGCTGTTTTATTTCGATGAGGAAGAAGACGTTACGTCTTTGCTGTGCTCGGCTGGCAGTCCACTGGCACTATCGCACGGTTTAGAAAATGGGTGCATTGTGAGCGCCTTAAACAGACCCCCCGTTCTAAGGAGTCAGCAAAAACTGCCTGACGCCTATCTGAGGTCTGAGTTCACAGCCGCAGGGCTGAACCAGGGAGGAGGGGACAGTCACCTGAACGGAGGTCCTCATGGCTGTCCCACCTATCCAGGAGGCCAGAGGGACTTTCCAGAAGAAAAGAAAGTGAGCAGAAAATGGACAATGACTGTTCCCCAAAAAAGTCTAAAAGAGAGAGAGGGAACAATGGGGTCACACGGAACTAGACTCCGGCACAAAGAGCAAGAGGTAAATTTTTCTGACGCGAACATTGAGCCCTTCCCTTCACGAACGGAGGAGGCCGTGGACTCTGGCCGATATAACATAACACCAAAAATAAATGCCTAGAAATCACGCCCGCATTTCCAGGAAAATTCTCTTTACTCAGGCTTGTCCAACCCCTATGTGCACCAGCACGTTATCTGCAGACCTCATCAGGACGTTCCATTTAGCCGGTCTGGAAAAATGCTGTCCAGGACCCATTGATCACCGTGTCGGCACGGTGTTGGGCTTGCTTGTGTCACGGCCACCGGGGAGCCCCGAGCTCCAGACGTCCAGTTCCGGCCCACGTCCCTCCCGGTGTCTCTGTCCGCTCTGTCCGAGGGGAGGCCTGCTGTCTGTCTGCCCGTACTCCGTGCCCCCAGGAGTCGTGTTACACGGTCTCATGTCACCCATGGGACGTGGGTGTCGGTTCTCAGCCCCCACTATTAGCTGAACTTTCCTTCGGAAAAGAGGAGAAACCAAAAATGAGAACACTGTTCATGAGGCTCGGGGTCCTTGTTTTACTTGTCCCCCTAAGTTTTCATTTAGAGGGACAGATCGTCAGTGCGAAGGTCACGGCAGCTCAGGGGTGAGGGGAACCGAGGACACGGGATCAAAACACCAGGAGCCAACGGGCTAGACGTCCACCCTTGGACCCCGAGATTTGGTCCGAGAAGAGCTGAGGGCACTTACATGTATTCACCAGTCAGGGAGATGCAGTCACGTGTCACGGAACCCATGGGGACAGGGGACAGGGGACAAGTGGAGGAGAGGGCAAGAAGAATGAGCCGTGGCTGAGCCCCGTGTGTGCGTGTGCGGGGGGTGTGTATTGGGGGTGTGTGCGCACACGTAAGTACTGGGGTGACTCGCCCCTGAACGGAGGGCAGACCCTGGGAGGTGCTTCGGCACGAGGTTCCGAGCCTCGGGGTGCCCGAGCTGAAACCCCAGCTCCAACACGGAGTCGAGTGACGGTGCCAGCCAGGCCTCACCTGCTGTTTCACTGGGAATGACGAAAGGACATGACACTTGTCACGTACTGGAGAGCGCCTGTCATGGACGCAGGACCAAGTAGCTGGGAGTGGATTTCCAGCCAGCTGCAGAATGCTGGTCCGCCTTCTCCCGCCCGCCCGACATGGACCTCGCATCCGAGAAGCTTCGCGGAAAGAGCCTCGGCCCCGAGACACCATCCGGCCCTAAGCACGTCCCCGTCGGTGCCAGAACCGGACACCCGCCAGACCGATGCCAGACGGAAGACGTCTGATGTATTAACCGGTTAGAAGGGACCTAGGCAGGGCAGGAAAGAAGCGCCCGGAGGCTCACACGCGGGCACGTTCCTAACCAAGTGTTCAAAAGTGGGCGTGAGTTTCTAGAAGCCGCCTCGGCTTGCCACAGATCCTGCCTCAAACCGGTTTCCTCTTCGGAAGTCTGTCTTTGTGGCGCCATCTAAAAGTCTCCCCACCACACGAGTGTACATGGAAATTCCAAGGAGAAAGGACAGATTAGCCAGAGAAAGAGAGACAGAGAGGGAGAGAGAAAGAGAGAGAGAGAGAGAGAAAGAGATTGAGAGAGAGAGGGGTCACGGCCAATACCCGAACAATGTTAAGATAATTTAGAGCTATTTGGAACTACCAGCTCTATCAAGGACCGTGGGTGACCCGGGCGTCCCACCACCTGGGAGCAAAGACCCAACCAAGAAGTGGGCACGCGATGGGCCCTTGGCATGGCACGGCCCAGCCAGCGACAGCGGATGCTGGTGCTCACGCTTCCCCCTGCACGGGGTCCCCCGCAAGGAGGTTCGGTGCAAATAATCTTCCGGTTATTAATGAGTCTCAGAATCCACTTCGGCTAGAGAGATTGCCGCAGCTGCCTGACAATAAGAAGTGGGCACGCAGTTATTTGGCTTTTAAACCGTTTCGAAAACATACCACTGAAAATGCAGTCACAGACGTCAGACGTGCACGCAACAAAAACACGGGGCAAGGTCAGGCACTCTAGAAGTGACAGACATAACCTCCCTCAGCCGACGGAAGGAGGACTTTATTTATGGGCGTATTCGTACTTAAATAAAAGTAGAATCATTAGGGTGAATCTCCCAGTCTGTGGGACTATGCTGTCTCAGACGAAGAATTTCCACATTTCCACTGGATACAACGATTCAGCTCTGCTTTCAGAAATTTTCTCACGCCTACTTGAGGGGAAAATGAGCCGATTTTGAAACAGACACTAATATCTTTCAGGCAGTCATTTCAGGGGTTTCCAGAATTTTCCCAGGTAAAGACATAATTTGAGAAACGCAATCTAATAAATTTCAGTGACATCGAGCAATCTGTCACCGTCACTGACAGGTCTCATCAAAACGTGAAAAGAAATTCCACACTTTCCTTAGACTATGTATGGTCCAATCTCCCACTGGATTAATGACCCACATTTTTCATGTGTGTGAATTCACCAGAGCACGTGTTTATGCCTCTGAGCTAAATTATCCTGATTTAATTGGCTGTCACCTAATAACGCAATCCTTAAAATACGTCTTTTAAAAATAAGCTCTTCGGCGTGAAAAGGATTTAGAAAAAGATGCATTTATAAGTTCATTGGTTAGATATCAAAATCCAATCGAAGATCGGTTCGGTTGATTTGTTTTGGGTTTCTGAAAGGGGGAAAGACTGGACCACACATCGAAACGACCTAAATGTCTCCCGCATCCCGCGTTTTTCTGAAGCGGCGCTCGGGCTGTCGGGGAGGGTCTGGGAAAGGGGCATCTTCGCTGGGCACGCCCTGCGGTCTCTGCTTTCTGGGCACACGGCAGAGAACTCGACTCCCCCGCCTCCTCTGCGGCGGTGGACATGGGTGACGGGTTCTGGTCAGGACACTCTGAGCAAGAATGGCACCTGTGCCTTCCGAGCGAGAGCATCCAACTCTCCCTCACGACGCGGCAGCTCTGCTTCCCTCGGCGAGGACAGAGCCTGAAGCGAGTGGCACGCTGAGATGGTGGCCCTGGAAGGGGCCGTCAGGCTCTGTCCGACCCACCACAGTGCCCGTGATCCATAAACACGTGCTGTGTTAAGCCAGCGAGATTCCGAAGCTATCTGTCGCCTCGCCGTCACCAGCCCGCTGTCTGGTACGCGGGTGGTATCAATCCCGACCCAGGCTCCGCGTGACTTTGGGGCTGCTACGTGCCTGTAAATCCGATCGCGAGTCCCAGGAAGGGGCCGCGTGGGAGATGCAGGAACACACGCCGTCCCGCGGTTTCCCGAACCTTTTCAGGAAGATGTTGGCGAACACGTCACAAGGCCGGAGGGACCTGGAAAGCAGAATGGTACCTGAATCGAGATCTCCATTCCCGTTAGCGGAGCTCCGCGGCTTCTGCAGGCGGGACGCAGGCTCTTGCATGCTGGAAACCGGCAGACCGCCCTCCATCCTCAGGAGCACGGACCCCCTGCTCTCAGAGCATCCTACGGGAAGAATCACCTGAGGGCAACCGACAGAGGAAAAAAGAAATCAGAGCGCGTTCGCTCTATTTACTTGTTTCCAAACTCCCGAAACCGGCATCGACCTCACAGAGGTCATTACCACACGCGGGATGCAACTTGACGGGAACAGAAAATACCGGACACCAGGACGAGGGCTACGCTCTGCCCAGGTCAGCGACGACAAAAGGTCACGGCTGAGCAAAACCGTCTGTCCTCTGCAGGTCACTGCTGCCCCCGAGATGGACGCGCTTGTCATCAACGAAGGGAATCCATGGGTCCGTCCCCAATCTACCCCGGTGACACTGGCGGGTCCTTCTGCCACCCACCTGTTTCTTCCTGTCACAGCGAGCCCACCTCAGCCTCAGCAGCGCCCCCAACAGGTAAGATGTCGCGTGCGCCCGAGGACACAGTCACCAAAACCAGCTAAAGTATCAGCGTTTGCAAATAATGTGCTTTCTGACCAATTGGACGTTTCCCAGAAGGCACAGCTCTTCCACACTGATGCTCAAACAGGTAACATCACGGTCGGTGCTGACAGAACCCTACGGTCTCGTTCATGTCCGTCACAGCCTCTGAAATGCCCGGCCGCAGCTCTGGGCGTCAGACACAGCCGTGGGGGCGGGGGCGCCTCATCTTTCATTCATTCAACGTTCGCTTTCACTTCACATGTGACAAAGTTTAAATAGCAAAAAGGACAGCGGTGAAGGAAAAGCACGTCACCAGCCACATAAATGGTTTGTCACGTACACGCTGGTCGATTATCTTAAGAATCCCATGCCCTCCACACGCGTGCGCACACACGCACACACACATGCACACGCACACAGGTATGGTGCTCTTCTGTTTACTTTCCTGAAAAACATCTTGAGGTTTTGCCAGAATTAAAGGAATGAC
>NW_024344378.1:3773574-3854028 GCF_902729225.1 Pteropus medius
GCCTGCACCCGCCCTGCACCCGGCCTGCACCCGGCCTGCACCCGGCCTGCACCCGACCTGCACCCAACCTGCACCGCCCTCTGCACACGGGGCAGACGCCGCAGGACGCGCGATGCTGGGCTTGGGTCTAGAAAAATCACTCTGCCACACGGGGACAGACAAGGGCAAGAGCGATCGGACACAGACTGAAAACAACGTGAGACGGGGGCCGGAGCTAAGACGGGAGAGGAGAAAGGAACGAAGCGAGGCCATGGCGTACTTGGAAGTGGAACCCACAGAACATGGAGGAAACGACCCAGGAACCCCCCGATATCAACAAGATGCGCCCTAATAATCCTGGGGGGAATGTATTAGCTATGAGAACGACAGAGCGTTTGGGACCGAGCGAGGAGGGGAGGCAAATCCTACCGGAGACCAGTGATCCAAAAGCTTTGCCAAATAAAAACGGGATTTTAAAAAGCAAATCCTTTTCCGAACTGCAACACCCTAACCCTCCCCAAAGGGCTGTTTTTAAAAGGAAGCTGATTTCCTTTTGATTCTTAAAATATATGTAATTGCAAGATTGAGGGTAAAAGCGTCTATTCGTGAAAGCGGCATTTTTCGCCAAGGGCACGAAAAGGAGGCTCGAAGTCTGGCTTTTTAAAGTGTCGCCTCTTGTTTGGTGCAGTGCACTGGTGATCTGTGCGATTCTTGCGCAAAGTTAATTCTGCTATGATCGGCTTCTCTCCTCCCTCGAGCTGGTGAACAACGGAATGACAGCCCCGGAACTTCTCACAGGGGCCTCGGCCCATGACAAGAGCAGCGGCCTCGGACGGTGAGGAATAACAGGGCCGCGAGCTGTGCGACTGAAGAAACTTACTTAACCTCTCTGTTCCTCACACTGCTCATCGATTAAACGAGAAGGCCCGATGAGAGGCCGTCAGTGGCCCTTTTCAGATCCGAAGTTCGATGAGGCCACCAGGGCTTTTCCGTATTAATGGCATATCTTCTGCATTCGGATGACCCGCCCCCTATCATTTGGGAGCATTCGAAGACAACTATTTCGGCGTAGGCCAGACAAAGCCTTGCGAGGGAGGAAATGGGTCAGGAGGAACTCTCATTAGATAGTCTAAAACTAATCAGAAATCGTTGAGGGCTTATTATCTACTCTGAATTATCATCTCTAGACCGGCAAGGGCCGATAGAACTTCCTGTACCTGCGTGGTCCAATTTGGTAACCACCAGCCACAAATTGAGCCCTTGCAATGCAGCTAGCGTGAATGAGGGTCTCGATTTTAACTAATTTTAATTTAAAAGCCGGACGTGGCTAGCGGCTGCCGTGTTGGACAGCGTGGCTGGGCTGTCATATAGGTCAGCCACAGTGCGCTATGCCTGAATACGGAGCGTGTCAAGTAACCATCGATCCTCGGCTCTCTTAAAAGGTGTAACTTAATAATAGCAGGCTACTTTTAAAAAGAGAGAGAACGCGGGAATTTTTAAACCTTACAAACTTCGAAAAGAGACTTCCCCAAAATATTCCACAAACCATTCCTAGCAAACTTCCTCACATAGAAGGTTTTCACTGAATCCACCGCCTTTTTGTTTGAATACTATTTCAGAGGAGAAGCAAGCGATGAAGTTAAATCACGTGCATCATTTTGAGATTATTTCCTGTTTTCTTTCATCTATAAATTCAAACAAAATCATTCCACCTCAGAAACGTAAGCGGACAAAGTATTTTTCTGTAAAGAAAAAAAAAAATCCATGAATGGTTTTAATGTCAACTATCAATGGTTTATCTGACACTATTAGAGGGGAAAAAGTTTGCTAAAATTTTTATGACTCCTCAGTGGTTTGATTCTCTCCATTTTTCTCTAACCAGACACTGTAAAAAAAGTAACCAGGGACTGTAAAGTAAGACATCAATTTAAATGCACCAAATCAATCATTTTAAGTAGAACTCAAGGGTAACAAAATAAATAGCAAAAAGAAAGCCACCCGAATGCGTGGCAGAGTTAAACCCCACATTATTCAGTGTAAGGACAGGTGACAAGGCATTGTCCAAGGTGGCTGCAAAATTTATTTTGGCAAATGACACTTCACACTTTCACTTTTTCAACAATGTCTACTTTTTTCTTGTCCATAAAAGGTACACACTCTCTGCAGAACTCTTAAAGAATAAAATCATAAAGGAACGAATTTAAATCACTAGGGATTCTAACACCCAGGGACAATCACTTTTATGTGTATAGTACCTCTTCCTGATGGCATCTCTGTGGGGTTTTTTGTTTTTTTGAGTTCATGCAGAATTTAGAATTTTAACTCATTTTTCATTTAACATTACGTAGAAAGCATTGTCCTGTGTCATTAAAATTCTTTAAAAACAGGACTTGAAATGGTTGCGTAATTTTTATTATAATACAAACAAGGTAATGTATTTACCATTCCCTTACCGCTGACCATTAAGTTGTTTTTTTGTTGTTGTTTTTATTTTTCCCCCCGTCATAAACAGTGCTGTGGTGATCAGCCTCAGCCATAAATCCTATTACATCTCAGATATTTACTCTGTGGGGAACCCCAGAAATTTAAGAGTTTGGGGCCAAATGTAGGAACTTGCTTAAGTCTCACAATACATACATGGAAAATGCTGTCTGCCTGCTGTCTTCATTCGCACTGTGACCGGCAGTGGGTGGCAGACTCCACCTGAACCCAATCTCCTCCCCGGCCATAAATGTTTTTTTCATCTTTTTCAATTTGGTATTCGAAAAATGGCACCCTACCATCGCAATACGCAAGCCTTGCGTGACACCTCTATTCACATGCTTCCCACATCTTAACTCTGCTGCTCTTCTGTATAATTCTTAAAAAGCTCTGCATATTTCATCTCATAAAACCGTTGCAAATAATTTCCCCAATTAGTGGACCCTTTCGATATACAAAATGACAGTTTTGTTTTGTTTTTTAACTTAGTCAAATCTATCACTTCATTTCTTCCTGAAATGTGGCCCCGCAACCCTAAGACACCAGAAGTCTAACTTCTCGGGGGTTTCAAGTTTTACACTTAACACGTGGGGAATTTATGCTCACATATGTTGTGAGGTGCGGCTCTGAGCCGACCCCTGTCCCGCGGTTAGTGATCCGGGCCCATGCCACAGGGTCTACATCCTGACTTTATCACGTATTAAATTCGTACACGTACAAGGCCAGGCTTCAGGACACAGAACTTTAGCCCTATGAAGAGTCGGTGACATAGGAGATGAGCACTGTTCACGTACGCCCCTTAGATCAGCAGTCGTCGAAGGTGGGGTCATCTAAGGTAGGCTGATAAGGGATGGCAGTGCTTTTGTAAGGCTTGGGAACCGTCCGAGGCGTTCTAGAGAATAATATGTCTGAAAGTGCACACGTCAGAGACTGTCAAACGCCCCTCATCCACCCTGACCAGTTTCCTCCTTGTCTACGGTGAGGGGTGACTGGTTCGCCAAAGTCAACACTGCTCCGCCGTCCTTATAGTAAGACGGGGTGGTCCCACTACGCTCTGGCCGGTGGGAAGGGACAGGCCTTTGCGTTCGCCCCCAGAGTCACCTGGCATCATGCAGATGGAAACCCCACAAATAGAGAAACGAAAGAGAAGGGAGTTGGTTCTGCGGTCGGCTCCACACCACCTCCGAGAGAAACGAGTTCCTGTCTAATTTACACCACGCCAGCTTGGGGGCCCTGATACACAGCCAACCCCAAATCCCCACAAACACGCCTGGAAGGGCCGCGCTCCTTTTCAATAAGCTTGTAATTATGAGGCTTAGATGGTTACTGTCGAACGCAGTTTTTATGGAAAAAACTATCTTTTGCTCTAAGTTCATATCCAAAAGTCTATATATATGTATCAGGAATGCCAAATGCTGTCTTTGGTTTCTTTCTCACACACACACGTCACATTAATGCTGACCAAGGCTCTTACACCTGGAGAAGGAGGCCCATAGGTAAAAGAAAGAGGTCCCCTTCGCTGGGGGGCGTCCAGACTGAGCCTAACCCCTGAAGAGTGAGAGGGTCAACATCGCCGATAATGTCAATGATTTCTGCAATTCTCGCGCTCTAAGGCGCAACAGAATCATCTGGAGGATCTGTCAAAACTCAGCCCATTGGGCCCCCCCACCCCACCCCCCGCAGTTCGCTTCGGCAGTCTGGAGTGATGCCTAATTGTTTGTATTCTAACAAGCTCCCAGAGGCAGGCGATGCTCCTGCACTCCGAGAACCACTGCTTTATGAAAGAGAGATTTCTTGTCTGGGGCGCCTGAGAAGATGAGTTGCTCTTTATCGGAAGATGCTTAGATCGTGACTGCTGAACTCATCACGGCCACAGGTACGCCAGAGAACACGACATTCCTGCAAAGTCATTTAAATGCGGAGAAAGGAAGGTAGGTTTTTCGAGAAACAGTTTTGCATTAAATAATGTGCGTTACGTAGTTTTGTGTCCTGGCTTTCCTTACGGTAAACTCAGCTCCATTATTTCACGAAGTTGAATTCTGCTATGCCATGTGTCTAAAGTTCGGCCAGCTTGCTCCCCGTACAAGTTCAGTAAGAATTACAGTACCAAGAATGAATCACGTTGGTTCTTTCTGGTGGAGCCATCCTCTTAATAGACCTGAGTATCTGTACGAACTAGTTTTTCCAGGCCTCGGTGTTCTCAGATATCAAGAGGAAAATGGAGTATGTAGCCTCCAGGAATTACGCCTCTCATTCCTAGCAGGTGAAATGTCCCTATCTTTATCGAGATGACAGACTAGCAGGTGAGTTTTTTTTATATGTTATGTCTGCATACAATTTTAAAAGCCAAATATTCCATAAGGCTTGTAGAGGCCCCTCCCCCCCCAAAAAACAGGGATCCCTTGCCCTTCTCCTCCCACCCCATTTCCCTCCCCGAGGCAATCACTGATCAGTTCTTTTCATTGATTGTTTTGCCATTCACCTCCGTATCACTTTCGGGCGACATCTTCCTTTCTCAGTTATCATGGTTATCAGCGGGTAATGAATGCCCTGTAGTGCTTACACCTCCCAGCCCTGCCCCTCACAGCCGCCAATCACTCCTGATAGTACCGGCCACCGACCACACCGACCACACCGACCACCGACCACACCGACAGGGCCCTGTAAAGCCGGCTCCTGCAGCCGACTGTGACTGCTTTCTCTTTCTCATGTGACTTTCCCCGTGTTGTTAGTGATGACCCGTTTCTTCCACATCCTTGGTTTTCTACACACTTATCACCTATTCAAATCCCGCTTTTCCATCAACCGTCTAGACCTCCTCCAGGTAAACTGAGACATGCAGGCATTCTGCTAATGGCATCTGGAGGCGGCTTCTCCCAGGGCCCTCTGCCCCGCTCCTGTCTGGGCTCACGTCCTCCTGTGCCCAGCGTGCAGGTGCCGTCCTGACAACTCACTTTCCCTCCTCCTTTGTAAGGTCTCCCCTTTTCCACGTCCCGTGCTTTCCTGGGTCTTGGATTTCTCCCTCCTTTTGATGGAGCACATTCTCCAACAGGTTTCTAAGAAAGGACTTAGGTGCAAAACGCGTGAGGCCTTGTATGGTTGGAAATGTCTTTAACTCACACATTTTAACCAATAGTTTAGGTAGGTAAAAATAATTCTAAGTTGGAAAAACATCCTCTAGGAGAGTGTTGAGGGTTTCCTGGCACTGTCTTCTGGCTCTAATTGTTGAGAAGCCTGATACCATGACCAGATCTGACACTCTGAAATGTCACAGCGATGTGTCAAATAACAATCTACTTGTGGCTTGGGGGCCTTGAGTGACTTCTTTCAAGATTTAAATTCCTTCCACACTGAAAACTGTTCTTCGGCTCTACGATATTTTCTTTAATGATTACTAATTTCCTCATTTCTAGTTTTTCTGTTGTTCCAATCTAATATTCATTCAAAAGCTGCACCTTCTTAACTTCCTTTATGTTCCCTTTTTTCCCTACCATTTTACTTTTTTAATCTGCCATCTAGGATACTTCCTCAACTTCCTCTTCTAACTCATACAGAGCTTTACGATTTAATTTCAAAAAGCTCTTTCTAGCGACTTCCGGTCAAGATGGCCGTGCAGCCCAACACTGTGCTCACCTCCTCCTATGACCACCTCAAAATTATAACTAAATTATGGAACCACCATCATGGAGAATCACCTGAAGATTAGCTGAACAGAACTCTATAACTGGGGAGATAAAGAAACAGCTACATCGAGACTGGTAGGAGGGGTAGAGACACAAAATGAGCTAGCCCCACACTCTATGTGGTGGTTAAGAACTGGGAGGGACATCTTGATTGCAGAGGTCCCCCCTGAGGAGCGAGGAGTCCCGGTCCCACACCGGGCTCCCAAAACCATGACACCAGAGCCAGGAAGAGGAGTCCACACAGCATCTGGCTGTGAAAACCAGCGGGGCTCCATCCGGGTGAGATGGAGGCTGCTGCGATCCAGGCGCCCTCTTCAAAGGCATGAGCACAGATTCATTCGCTCACGAACACTTGCCCTAAGCTCCAGAGCAGGGACAGCAGCTCGAAAAGCACCAGAGACACACGGGGAGGAAGTGAATTGTCCAGCTTCAGGGCAAAAGCTGGAGGGGCAACTCTCTCCGAGACAGAAGTGCTGCTGGGCACCACTGTTCCTTTGCTGAACCTGCCCCTTACCCAGCAAAGTTTCCGTCAACCTGGCTGACGCCGCTCTCCCCGCTCAGGTGGTTCCCTGAGACGCCAGTCCCCTCAAGTCCCACACCCAGCCCGACCCTGTTTCAGCAGCTCTTCCACACAAACGGCAGCCTCCGCCTACGTGGCAGACTTGCCTGAAATCTCTCAAAGGTCCACAAACCCCAAACAAATGGCAGCTGGCCTTGGCATGCCCTACACGTCTTGCTAAGTGGCCTCGAGCCCAGCACAAGTGCCAGCCAGCCCTAGTTCTCAGCTTAGCCTCTCCCAGGAGTCTCCAAACCCAGCACAAGCAGCTACCAACCACAGATCACTTTGAAGCTCCTACCAGGTGGCCCCGGGCCAGGCAGAGGCAGCGGCTGACCTTGGCCTGCACCACAGCCCCTCCCGAGAGACTCCAGAACCAACATATCCAGTGGCCAACTTCAGACCACACCAGAGCACCGCTCAATTAACGCCACAGACAATATACAAAAAGGGCAGACAAAGCAGGCACCAGAGCCCTGCTAAAATGAATCCTGCTCTGCGGGGTCAGCCCCTGCACAACGTCTCCTCCACTGTGGTCACGGCCAGTGCTCACAACCAATCAGCCCGAGGGTCAGTCCAACCCACTGACATGCCAACAGCAATCAAGGCTCAACCACAACAGGAAGGCACACACAACCCACACAGGGGACACATCTGGAGCACCCGTCTCAGGAGACCAGGGGGACTGAATCACTGGGCCCCACAGGACACCAACTACATAAGGACATCCTGCCAAGATCTAACTAATCATAAATAGAAACACAGAGAGGCGGCCAAAATGGGGAGACAAAGAAACATGTCCCACATGAAAGAACAGAACAAAGCTCAAGAAAAAGAACTCAACAGAATGGAGACGAGCGATGTACCAGGTGAAACATTCAGAACACTGGTTATAAAGATGCTCAAAGAACTTAAGACTAGATAAACTCAGTGCGAACTTCGACAAAGAGATACATTAAAGAGGAGATAGAAACCCTAAAAAAGAACCAGTCAGAAATGAAGAATACGATAACTGAAATGAAGAACACATGAGACGAAATCAGCGTTGGATTAGATGAAGCGAGAACCAAATCGGTGATTTGGAAAACAAGGTAGAGGAAAACACCCAATCAGAACAGAGACAAGAAAAAAGAATTTTAAAAAATGAGAGGGATATCCAAAGGAGCGAGCAAGCAAGGGATTAAAAACCAAAGAAATCGATGACCGAAAACTTCCCTGACCTGGCAAAGGAAATGGACATACAAGCCCAGGAAGCTTAGAGAGTCCCAAACAAGATGACCCCAAAGAGGCCCACACCAGGACACATCATAATGAAAATGCCAAAGGTGAAAGACAAAGAGAGAATCTTAAAAGCAACAAGAGAAAAGCAGTTAGTTACCTACAAGGGAGCTCCCATGAGACTGGCGGCTGATTTCTCAACAGAAACTCTGCAGGCCCGAAGAGACTGGCACAAAACATTCAAAGTGATGAAAAGCAAGAACCTGCGACCAAGATTACTCTACCCAGCCAGGCTATCATTTAGAATCAAAGGACAGATAAAGAGCTTCCCAGACAAGAAAAAGCTAAAGGAGTTCATCGCCATTAAACTAGTATTACAAGAAATGTCAAAGGGACCTCTTTAAGAAGAAGAAAAAAGAAGACCAAAAATATAATAAAATGGCAATAACTACATATCTATCGAAAATTACTTTAAATGTAAATGGATTAAATGTTCTAATCAAAAGATATGCAGTAGCTGAATGGACAAGAAAACATGATCCTTACATAATATGCTTTCAGATCAAAAGACACCCAGAGAATGAAAGTAAAGAAATAGAAAGAGATACTTCAGGCAAATGGAAACTACAACAACAAAAAAGCTGGGGTAGCAATACTTATAGCAGACAAAAGGCTATAAGCGGCAAAGAAGGACATTTCACAATGACAAAGGGATTCATCCAACAAGAGACTATAACCCTCGTAAACAATTATGCACCCAACATAGCAGCACCTAAATATAAAAAGGAAATATTGACAGCATTATTTACAATAGCCAAGATATGGAAGCAACTTAAGTTTCCATCAATAGATGAGTAGATAAAGAAGATGCGGTACATATAGACAATGGGCTATCACTCGGCCATAAAAGAGAATGACATCTTACCGTCTGCAACAACACGGATGGACCTAGAGGGTATTACACGAAGCGAAATAAGTGAGACAGAGAAAGACGAACACCATATGATTTCACTTATATGCGGAATCCAAAAAATGAAATAAATGAACAAACGAAACAGAAAGACTCATAGATACAGAGAACAAGCTGACGGTTGCCAGACGGAGGGGGTTGGGGGCTGGGTGTACAAGGGAAGAGATGAAGAAGCACAAAGTGGCAGTTACAAAATAGTCAAGGGGATGTGGAGTACAGCACAGGGAATACAGTCCACGATACTGTAAACCTACGTATGGTGCCAGGTGGGGACGGGACTTATTGGGGGATCGATTCATACATTATATAACCGTGTAACCACCACGCTGCACACCTGAAACTAATATGATATTGTATGTCAACTGTAATTAAATTTTTTTTTAATTTCTTGTTTTTAAAGCTCTAATTCTCAGAATATTCCCTTTTCCGTCCTATCCTATTTTTATTCCATGAATGCAAAACCTTCTATTATATCCTGGAAACTACTGATTTGCTTTTTTTTTTTTTAAGATTTTCCTTCTCCCCATCAAAAGAAAAGTTATTTTTCTCTCTTTATAGTTTTGGTCTCTACTTTCTGTAGGAGCTGCCTTCTTCGGAAGTCTGGCAATACTTTGGGGTTTCTTACATTTCAGAGTGGGGGTGTTAAAAGGCTGACTGGCGTTGCTGGGCACAGAGGTGGGGGCTGCTGACCTTGGAGATCGCTGTACGGAGACTGGGTCACCCCGAGAGGAAACCCCAATGTGAGCGTCTGTGTTTTCTCAAATTACACAGAAAAGGACGCTCTCATATTCCGACATATAAGGGCTGGGGGTGTCTGCCGACTGTCATTGGTTTAGAACTGAGCATCCTAAGCAGACACACTCAGTTTCTTTCCTGAGATTAGCCAAGTGTGACTAAAAGAGAAGATCTCCCTCTTAAATCCAAAGCAATAAAGATGTCACACACGCTCCCCACACACGCACGCGCGCGCGCACGTGTGTCCAGCTCCGACTTCAGATTGCCAGTTATGAGTCAATAAATTCTCTTCCCTCCTTAAGCCAGTGCCAATATACCACTTTTTCATCTTGATTCTGTTTTATTCGTCGTGATAAACATTAAACTGTCATTGAGCAACCAGAGTTCAAAACTGAAATTATCCAAACTCGGGAGAGACGGCAAAACTTTACATTGTGGTGACGAAGCTGCCTTAGCTCTGCCGCCCACTCCTGCCTCCCCTCCGGGAGAAGGTAGGCTCCCAAAAGCTTACTATTCAGAGGGGCTCGCCCTCCTAAGCCTTAGTCTAATAACGGCGATGAAAAAGAAATGCTGTATTTATTTTAAAGTTACCCAATTTTCCAGGCCCTTCCAACTGATCTGCCTTAAAGGAGTTCAAGAAATCCGCAATTTTAATAACTAACGACATACTCATAAGTTCGAGCTTGTTACTCTGAAATTTGTTTTTGTTTTTGTTTTTGTTTTTTTAACGTGACTCAGAAAAGGAAATATCCTCCGACAGAAAATAAAATGTTAAGGTCTAAACTAAAAGCTTATGAAACTCCAGATGGGCTCTAGCTGCCCCTGGAAGCCCAGGCCGTCTAAAAATCACAGAAGAAACCTCCTCATTTCACACTCCAGACATTCCAAAATGAGCACACGACACTTCATATAAACTAAGACCTTTCAAAATATTTCAATCAACATGGAAAATCTCGGTGGATTCTGAAAGAGGCACAACCAACTTTTTTTTTTTTTTACCCAAACCTGATCTCTGAAAAATCATTGCTTGCATCTTCCTAAGAAGCAACATGCAAAGGTATCTGCAAGAACCATATTTGTAAATGGCTTTGCATATGAAAAAGCAGTGCGCAGTGCCCAGCGCTATTATCAAGGAGAGCTTCCTCCTATTTCTGTTCCTCTTGTCGGCCAGATCACTCTGCTAATAACGTCTGCCTGAGCCCATCCATCTCCTCCCTGCTCCTACCAGCCAGCTCTCAGCCTGTCTGACAGACAGACCCTGCCTGATCCCATCACCCAGTGAGAGGAACTGATTGGATTCTTTGGGGCAGAAGGCTCATAGAATTTTGCCATCCCCTATATGCTCCGAGCCTGATTTGCCTTGATTAGGACAGCAATTTACTGGCCATTTTTCAACCGAGATTCATTGGTTTTCACTCTACATAGATTGAAATCTGACACAAAACGCTGCCCCAGCATAAGAAATGCTAATTTGCTTACAATCAGGTTCATACCTCAATACTGGGAAATAAGATATGTTGAGAATAATGGTCAATGCCGGGGCTGGCGGCAGTCTGCTGTTCCCATGATAACATACTGTGTCTTCTAACTCGTGGCTTTAACTGTCACCTCTTAATCTCCCAATCAAAGAGCACGGATTACTCGGTGAGCTAAATCAGTCATTCAAAACGGTCATGAGAAAAATAAGAGCCTTCCATGTTCCTCGATCAACAGAAAACCCAATCTGAGGGCAGACTAGCCCATCTTGGAAGTACACTTATGTATTTACTATTTACCTACAAATTATGTATTATTTCTTTTTCGTAGTTGGAGATTCTCAATGACTCTCTTGATCAACTAGACAAAAAAGAAATGCATAAGAATAGAGAAGCTCTGAAAAACATTCTTAACTAACATAATCTAATTGACACAGATCGGACACCGCACCCAACAATGGCAGAATTTACACTCTTTTCAAATGCTCATGAAACAATCACGAAGATAAACCATATGCTGGACCATAAAATGAGTCTCAATAAATTTCAAAAGATTAAAATTTTACAGAGTATATTCTCCAACCACGATGGATTAAGTTGGAAATCAGTAACAATATCTGGGAACTCCCCCATTATTTGGAAATTAAGAAACACTCTTCTAAGTAACCCATGGGTCAAAGAAGAAATCACAGGGAGAAAATATTTAAAACGAATGATGCAGCTAAAAAAGTGCCTAGAGGGAAATTTATAGCTATAAATGCATATTAGAGGAAGAAAAAAACAAGTTTCTACTTTATGAAGTTAGAAAAAGAAGGGAACGTGAATCCCAAAGTCAGTAGAAAGAAAAAAGATAACAATAAAATAAATTAATGAAATCAAAAGTTGGTTCTTTGAAAAGATTCATAGTTAAACCTCTAGCAAAAACTACCAAGAAAAAAAGAGAACACGAATTAATCAATAGGAATAAGAGGAGGCTAAATTGCACATGCTTTATGCATCAAAAGGATACTAAGATATTATAATAAACAATTTGTTTTAGTGGAGTACGATCTCTTGCAGCTTTCTGAGAATGATACTTGGAAGGCCATTTATTTTTTGAAAACTTACATACTTGAAAATAGATTATTTGTGGTCACCCTTGGTACTCTGGCTGAGTATAGAATTCTGAATTGAACATAATTTCCTGTCATTTTAGTAAAAAACAAAAAACTTATCTGCTTTGAAGAGAAGCCCCCCAAAATTTTTTTAACTTTATTTTATTAATTTCAAGTATACAGTACATTGGTTACACATTTATATAGCTTATAAAGCGATCCCGCTAATTGCTTTGTCTCTTCTGGCTCCCCACCTAGCCATTACTGCGTTCCCTGTGCCGTGCTCCCCATCCCCGTGACCATCTATCAACTACTAATTTGTACTTCTTTAACCCTTCACCCCATTCCCCTAACTCCCCAACCCCCGTCCCCTCTGGCCGTCACCAGACTGTCCTCTATATTTGCGAGCCTGTTTTTGATCAGTCTGTTCTTTTTGTTCCTTAGATTCCACCGAATTATGTATTATTAACTACATATCTACTACAAAGGATGAAGTCTAGAAATATCCAACTAAATCTACCACATGACGAATAGGTTTGTCTGTGCATCGAGGTAGCGATTCGGGGTTTTTTTATACAAGAAATGTACTCACAAGTCACAGGGGTAAACTCTGTCCTTCGGTAGGCACAGGACTGACAAGAAATCCTTGACACAGAAGGGCTTGGCGACAAGGCCTCACGAAGAAGCATGGCTTTCAGAATGAGCACAGACATCTTGGACAAACCCCAAACACAGAACTTCCCCGTCACCTTCAAGTAAATATCACGAAGAATGAACCAGAGCACCAATCTGAGTGTGTAACAAAGCCAAGTAACCTCACAGTCAATGGGATCCGTGAGTCTCATACCGCACACCTGTGCATGTAAGTCATTTTCAGTAAACCAGCCGTGTTCTACATGTGGTCATGGAAACGCAGACAGAAAACTAAACGAGGCATAGACAACGGCTAATAACAGCGCCGAAGTTTCTGAAGTCATCGCTATGAACTGATTACTTCAAGCCGGACAGACGCACGGGACTGACGCCTGAGAGATGCCCGACGAAGCGTCACCTCACACGGGAGACCAGACACGGGCCATGGATGCTGCCGACACGGTGGGCTCATCCCGAAGCCACAGCCGAGAGGAAGCCCGGGCTGGACTCCCAAAATATCTGAAGGGTGTTTCAGGTCTGTACTTTAAGCTGTAGATAGGCCCACAAAATTGGGCATAAGTCAAGTTTTATAAATTATGTCATTTAAATGCATGAAGAAAGGCTTACTCTAGTGAAGTCCAACTGCCAATCATTGTGCAAAGTCAATAAAAACACTCTAATTTACCGTGGTTGGTAAAGGACAGGTGACAGGTAACCAACCCGGCAGGGGGTGGCGTTTCCACTATAAGGGTCACTTACAGAATGTGCTTTTGGCCTTTCACCCACCACGAGCAACACTGTTCTCAGCTGCAAAGCACGGGGACTGTTCTGGAAGCCTCCCGCAGTCACACTTCCACTTAGACATAGCTGGGACTCGGGCCTTCGCTGGCCTTCCTTGTTAAAACTCACGTGTGTACGGTGGGGACAGTGATGCAGCAGCCACGCGAATGGAGGCACCGCTTGACAAGGGGAATGTTCCCCATCGTCCCGAGCCAGATCTCAAAAGTTTTCTGGAAAGGGGCGAGTGAGGCCCTAAATGCCTGGCTGGCTTCTCAGAGACTTAACGTGATAAGCTGCAAAGAGCCAGTTGTTCGCGGCAGCAGAGGGCCGGAAAGGAGAAGAGGGTGACCTGCACGTTACAGTTCGCTGGCAGGAAGAAAGCAGATGTGACTTAGTCTTGAAGACAATAAATGACAATGGCCAAAATTCCAAACTCCAAACTCTGTTACCCCAGAGCCACACTCTTGCCCCCACACGGATCGTCAGCACGGAGAACTCTGACCGTGTGTGTGATTCCAAAGGCGGCTGCTTTTCAGGATAAAGTGATATAGAGCAGGGGTCCCCAACCTCCGGGGACACAGACCAGTACCAGTCCATGGCCTGTTAGGAACCAGGCCACACACCAGGAGGTGAGCGGCAGGCAAGTGAGCGAAGCTTCATCTGTATGTGCAGCCGCTCCCCAGCGCCAGCATCACCGCCTCGGCTCCGCCTCAGATCATCAGGCATTAGGTTCTCACAGGAGCACCGGTCCCTGGTGCCAATAAGGTTGGGGACCGCTGATGTAGAGAATGAGCCAGGGGAGACGCAGCAGAGAAACACAGAAGTTGCTCCGCGACCATCGACTTTTATTAAAACGATGGCATCTACCTGTTGGCATCTCCTTACCTAAGACCAGGTAGCACGCCTGGCAGGGATTGGCTACCCCAGGGCAGGCGGCCCTGAGCATGTGAGAAGCTGTCAGCCTCACTGGGAGCCATCACCAGCAGCTTCCTGCGAAGCTTGCTTTTCTGTGCAGTTAGCTTCTCAGAAAGAACATTCTGGTCCTGGCTTGGGGCCACCTGCCTGCCCTCAGCTCTGCTGGGAAAGCTCGCTCCTAAATGCCCGACACAGCCACAATTCCTGCTGAATCTTACCTACCACCGAATAAATATCTGAAAAATCAGCAAAAAAAAAAAAAAGAATAAAAAAGCCTAGAAGATGAGTCTCTCAAAAACACATCTTTTTACACACTCAGGACTTTACAAGCCTCTTAATGGGGCCGACTGGAACATTAAGGCCGAGAACCGCAAAGAAGTACCAGGACGAATAGCGTGCAGGATGAGGACAGCAGCGACGCAGCATCAAAACCAGGGTGACACGTGGGCGCTGTAAACCTTAGCAAATCGATCCAGGCCGAATGAGCAAAACCTACGGGATCCAACCTGTGCCCTCTGACAAAAGGTCAGAGGCTGCGGTGGCGCTTCCCCTGCGGCTCGTCCATTAACACACAGAAGACTGTGTGACGGAATAGTGACGATCAAAGGCAGCCGAAGCTTAACTGCGCGCGGTGACAGCAACGACATTCACGGATGAAACAAGGAGGCTGCCTGCAGAAGCGGACGCTGGCCCTCAGCGGCCCTCATCCTCGTCCTGGTGAAATTCTCAAGGACTCCCTCCTGCTCACCTGCGCGGGTGAGCCAGCCCGCGCATCCTGCCCAGCGCCTCGTTCCCGCTTCTCCGCCCTCCCAGAAAGGCGGGGTGCTCCTTGCGCTGACGCTTCGCCCCCCGACCTTTTGTCCATCCCTATCTCTGCTCATTTTCTAGAACATTCCTCCAAACTCCCCGCAGCGCTTGAGAAGCAATGCGTCTCCTTCAGACATAGCAGCAACTAGAAGGCTGTTTAGAAACAGTGTCTTAGGAACCTCGGTCCTTTGAAATCACAGAACGCTACCAACCTATGCCATGCATGGAGTGGCGTCATTTATCGCAAACGACAGATGCCCTCTCCTAGCTCATGCCCAGGGAGCGTTGTCACTTAGGACATAGACAAGACGACGATGACTATGAGTATATAAATGTTTTTCTTAAAGCCACCCAGAGGGGAAACAGACATAGGAAAAAGGAAAAATGACGACAAGCATGAACGCTCCCTCACGCACCTCTCAAAAGGGTTGGAGAGATTTTTTTTCCTCTAACAAAATTAGTGCATTTGTCACCAAGCTATAAAAGTAAACATGTCTTTTCCTTTATTTATTTATTTATTTATTTATTTATTTATTTATTTATTTATTAGCTAAAAACCATTATTTAATATTGTCTGTCACACACTCTTTTCTTCTATTATTGAGTTTTTTGTTTTTTGTTTTTTGTTTTTTTTAAATTAGGAGCACAGCATTAGGAAACGCGGTTAGCCTTAATACGCTGGCTAGATCTTTTCCCTTATAAAGCAGGTTTGTTAAGATACATTTGGGTCCAGCGAGAATTCTATCTTGCCATTCATTCAAGAACAAGAAAAGCCAAAAACAAGAGATTGAAGACTAAAGGAAAGTGATGTAGCTCTTCCCGTAAGTGACCTGAGGCGACCTCCGAAAATGGTCCACTATCCACTTGACCCAGACAATCCCACGAAATCACGCAAATCAAGAGGCTCAAATCTTCGTGTTCGCTTTAAGAACACTCGTGAAATTGCCCAGGCCGTCAAGCATACGCATATCTGAAAAGCCACCAAGTGTCTGAAGGATGTCACTTTACAGAAGCAACGTGTGCCATTCCATCGTTACGATGGAGTTGGTAGGTATCGGGGGTCCAAAACTGAAAAAGAGCACACTGTCCCTAAACCAGAAAAGAAGGGTGCACAGAGGAAAAAAATATCCCAGAAAAAACTGAAGAAACAAAAACTTATGGTCCGGGAGTAAATTTAGCATCAAATAAATACTAATAAAAATAAATAAATACTAATAAAAATAAATACATACATACATACATACATACATACATACAGAAAGTGACGTAGCCATGGTCACATGAAGAATTCTGAGCCACGGTCCACTCCAACCATCAGACTAACCATATTTACTGTACTTTCTAAAATAATGCCAAAGCCAATTTCTATAAAAAGCTAGCTCCTTCGAATTGGCAAAACTTGACTTTTTTCTCCTGTGCTTTAAAGGAAGTGAAATTCATTTCACCTCAGAGGGAGCAGCGCTGCCCTGCCAGCTTCAAGCCTCAGCAGGCAGCGGATGAACCCAGAGGGAGCACAAGACAGGGCTTAGAGAGGCCCCCCCATAACGGGCGGCCTCGGGGGTCTGTCTTCGGTACTCCACAAGAGAAGAAAATAATCTAAGACCGACATCTTAAGGTGAATCTAAAAGACTGTTTAGAAGGGAAGAGGTCGGCCATTTCCACTGTCCAGTCCTCGAGAATTTTTAAAGCTTATTCTCACCCACATCGGTGCGGTTTCGTCTTGACGCGGAGGAGAAAAGAAAGAAATGAAAACCAATTCTTTTCTAATTGAGATGAAATTTCAGAAATACAACACTTTCCAAATCCTTAATGGTCAACTCACAGGACAGTGAACGATTTTCTCTCCCGTCGTTTCCAAGACATGGGAAAAAGGAAAACCAAGTATTTTCACTTCTACATCTAAAAACAGTGATTTCAGCTTCCTGTAAAATCTCCGCTCTCCTACAACCATCTGAACCAAGTGCAAAAGCATCCTAGTCTTACTTCATTCCAAATCCAACACGAAGAAAACCCCTATTGATATGATCCCATATAACCTCTGCGAAGACTCAGTCTCCTCAATAAAGATCACAGCACACACCCACAAAGATTAAAGCGATGCATTTACAGCATCTCATACGTACTGAATCACCATTACATGGTGGTGTCAGTTTCAAGACAATATAAGACCAGGAGTTACTGGGGCTCTCTAAAGCCTCATCCTCCTCATCTCGAAACCAGGGCTAATAAAACTCTCATCCAGTAGAGGAAGCACAAAGCAGCGAGAAGGCTGGCAAACAGGAGACGTTTAAACAGTTATTACGTTTAACGTTATTCGGAGTAAACGGGTAATTCCGAATCCGATTAATTCCACAGTCCTTTCATCGGTAAACCCTAGACCTACGGATGCAAACAAATGTGCAGTTTTTAAATGAGCGCCTGTTTAAATTATACTGAAAATGAGACTTTGTAGGCACTTGCCATTGGAATTTCAGACTCCCGCACTAGACTTTAAAGTGATGCCGTTCATACTTCGGTTTTGACTGAAATGGAACACCATCATAGCAACTTGACAGATTTAGGAGAAAGTAAAGAAGATACGCTTTAATTACCTTTTCTAAGACACCTTTTCTTGGCCAATAAAAACTTCAGAGGGGAAAAAAAAAAAAATCACAGAATAAAAATGTGTTCCCCCTTCCCATGTGTCACCAGCTCCAAACTCCTATTCCAAACCCACAACTGCTGATGTCATCATCTGTGCTACTTTGCAGAGTTCGCCAAAAGCTTTAACGAGCACTTTATCTACCAAAATGTATCATTTTTGTTCTTAAAAGAAATCAAAAAGAATGAGAACAAAAAGCACAATAGATTCTTTCTTTAACCTGAGTCAAAGACATCTATCTTATCACATGAAAGTAAAATTTTTTGATCAGTGAGTGTCATCTTATCAATAACACAAGGGACCCTAACTGTCAATATATGGGGAAGAAGTATATTTTAAAATTCACTGCAGGTTCACCAGACAGGGAGTATAATGGTGGCATCTTCTAATCAGAACACTGCTGAAGTGATGGTGTAAAACCAATCCTTAAAAACTTATTTAGGGTCTACAGCCATGTGACCCTGAACAAGCCCGATCCTGTCTGATCTCGGAAGCTAAGCAGGGTCGGGCCTGGTTAGTACTTGGATGGGAGTCCACCTAGGAAGACCAGGTGCTGTAGGCATAAAAAATAAAAAATAAGGGACTGTAAGCTGACAAGGTCCTTGCAATCTGTGAGGTCAACCAAGGGTTGCCTTGCCTAAAAAAAAAAAAAAAAACAGAAAAAAAGTAATTTATTTGGGAACTTTATATGAATCACGTAACATTCCTTGTTATACTGCAAGCTCTAAATCTTCTCTTATTTACAATTTACAGTCCTGTCCATAAATATTTACACTGATTTCAACACTTGTTTCAGCCAACAAGATCATTTTTCCTATAAATTGTCCCAGGACATCTTTCCTATTCCAAAGAGAGGCAATACTGCCTAGTGGCCCAACGCAAACAGCTAGAACGAAAGTTCGAGTCAGATTCTTTCACTCACTGGGTTACCAGGGGGCGGCAGCCATCCACCCACGCCATCAACATTAGTGAGTGAGGTCCACTCACTCAGCCCATCTGGGGTGCTGGGACACACAGGGCTATTCAGAATGGTCCTTTCTAGTCCTAGAACTTATTAGAGCAAACTCAGTCAGGTAGTCTTTCTGGCTTGTATGCAAAGACACGCTGACCGAGCCCAGGCCATACCATTATTGGGGTTATTTGTGAAGGCTACGATCATGCTCCTGTATGTCTCCACCTTCTCAATGCCACAGAGCAGAAATGGAAACATGACCCCGCGTGGAACTTATGTCACTTAACGATGAGAGCGCTTCACTCCTGCACAGTGAAGTACAACCCACCGACTATTTCACAGATATCTCGAGCCATTGTCAACCAAGGCCAGTGGTGTTTTCACGGTACTTGGCAGACATGAGTCCAAAAGACGGATCGCTCAGCCACGTCTGCATAGCTGTGCTGAATCACAGATCCCGCCCTCTCTCCCCACCCCACCCCACCTCCAAATAGGAACATGGAGATCTGAGTCCATGCACTTCTTTCGGAGATAAGGAGGCTGAGGCTCAAAAGCTGACACTATTGGTCCGATGTCACACAGCTAGACCGAATCAGCTCTGAAACCGGAAGCCAGGCCTCCTGATTCAACCTCTCTGTCCCTCCATCCGGAATCTTCCTTACAACACAGATCCTGCATGACAGACCACGCTGAACGCCCGCGTTGACTTTCTGGTTTGCCGTGGCAAGTAAAATTTCCCTAATTTTTTTGTTTTCTTATTTGTAGAATAAGTTGCTATCAGGGCGATGTAGATGTAAGAACAGTTAGGAAAAAAAAATAGAAAGTGTGCCTTGAATTACGGACCGTCATTTCCTTTTGATAAAAGAATTCCAAACAGCGAAATACTAAAAGAGAAACGTTGTCCAAACCTAGGATGCTAGAACTGGAGGTGATTCAAACCCCACAATGGACCATTTTTGTTCAAATTCTTTTCAAAAGAACTCTTTGACTTTGTTGTCCTGACAAAAACTTTCAGGCGTAAGTGTATAGGCTCTGCAGCGTTGGCATTTTCGTTGTCCTGGCTTCTTAAAAATCCCAAAAGCACTGTGATCGACTAAATGGAAACCGCCCCTTTTCTGCTCAGAGAAATGGCCTCATCACCCGGAACTTCTCAAATTGGGCAAGTCCTTTGGGGGCAGTCGCAGGTAGAGAAAAGTGCAGAATGCCACCCCCCACTAGAGTGAGCGGAAGTATGATCCACATTCCCAGGAGAGCAAAGGAATGTCTCTTGGTAAGAGACCAGACAGGAGAATCTCCAAGGCTCTTTTTTTTTTTTTTTTAAGAGTCATGAAGCTATGAAGCTAGCTGTCGATACAGCTATGATCAGTCCATCGTTTCTGCAAAAACGGGAAAACTCTCTCATAAATGACTCCCATCGTTACTGACATTTATGTCCCAGCCGGATGGCCTGTTTGAGGTTCAAGGTGCCAGGATCCTAATGGGAGATGGGAAATAGTTACTTCTCACTCCAGCGGGTCTCAGCTGGCACTTCTAAAACAACACAAAGCAGGGTGGCTGATGGCGCTCTCCTCTAGGCCCGGGGCTGCTGAATCGCCAGCCACTGGGCAGCGTGTTCAAGGGCCTGAAGGGCTTCTGAGCACAGTAAAACCTTTGGTTGGGACTGGGGTGGGGGGCTTCAGCGTGGGTGTGTTGTCCCCCTTTTCAGGCAGGCAGCTTGGTCCCGCAGTGAGCTAAGATAAAGATCTGAGACAGTATTTATTTATGGAAGGGAGGAAGTAGGGTATGTGCAAATGTACTGCTTAGGGTGGGGAATGTAGCAGCGGATCTCCTATCTGCAAGGAGAGCCTGGCCACCAAGGCCTCTGGCCACCAAGGCCCCACCCCCCGCCCACTCTCCCTCCCTCCACTCCCGACCGCCTCCCTGGGAAACGGGCCTAATGTAAACCTGTTTTCGCGTTTTCTCGGACCCGGTGAAACCCGGATCCATTTGCTTGATGCGGACACGCCAATCGGTCCCCCGGGCGCCTCGGCCACGGTGCCAGGGCGGAGAGATGGGAGAAAGCGAAGGGCAGCGGCGATGGGTCGGGATTCAGGCGCAGTCCCCACCCCTTAGGCTCGGCGGCGCCGCTGGAGCCGACGACGCGGCGCAGGGACCGCGGTCCCCGGGGCCTGCTCCGGCGCGGGCGGGGGGTCGCACACGCTCGCACGCGCCCCCGGGGAGCAAGGACGCTAAGCGGGGACGCCCGGGTGCCGAGGTCCCGCTGCGGCGCGGGAAGGGGAGCGAGCGTGCGCGCCCTGCCCTTCCCGGAATCCCACCCGACTCCAGGAACCCGAAGGTCCCGAAAATCCGAAAGCGAAACTGCAAGCAGGTCTCTCGAAGTTTGGGGACCGTCTCCCCGGCTTCCCGGCGTCGTCCGCGCACTCCCGACACCACGAGTGCCGTCAAGGGCGGGCGCCCCGGCGGCGGCGACCGCTCCGCAAGGCCACCATGCACGTCCCCGGGGCACCGGCCCCCGGCCTCTGGAGCTCCCCGAGTCGCCCTCGGCGCCCCCGGTTCCAAGGCGGTGGTCGGCCGCGTTCCTCCCGCTCCTTCCCGCAAGAAAGGGAAACTGGGGCCCTACGAGAAGCCCGTGACACGTTCTTTGCCATCGGTTACACACTCGCTTCCACGCCGCGGCTCGGTGCAAAGTCGCGGGTTCCGAGGCCTTGTCGGTAGGGACCGCGCGCTTGTCAGCGGCGACGTCAGGAGGAGGAGGGGAGGGTTCCCGGCTGAAACTGCAGTTTACGAGCACAGAGCCATTTTAGGCCGGTTTCCACTTCGGCGAAGCCCACGGGAGAGCTGTCCCCGAGAGGCCGCACGGACAGCGCCGGCTGGGAGCGCCGGGGACGCGCTGCGCGCCCGTCCCCGGGGGGGGGGGCGGAAGGCGTCTGGGCCCCGCATGTCGCCGACTGCTCAGCCTCGCTGCCCAGGTGGCAGGAAAATCTGCTGCGGGGTCTCCCATCCTGGGGACGCTTACCCCCGGCCCCCACCCACGGGACACCGCGAGGGACAGGCCTCTCGAGCAGCGCCACTCTACATGGGGAGAGGAGGCGATCCTCATTCTGGGCTCCTGCAAATGCCCAGAGACCACGTTACTGCGTTAACTACAGACCTGGACGACACTGTGATTTAAAAAACATGATTTAAAAACATCTCAGTGCACTTCGCAGTTGTGCCATCAGGGTCGCCGGTCCAAAGAGGGTCCCCTGGACCTGCCCTCGCCAAGCCCCGGGGGCCCTGCGCGGCCGCCGCATGGCCCACGTCCCCCGGGTCCCCCTCGCTGGCACCGCGGTGCTACCTCCGCTCTGCTGCCGCGTCCTGGCCACTGGCGACCCCTGTCGGGGACCCTGGTTCCTAGTTAAGCGAGCTCAGGTTTGCTGGCTTTCCCTCGGTCTCCCCCTTCCTTACAGGCTCCGACTTTGTCCCCAAACTACATTCTCGGACCTTTCCCGGCCCGGGACGCCGGGCTTTCCCCTGCACCTCGACGCCCAGTCAAACCCCACGGTGACAGCCACGCCCACTCGAGCCCTCCAGGAACCCGACCTGAGCCAAGGGACACTTTCTTCCGAGAACACTGTCCCCATCCCCCACCTTCCCCAGAGCGCAACTCCAAAGGCAACTCCTCGCCTCACCCTCCTCCCTTTGGCGGAGCTCCGCGCGCCCCCGCCTTTCTCCCGAGCCACTTTCACCGTCCCCACGGCGCGACCGCCGGCCCCCAACCTCCCACCGCACCGCGGCCCCAAGGGTAGCAGGAGCCACCGCTAAGTGCAGCGCGCCCCACGCGTGCACACACGACACCCCGCGGGCGTCTGCGGCCCGATCGCACCCAAGACCCTGGACATTTCGTCCTTTTAACCAGCACCTCCTCGCTCCACCTACTCCGGGCCTTAGGACACGGGACCCAGCACGGAGAGAGCTCGTCTCATAAGACGCCGAAATCAATCACTCGCTCTGCCCTCCCGTATTCTGCACCACGTGTCGGCAGTTTGTCACGTCAAATCATGGCAGGGTCTGATCCCGAGGCGCGCACACACATTCGGGGCGGATCTCTTTGACACCCCCACCCCCCCGAACTGCACACACAGGTACGCACACTGATCAAAGGCGCGCACGGCTGTCTTGGCTTGGACGCCCTGGAACAGGCCAGCGGCGCCCCTTCCCCCTGCAGCGATGGAGTGGGCACGCAGACCTTGGCCGCGGAAAAAAACTGGGGCAGCTCACTTCGTCTCCCCTTTCCCACTTAATTCGCTAAAGAAGCTTCTGGAGTAGCCAAAGAAAGTCGAAACTAAGGGATGGCAACTCCGGTTGGGTTTTTTCCCACTTCAAAACCTTTATTTTCAGTTTTTAAAAGCCACCTTAGCCCGCCATATTGAAACTGGCACGGTTTCTGAATACTCCTTCCTCGCAGCTGCAGCGCTTCCAAAAAATCCACAAGTACCGAACGGGCTCCGGACGTGCGTCCCGCCACCCCCGATCGACCACTGCCCAACCCCAAGGCTACCGGTCCCTGGCTGAATCCCCTCCCGCCGCCCAGAGTCAAAATCGATAGATATATGTAACGGTTCCTACAGTTTGCTTTTTTTGGCGGATTTCTACCAACACACACACACACACACTAAAAAAAATAACTCCACAACCGGATCAGATTAGTAATTTTGAAAGGAGGTCACATGAGAGTAGACAACAGGAAAAGCCCCAAGTGACAGGATATCACTTTAAAGCAAAAACAAAAAAACAAAAAGATCACCCCAGCCGGAGCACACCCCGAAACTACTACTGACAATTTCATCTCAGCTGCACAGGGAAATGTGTTTTGGGGGGAGAGGGGGGAGCGAGTCCAAATATGATTTTTCACCCGCTCGATGGTTGGTCTCCAGTCTTCACGATCTTCCCCCCTCCCCCACGCCCCAACACACGTTCACACACACCAAAAAAAAGGGGGGGGAGAAAGCGACCCCCGCGCAGCGCGGAGACAGGGGAGCGCGGGGCGGCAGGGGCAGCTCGTCGCTCGCAGGAGCGCAGATGAGGAAGGCGGGCGGCGGGAGGGGACAGCTTGCCCCCGGCGAGGAGGACACTTTGTAACTACGCACGGACACCCGGAAGGCCGGGCTTTTCAAAGCCCAGGGACGAGGGGGAAGGGGACAGGGAAAGCCAAAATGACACCCCGGAGCGCCGAGCGGAGTTGGCGCTCTGCTCCAGGGCTGTCGCTTTCCCCCGCTGCCTTTCCCTTTCGCTCCTCTCCCTCGGCGCCCCCTCCTCGAGCCCGCGCCCCCGGGATTGCTCGAGCTCCCCTTTTCCTCTAAGCTGGAAAAAAGCAACCGATCGGCGCACTCAACCTGCGGGCCGGAGGTCTGGCCGGCGGGGCGGGCTGGGCGCGGGGACAGCGGCCGGCGCGCGTCCTACCTGGCGGAGTTCGTGTCCCCTCGCGTGGACCGCGGCCCCGGGCGCCTCGGGCGCGGACGCCGCCCGCTCGCAGGCTCGGCCCGGGCCCCGATCGCTCTGCCTCGCCCGCCGCGCGCCCGCCGCCCTCCTCGCGCGCCCGCGCCGGTCCTGCGACTCCCACTACAGCCTCGTTCCAATATGGCATCCTCTCTGTGCGCATGCCCGGCACTCTTTTTTAAGATTATTATTTCGTGTGTGTGTGTGTGCGTGTGTGTGTGTGTGTGCAGCGAACTCACTCCCCCAACGACCTTTTCCAGCGCTTGCAGAATGTCTGAAGCCAATGAGCCTGCGGGACGTTCTCGACTCCTTGGCTCGGCCCCCGGCGCCGGGCACGCCACACACACACACACACACACCACACACACACACACACACGCACACACACACACACCCTGGCACGTCTCACGCTCGCACGGCCCCCTCCCCTCTCCTCTCCCTGGGCTCCCCGCGGACACAATCTGCAGAAAGTTCCCATCACAGGCGATCCCGCAAGCGCATCTGCAGGGAGATCTGGGCAAACTCCGCACCGCTCTGGACACTTTCTGTTTTCCGGGTCTGCGATCCCTCCGTCCTCCGAGGGGACGAACTTGCGCTTCAGCCACCGCCAGCTCGTTGGGAGGAAAGACAAATTCGAGGCTCGTGGACATCGGCGCCCCGCCCACCGCGCCGCACCCAGCGCTTAAACCCAGCCTTTTCTATGGAGATTCAAACGTTTCCTGGCCCCTTAGGGGTGGCGGGAGGGGGCCAGAGAGGTTTTCCAGGGAAATGTGCCCCAAGGGGCAGGAAATCAGCGGGGGCCGCTCGGGCGAGCTGGCTGCCGCTATCTCCGGGACCCGGCGGGACGCAGCTATCCGGAGTCGCCACGACGTGTCCCGGGGCAATGCCCGGGCCTGGGAGCGCAAAGAGGGCACCTGGCCCGGGCCGCCTATGACCGTGCGGGAAAAGAGTCCCGCCCGAGAAGCGTGGCCCTCAGCGACTGCTGGAGCGAACGCCAGGCAGCGCCGCGGGTGCGGAGCGGGGTGTCCGGTGGCGCGTGCGGGGCCGCGGGCATTTGCCTGCAGCGTTGGGGGGTGTGGGGGGCGCGGACAAAGAGGAGCTCCCCGGGCCTAAGGCGTGAAAGCTGGCCATAGATTGAACGAAATGTCCCCTGAGCGGAAAAGCTGGCGACGCCCGAGTTGGCAAGGCAGAGAACTTCCGCGGGTGGACTTCGCGGCCCTGAGGGGCGAGAAGATGCTGGAATTTACTTCCCCGGGAAATCGAGAATCGGCACGTTTTGTCGGGGTTGTCGCGCTGTTGCCACAGGGGGTAAAATTCGCCAGACTCTCCCGATCTTGTGTCCATCTCTTTCCCATGGACCCCTCCCTCCCTAAGGAGGACCCAGGGACTCGTGCACATTCGCAGCTCCGCCCGCGGCCTGCCACCCTGGTGCGTCCTCGAGGACCGCGGAGCTCCGGCAAGTGAGGTCCCCGGAGGAGTGGCGGACACTCCTAAGGGAAGGGACAGGGCGGGAACCCAGGGAAGGAGTCAGCGCGCGCAGCACAGGCGGGAGTCCAAGCTGATCTAGAAGAATCGCGGCTGGGACGTGCCCCGAAGGGCTCTCTCCAAGCCACGACGTCTGAGGAGTCCCCTGCACTGACACAGCCACGACATCTGGGGGTCCCCTGCACTGACACAATCGGGGGATTCGGAGACGCTGGGCGTGCGCTGGCAGCAGCCGGACCCCGCGCACGTCCAGTCTGGGGAAACCGTATTTCCTGACGTTTTGGAGAGCGCTTTGCGACACATAAAACGCTCTCCTTTGCTTGTCATGCCTTCGTCTGAGATGCCACCTTAAGACCCAGAAAAGTCAAGCGACTCAGTGTAAACTCCAACCGGAATCTGCATCCCCCACAGCTTCCCCGTCCCCTCTTCTTGGGGACACCGTGCTGGTGCCCCGAGCTCTTTCACCTGAAGGTCACTGAAGGCAGAGACTCTCAAACCAACCGCACCCGGTCCCTGCACAATAACGCTCTCACCCGCACCCCAGAACTGCCTCCCTCCGTGCCCCGAGGCGGCTCCGAAGAGTCCAGAATGTGGCTCCAGACATTCTCATTAGCCCAAGTCATCTCTTCTCGCTCCTTCGACACAGTCTGGCCAGCAGGGAGGGAGGGGATGGGGGACGGTCCCATCTCAAGACGACTTACAGAGCGGGAGACCCGACTCACACAGCCTTCCCGTCCACGGGGTCGCCAGCACTGCACCGCCCAAGCGCCCTGAGCGCGGGTCCCTCTCCGGCCGGCACTGCTGGGGCCGACCGTGGGGGCCGTGACCCTGCAGGGGCCGCGGTTTGCGCCCCTGCCACGTGTCGTACGGACCTGGCGGCCTCGCTCAGTCCCCGGGAGGGGACTGAGGATCACTCTTCGCACCCCCGCCCCCCAGGACTTCCGGCCGCTGCGCTTTAGAGGGAACGCGCAGTCCAGCTCCACCAGTGGCGCCGGAGCCATCGCGCCGTCTCCCGGCTAGTTTACCAGGTCTGTCATTATCATGCACCGAATGCCATTTCATCACGATAAAAAAACAAATGCAAATGAACGCCTAAACCCTAACTCGATGACGCTGTAGACATTAGGATCCAATTTCTCCAAACTGAGTCTCTATGTTTCTGGTATCAAGCCCCTGTATAACTCTGTCCACGTGTCTAGAAAACGTGGAGACGTTGAATTTTTGTACCCATTGGGGTGAAGCAAGAAAATCATGAAGCCATAGTACACCAATGGTTGCATTGTTATCACAGTCACAACGCTGTCTCTGGTGAAACTTCTCCAAGTTCGAGAAACTTCTATTTCCGTTTTGCCTTTTCCACGTGACTTCCTAAAACTTCCTTAGCTTTCTCTCTCCATTCTCCTTTATCCAAGGACACCAATGAGGCAAATGAAAATTGGTTAGAAGACTCCCTGAGGCAATTAAAAGGGCCCCTTCATCCCACTCCAATACCCTCCAACTTCCACTTTTATTTCAAAACCAGACACTTTAGGGATATGGGTATTCGGATGTAGAACCCACCGTAAATCAATTAAGGATGAAGGAAAAAAAAATCCAGAATTGTTAGCCAAGGACAAAGCCCTGGTAAAAATTGAGTGTTGCAAAGTAAAAGAGGCTTTATACATCCCAACGCAGAGAAATTAAGCCATGTCAATCTCATGATTAACACCAGAAGATTTCTCTGTATTTGTTGACATTTACTAAAACTCTTGGCAAAAATAAGTCTTTGATCACATCAACTGACTGTAACCATAATTTCATTCCTAAATTATGGTTAAACCTTGAATTACATCACTTATAAAATGCACCTTCATATCTAAGTTATGCCTTCGGAGGGACTTTGGAATTCTTTTACATGGATGAAGCTAAATTTTATAAACTATTAAAATTATATTTGTTAATTGGAAAATATTTAGATGCTACTTGTATTTTCTTGATGATACAGCACAAATTAGGAATAAAAAAATGACTGTTGAACTTTTCTCTCTTATTTACTGTGTGTTCCTAAGTGTTACTTCCCAAAAATTATCACGGGAGATTTGAAAATTATGTGCGTATTGTTTATTTTATTTATGTTAAAGGCATATGACTACTTAAATCTTGGTGCAGTGAGTAATCTTCACACCAAGAAAAATGTTGGTCAGTTTGCTCATAATTATTCCACATTTAAGTTATCATTTCCCACTGAGAAAAGGAAATGCCTTCAAAAAGATGAACCATCATGCTTTTTTCTTTTGAGGAGGTGTTATATTTTTTTATTTTTCAATTAGAGTTGACATTCAATATTATTTTATACTAGTTTCAGGTGTGCCACATCGTGGTTAGACATTTATGTCATTTACGAAGTGATCCCCCAATTAATCTAGCCCCCACCTGGCATCATGCATAGTTATTACGGTATTCCTGGTTACATTCCCTATGCTGTACTTCTCAATCCCCTTCACCTTCTATACCCAGTCTTTCAACTCCCGGACCCGCCTCCCCCCCACACTTAGCAGTCACCAGTTTGTTCTCTGTATCTATGAGTCTGTTTTTGTTCTGTTTGCTCATGTCTTTTGTTCCTTAGATTCCACGTATAAGTGAAATCGTATGGTTATTTGTCTTTCTCTGACTTATTTCACTTAACATAATAATACCCTCTAGGTCCATCCATGTTGTTGCAAATGGTAAGATTTCGTTTTTTTGTTTGTTTGTTTGTTTTTTACGGCTGAGTAATATTCCTTTGTATATATGTACCACAGCTTCTTTATCCAATTGTCTATGGATGGGCGTTTGGGTTGCTTCCGTATCTTGCTATGGTGAATAGTGCATTATGCTTTCTTCATCTAGGAAATCTCTAATGACCTATTAGACATAATTTGCTTAACACAAAAGCAGAAGGGGGAAAGCCCCCCAAATAACCAAGTATTTGAAGAATTCGTGCAATCTTCTTTTTACTATTAAAACCTAAAGGTGTTGCCTCTTAGGCCGGGTGAGAGAGTGTGTCCCATCACCTCTGTCAGGTCACTAAGAGTGAAGTCTAAAGCCTCTAACCTTATTTTTTCACGCTTTCCCTTATTCCCAGTTCAAGCACGGAGCTCGTATACTGGGAGTCAAATGAGCTTCCTTATTTCATCATTAATTTTCTGTGTGACTCGTGTAAGTCAAGTGACCTCTCTGAGCCATTATTTTCTCATGGATAAAATGAGGAGCTTGGACTAAATATTCTGTAAGGTCTTTTCAAACGCTAAAGAGTGTTTATCAATCTGCCTCACCCCAAAGCCACAGTCTTTCTATAGCATTCTGACCCATCTCTGACAATTTAAAACAGCAAAAAGAGGGAGAAAAACGTGAAGTAAACGAATTTGGGAGGGGAAGACACGAGGGCCTTCTCTGCCAGCAGTGACGGTATTGTTCCGGTCACACTTCTGCCCCACTGAGGTGGCTGGTGTGTGTTTGTACTTACCTTATGGGTGTGGCTTGCCCGTGAAAGTGTCTCAGCTGAGGGGGGAGTGCCATGAGAGCCATCTTGAGAACAGCCTGGGGGAATGCGATGACTGTGCAAACAGGTAAAGAGCCCTCGGTGAGTGTCGTGAGGAGCAGAGGTCCCCAAAGATGGCATCAGGGCCCTTCTAGAAAGTTCGGAAACCCACGATTGCTTCTTGCGTAATCGAAAGGAGTTTCAGGCTTTCTTGACAACAGGAGAAAAAATAACAGTGCCCAGAGCATATTTAAAAAACGGCATGATGATGTCTGGACTCTCTATGACATTTCTTTAAAGAGCGGAGATGGGTCACTTGCGGAAATGCCAGTTTTGGCTGATGGCCTCTTTCTCCAGAGAGGGAGATGAACACCTGGACAAGTCACACCAGCTTCTGAGACTTCTTGTGACGTTGGATACCTGGTACTACTTATTTATGTCACCTGTGAGTCTTACTCTATATTAGGCAGATCATTTTAGGTCTTGCGGCCTCGTTTCCAGCCCTTTTGAGAGGCGAGGAAGCCAGAGTCCAGGAGGTGAAGTGACAGTCTCAAGGACCAGCGTGCTTGCTTGCTTGCTTTCTTTTTTTTTTAAAGATCGGCCTTTTTTTCCTCCACTCTCTCATAGATAGGAGAAAGGAGAGGGCGGGTTTATTTCGCTCCTATATTACACCAGACACTCTTCTAGGTGTTTTCCCATAATAGCATTTAATATGTTCTAATCTATAGTATGTGTAATGTCACTTCCAAATGGTCGAAAAATATGTATTAAATGACATATATTTCTCTGCATACAAAGCTGGATCCAGATCCGCTGTCATTACAACATACGCATGTGTTACGTTGTTTTGTCACGGAGCTGGAGTTTTCTGGAATCATTTACATTCTTTATGACCAAGGGTATTTATTGACTAATGCTCTTACACCAACTCCGCCCCACCCCCCCAAAATAATAAAACTCCAGCACAGGTTAGGGTTGTGGTTTATGACCCTGGAATAGTTTCACCTCTGTACGTTAACTATCCTGAATGAGACTGAATTTGGCACTGTGCGAAGTGTGAAGAGTCCCATCGGACATATAATACAAAATAGACTAAACAAATTAAAATGGGCGACCCAAATCCCACATCAGAAAGTGGGTTTCCAGTGTAAGCAAGTGGACAGTGTCTGCTCTAGGCCCGCGCGACCTGCATAGACACCTGTGATACATAGGGAAGAACCATCGGTGATGGGGTGGATGCCATAAGATGCAGCTTGATTGCAGCTTCAGAGTCCCCAATCCCTTTGTTTTCACTGTATCGGTCGCTTTAGATGATCTAACTGTAGAATAATAACTATTATCGTGATCAAAGAAGTTAATAGATCTATAAAAACTTGATTTGTAGTGCCACCTGCTGGAAACAAATATCGACTTACTTTCGGATTTTGTATATAGAGTTTTGTTTTTAATAGTGTTGGGAATACAGACATCAGAGGTAAAGAAAGAATTAGGTCCTTTATTTGATTACAGATCATGATTTGGAAGCTCTAATTTTAAATAAACTGAAAAATAGTCATATCAAATCATTCGTCCTTGGAATAATATAGAGTACTTACGTGTTTCTTTGAAAAATTAAATTGCTTCCATTTTGTAAAATGGGTCATTACAACGAGCTTATTAATAGAGCACTGTGATTTTTTCTTATCCTTTTAAAGATTGATTTTTATGCTCATAACTGCCTCTGAAATAGATACAGCGGATGAACTCTTAAAGGTTTTCATTTTAATTTCCTAATTTCTTACATCGTAGGAAGAGACTCAAGGACTTTGTAAGGTTTGCAAACCAATTTGTTAAAGAGGTGAAAGCTTTAAAAGTTAGATATGGAAAAAAATGAATTAATGATAAAAAAACAAACCTCCGCTTACATTTTTTCATTCAATGAATATTTATCGAGTGCTTCGTGTGAGCGCCAGGCCCTGTTCGAGGATTTGAAATACAGGGGACCGAATAGACGAGGCTTCGCTGCACGGTAGTTCTTTTCATCAAGGACACGTGACAATATGACCTGTCACGGGGAGGTTGGTACATTGGAAAAGAAGCGAGCAGGAAGAGGTATAGAAAGGGAAGACAAGGAGGTCTAGGAGATGAAATTTTAAATGCGGACGGTCAGGGAAGACCTCGCCTGTCAGGTGACATGCGAGCACAGTCTGGAGAGAGGGGAGTGGAGAACTCCACGCAGAGGAAACAGTAAATGCAAAGATCCTGAGATTGTCTTGGCTCCATTGCAAGGAAGAATAAATTATGCAAAAGTCCAATGACATTCAGCGGCTTAAGTAAGCTATGAACTTACAAGGTCTGAATTGAGCAAGGGAGAGCTAGTACTTCCAGCTGAGAAACCGTGTCCCTCACGCCCCCTCTCATCACTCCATAGTTTCGTCTTCATGAAAATATGAATGAAATATTCTGAGACGAGGATGTGGCTAGCAATGGAGTCATATGATGTTAAAAGGCTTTAAGTATATTCTCTTCTTGAAAAACAAAACTTTCACCGATGCTATAAACAAAACTATCCCAATACTATATTATTTTTGTGAAACTTTATCAACCTCTCAAAGTCTAACAAACATTAATGCCCAATTTAGAAAAGCAGACAGTGGCTCCCATAGCCTGTCCCTGGACGAATTGTTTTAAATTTGCCCGAGATAGGTAGGCACAGATTAATACCGCAGCCTGAAGCAATGAAAAAGGGTATAAGGAATGAAGAGACTTCGATTCAAATCCTTCAACAGATTCTTTATAAGTCAATGAACTTCTCTGAGCCTCAGACTTACCAGCTGTGCAATGGACGTAACTTCTTATCTCATGGGATTGAGGGAATTTAGGGAGATACGATATACTCAGTGGCTGGTACACAGCTTTGATTTGGGTGCTCGAAAAACATTCCCTTTAATCTTCATTTTTTGCTTAATGATAAACTAAGTTTTCTAGCCCAAACCATGGGTCAAAAGAAACCATAGAAAGAGACATTTCATAAGACAATGCTATAATCCAAGTCATTGTGAAATCATTGTTTTATTCCAGGCATTGAGGTAAGCATTATATGTGTGCATATTTGCATTCTTATTTCAGACTGCTTTGAACTCTTAGAAAGAACGGAGGTACCAATATGTCACGTACAGCTGGTATTTCTCGGGAGTCTTTTGTTGGTGTACCTTTAGCTACTAAACAGAAAAAAAAGAAGTAAAGGAAATCTGTAAAACCAAGATATTCTTCAAGACAGAAATATCTTCATCTTTTTTTTCCTCTTGACTTGAAGTAGGATAAATCACGTCGAAAGAGCCAATATTTTCTAGTTGGAAAAAAAAAAAAATACCAGAGTTTTTAGTCTTCATTCTACTTGTCAACTAAAAGAATGCTTTTGACGTATTTTTAGTTGAGGGAGGCGGGGACATCTAAAGGCCAGAACCTGAATCTGACACTCACCACGGCAATTTGTCCACAGGAGGAGCTCAGTGAATGCTTGGGGAGTTTGGTCTGAACCTAAACTATGAAGTGATAGACCTCCTTTCTCGAAAATGACTGTGCTATCACGGATACCCTTTTGGAAAAATTGAAAGTCATCCCAGTGACGTCACTTTTTTAAACTTCTTAGAAGAAAAGGGACAATAAGAATTTGGATTTTTTTAAAGCAAAGATCATTTCCGTAGCATCGGAGTAACTGGGCGCCCTACAAACCATGTTGGTGCTCCTGGGTTTGTTAACTTTGTGTTTTGTCCTTCTGGAACAGGAGGAGACAGCCTGCTGGATGGATGTAGCAGGCTGCTGATGCTCTTAATAAGAAAGTCATTTTTCTAAACCGAAGAGCAGTGACATAACAACGACATAGCAATGTGGGGATGCTGGGACCTGCAGTGTGGACTGTCCATTTAGAAAGCCATGGGTAATATGACCGTTAGAGACCCCTAGAAGTGGGACTCAAGATGTTAACATCTTTCTCAGCCTACGCAGACAAAGCGCTTTGCCAGCTTCAAAGAACGATGCAAATTTGAACCATTAATAATGTCTTGGGCTCCCGCAAGACGACTTGCTAGTGCCCTGGGGACATTTATCTTAATGCCACCGCGATTGTGTTGCTTTAACAAGCAAGGTGTCCACCTTGACTGGCGCTCATACGAAGAGGCCCTTCCTCCTCACCGAGAATATTAAGTGGATTTCTGTGTTTTCCCTCGGGGAGGCTGTGACAGGTAAACTTTCATTTACTCGGTCATGTTTTTGATGGTGGTGTTCTTTAACTTTCCCCTGACATTCAGTACGAGGATTCCAGGCCAGGAATTTTAATGGTTAAGAAAGGTCACGTGCAGTTAGCAGTTATGGTGGGGGAAAAAGGGAGAGATGAACTTTACAGTTTATCATGGGAGAAGTACATCACTTAGAGAAAAGGTTTATCTTTAGACTTTCAGCTTGAGGGGACAGTCGGGCAAATGAATGGCACCAGCATAGTGCTTCTGCCCCTCACCTTGTGAGCGTGAGTGTGTAGCAGTTAGGGATGGGTGCCGTGATGGTTAATTTTATGTGTCAACGTGGCTGGGCCTTGGTGCCCAGATATTCTGTTAAACATTATTCTGGAGGTTTCTGTGCATGTGTGTTTTGGATGAGTCGAACATTTAAATTGGTGGATTTGGGGTAAAGCAGATTCTCCTCCGTAACGTAACAGGCCTCTTCTCCTCGGCTGGTGGCCTTCACAGAGCGAAGGGTTGACCTTTGTTTGAGCAAGGGGAAATTCTGCAGTGCACGGCCCTTGGACTTGAACTGCAGCTCTGCCCAGGGTCTCCGATCTGCCAGCCAACGCCATAGATCTTGGACTCGACAAACCTCCACTACTGCATCAGCAGGGTCCTTAAAACACACCCCCGCACCTGCTGATTCTGTTCCCCTGGAAAGTCGCACAAATGCAGGGTATGATAAAGCAGGCTTTCTAATGTCACTGTACTCTGCTCTGTTGGTGGCTACAGACGCGGTCCACCGTCCCGTGTCTGTTCTGGACTCGCACTGCCCTGTGCAATGGCTTCCTTTACCACAGAAGGCACTGGAAAGCAGCAGGAGTCAGGAGGACCCTAGTGCGACGCAAGCCCGTAGAGCTGCCACCGCCACCACGCTCAGCGGTCGCTCGGCCAAGAAGTGAAGTAGACTCACTTGAGAGAGTGAACCTTGACTCTGGTTTATTTACGGCCCATCCGGTCCCAGCGGTCTGCCCTCATACTTATTATTATTATTTCATCGTACCACATTATTTTATTACTTGTCACTAGAGACAGATGGATCCTTAAAAATCAATCAGCATCTTTATAAACTGCCGTGTCGCTGACGACTATAGTTTACTCACAATTTCTGGCACGTTCATATTCTACCTGCTACATTGACTTTTGTTTCGGGGAGCACATAGCAGCGTCCTGATCGATCGATGCTACAGAACGCTTCGGCCCCTGCTTCAAAATGCGTTCTGTACTGGACCACCTCCTCCCCGCCTGGTCCAGGCTGCCAGGTTCACCTGGCCTCCAGGTGAGCTCACTACAGTAGCCTCCTAACTATCCCCCTGATTCTCCTCTAGAACCCTGCTGTTGGGACCCTGGACAGTGCGAGCTCTTAAAGAGTAAATCAAAGCGCAGCATCCCCTGCAGGTGGCGTCCCATCTAAAGTCCTCGTCCAACCTGTTTGCCTCCCCCGCCCGCCTCCCTCTCTGTTCTGTTGGCTCCTCCTTTCTCTTGCTTTGCTTGGCGCTGGGTCAGCTGCTCCTTGGACTGGCCGAGCACACCCCTGTCCTTTCATTTGAGGTCAAAGCCCGCAGCCCTACCGGCCCTGGGAGAGCACGAGAGAGCCCATCCCCTCCGCTCCTACAGATAAAGCGCGATAGACCTCTTCCCCCGCAGGGAGGGGCGGATCATTTCTTTATCCACAGGATGTTTCTTTTAAATCTCAGCTTTACATGCAGGTCTTCTGTCCAGTAATTGAACTTCTGGAGGTATAGTCTAAGAAAATAATCACACGAATATATATGTGCAGACATGTTCGTCTCTGAAATGCTGACAATACTAATTCGTACGGTGTCAATTCAACCGACCAAGGTACACGCGTGCAATTAAACGCGACACGGACTTTCGAAGTTATGCTGCAGCTTTATACTTATCAACATGGAAAGCGTTTTAAAGATATCATAAGCTCCATGATCTAATTTTTGTAAAAAAAAAAAAGAAAAGAAAAGAAAAGAAAAAGAAAGAAAAAAAAGAAAAGAAAAATACGTGTAGGTATGCCAAAAGGAATCTGGACATATAGACACCGAAATGTTGACTTCTTGGTGGCATCGTGAGTAATTTCATTTTCTGCTCTATGTATCACAGGGTGTATTTTTCAACATGCATCTATTAATTCAGAAAAATATTTATTTTAATGGACAATGCTTGCACATGGCACAAAATTCTAAGAATACGAACGAGTGAACAATAAAAATGAAGGCTCCCTCCCTTTCAAGTCCGGGGGTAATTCCCGTTCCCTCTGCTTTCTCTTGTCTTCCTGCGGTGGTTACGCTTTTCCATATATTGCTTTTATGATCAGAAAAGCAATGATACCCGTTCTATTTTGAAAAAAAGAATTTCGTGAAGATGAAAATTAAGGGTTTGGGAGTTAAGAAATGGAGAAACGGAAGCAGTACTATAATTACTTGGATCTTCTTAGTTTTGCTATAAAAGAGTGGACAGAAAAGTTTGAATGTTTTTCCCAACTGTAGTAACAGCTTTTTTTATATATATATTACGTTTATTGAAGTACATGCTTTTCTCTCCTGTAAGACAACATTTTTTGAGGGCAGAATTGGTGTCATGCCATTTTTGTGGCCCCCACAATGCCTATATACAATAAATAAATTGATGAAAATACTTTAATTATAATATTTATAACTCACCAAGATTTTATAAGTTATAAGGTCTTATCGATACTAGGGCTTATTGTGACTGCTAACCGATAGTTTGTGTATGGCGAGCCGGAAATATGTATTCGCCTAAGAGATAAATAAATGGGTATGGTCTGAAATAAGATTTACCAGTTCGATCCTGAGCAACAATGCTGTCAAATACTTATATTGTACTTACTATGTGCCAAGTATTCTTCTAAATACTCGACGGGCATTAAGTCACTTAATCTTCTTAACAGTCCTATGAAAAATGTCCCCTGTTTTACAGATAAGGGAAACAAGTCATGGCAAGAATCAGTACCTCGCCCAAGATTGTCGCACGGGTGTCACTGATGTTAGTAAGCCCGTACTTTCCGACGAAGCCTCTTAAAGCATTTTATAGCAGATAAACAGAAATAAACCCAGCGCTTTAGCAAGGCACTTACACGTGGTTGTTTGCCGTTCTGCCTGAGATCAATATCTCGGTTTCAGTGATGGAGCCGAGAACACTGAATCACAGCCTCTGCTCTCTCCTCCCAGACACACCCCCTCCCTCACCCGAAGACTGTGTAAGAGCCGCCCCCTTTACAGGTGACAATCACGGTCCAAGACACTGAAAGAAAATATAGTGGATATTTGTCATTTCATGGGGTGCTAATTGAGTAGTCAAAGAACATTAAAAGGTATCACAGGGGAAGTGGCCGGATAGTGAGGGCGTTGTATTAACAGCCTTAAACGCGGGGATTTAATTTAGTCTTTTCCCTGCTGGTAGTTTTCATTAAAATTTCATTAAAATTTGACCAGCATCTGAGAGGGACTCCAAGGAGATGCTACAAACACAAGTAAAAGGTATGCTGGACCTTTTCAGGGTGCCAAGAGGGGCAAGACGGTGCGTGCCCTAAACTTGACAGTCAATTCCAGCAATGCAGCAATGAGAACAGAGATCTGTGGGTTATCTAAAGAAATATGGGGATGAAAGGAAACATGTGAATTATCATCACCAATATGCAAAACGTGGTCCTTGGCCCAGCATCACTGGCATCGCTTCAGAGCTGGGTAGAAATGTAGACACTCGGGCTCCCCCCGCCAAAAACTCCTGAATTCAAATCTAAATTTCGACAAGACCTTCAGTCAGTTCACATGTACGTTAAAGTTTGAGAAACGCTGATCTAGTTTAATCTGTTATTTTACAGTTGAAAAAACCGACTGCTCCAGAGGAGCCAAACTCATACATTTATTCTTGGTATAGACAAAATGAAAATCCACGTGGGAAGATATAAAGCGACTACAACAAAATCGTTTCCTACGTTGAGTTGTAAACTGACCGCTACGTTTATCAGTCATTTGTGAGGTTACACATGGGGGTCAGAGGTGATGCTGAAATGGGAAGCAGCTTCGGTTTCTATGGAACCAGTTCAACTCCAGAATCGTTAAACCCCTAGCCACCCTTATCTGTACAATTCTTACTATTTCTTCAGCAAAATGTATTTCATCAGTGAAGACGATTTCTCTAACGTCAGTTTTTTCCCCTCACAGTCCTCAGGAGCAACTGCAAAAAAATTTTTTTACATCATCTTCTCCATCATATGGTAATTACTGCATTATTTAAAACGTAATCCTCTTCTAAAAATAGAAAAGTTAAATGCAACATCTTGGTTCTGTACTCTACCTATCATTTTAATTTCTCAATTGATTTTCGAACGGTATCAAATCAGCCAGGTATTTCTGAGAATTTTTTTCTTCTCTCTTTTGAGAGGAAAGATCCATTTATATTTTCATCCAGGAGAGAGACAAAGCAATTTTAGATTATTTGAGCATGGCTGGTCTCATTCTAACTTCCTGGGAGGGGTTAATGATTAATTAGTATTTAGAAACAGATTGAAAGTTGAAATAGCTTCTCTAATGCTTAGAGGTAGTAATAGGGTATAACGATTGGTCCGAAAAAGTGTGACACGTTAGTTTTTGACAAGCCTGAATAAAATAATCGCGGTTGACTTCTGTCTCCGTTGAGGCTGCTGTAACAAGAATACCATGGACTGGATGGCTTAAACACGTATTCCTCACGTTTCTGGAGGCCAGAAGTCTAAGATCAAGGTGCCAGCAGACCCAGTGTCAGGTGAGGGCCTCCTTTGTGGTTTGTAGACAGTCCCCTTCCCCCTGTGCCCTCACGTGGCCCAGAGAGAGCAGAGAGAGCAAGAGTGAGCTAATCCCAGGCATAGGGGCTCCGCCCTCATGACCCAGACACCTCCCAACCCAAAGACCCACCTCCAAATACCAACACTTTAGGGGGTAGGATTTCGGCGTGTGAATCTAGGGGACACACACGTTCAGTCTATAACAACATCCTACTCTAGCAGCCGAAATTCATATCCGGATGTATTAGAGAATCTTGTTGGGTTTGTTCATGTCGCCTGATAGTATCTGTCTGTCTTTTATCAATACCTTTCCCCCTGTGCAAAGTCAGCTGGGATATGTTCAGCTCTTACTATGTGCCCAGCACTGTAGTGGGTGCTTCCGCTCACATCATCACACGGACCCTTCAGTCCGGGCTTACCTCTTAACCTGGTCGTGAGTTTCACGTTTCTGAAAATGATGATTCTCATCTGGGATTTAGTCCAAGGGAACTTTTTCTTCTCGCTCCAGTGACTTATGATTTGAGAATCCCTAATGTCCAGTAGTCGAAACATGACCAGCACTACAGGAACACAAGAATCAATGCACTTCCAGGACCACCTGGTCCCATGGGACCACAGCCTCCCCAGGGGCTCACGATGCAAGTGTCGGAGCAGAGGATGGTGGCCGCAGTGGAGGAAATTACCATCAGAGCTGGAACGAACTGTCATCCAGGAACCAGTCCTCAAGGTCCTCATCAGAAACAACCCTTTGGCTTCAGTTTTTGTTCTCGATAAAAAGAAACATGTTATTTCCCAAGACTTTGCAAAAGTTTGATGCTTTCTCCACAAAACGGAATGTGTATCAATAAAGATGCTGAGCTTTTTGGAGAGCGAGAATTCTCAAGCACAAAGAGAAGCGACAGAAGTTCCATTTAAGTCAAAGTCACATTGACAGCCTTATGTGGATTGTTCCTCTTACAGGTCTCTCCTCAGGCAAGGAGGAAGAGAGAGGTGGAGACAGCAATTCAACCTGTATTCCTCAGCCACCTGGGTCTTCGGGGCTGCGAGGAAGCGTGGACGGAGCTGTCTGAATCCATAACAGACCGTCAGTTATGGTGTGTGGAAGAGGCGTTAGAGGTTCAGAGTAAACAGGAGTCAGGGAAAGGTCTGGGTGATTAGCAGAAGCCTTACTCTTTGGTTGCGAATGAACTGACCTCATTTTGCTCAGTCTTCTGGATCATATTTGATTTAGGGTTTTTACAACCTGAGTCTTGCTGATGACACGGTGACTAATTCCCTGAAGGATTCATCAGACTCCCTTTTAATATATCTTTCATCACCGTATAATAGTCTGTCTGGTGATATATGTGTTTCTGAAGATAATTATATCCCTCTGGTATATTTTTATTCTTCAAAAACTTGCACAGTCTTTGAAATCTACGGTCTCCGCTCTTTTATCTCGTAAAGCATAAGATCTTCCTTCGTGAAGAGTTCTTTCATAAAGAGATCTTAAAGTTCTTTACAGATGTTAATTAATTCTCTCACTAGGAAATTCTTCTCCCTATTTTGCATCCTTGGGAAACCTTGGCAGAAAGCAAAGTGACATACTAAAGTCATGTAAAAAACGTGACGCCAGAGCTCGTATTATATTACCCGGCAGATAAAGTCTCAATGTTCTCTTCAGAAAGAAATTGTGTTTTGAACTTGAGATAAACAAGGGTGATCAAAAAATCAAATCGTTACGTAGAAGAGACCTGCACGGACATACAAACCTGAAGGTTTGGCCACTAAGACTTAGAGTGAAACTCATATTACAAGATTTTATTACCAGACACATATATGCACACAGCAGGATCTCAGTACCCTACTACGAAGTGTTATTTGAAATCATTAAAACGAAACTGCACCTGTCAAAATAAATCAACCAAATACATTTAGTGATTCCGAATCCATGACTCTCGATCTTTTCTAGACACTCATTAATTCTTCATATTTTCTCCCACCATTAGTGTTTAATTTCCAAGTAGTCCTATCCTATAAATATAATGTATTAAAATGAAATTGGGTTTTTAAGGCACGATTCTGCCTGTGGATTCATCTGGGTTGACCTTTGTCACACGGTAGGCGCTTACGGTGCTGCTATGTGGTTTTTCCGCCTATAAAATGTTTATACAGTTTTACGCTGTAAAAGCCAATCCGGCTGACAAGTCTCGGCTGTTGCCATTATGTACATCTGTTTGATTTAATGTGTTTCTGATTGACAATGGAGCTTCCCGATGCTGTCAAAATAAACAAGGGACAAATGCCTCTCTAGAAATGACTTTTTTAAGAACGAGGGATTAAGTAAGCGAGGCATTCCTGCTGGTAAAATAATTGATTATGTTGCTGACTATTTGATATTATGTTTAGCCAGAACTCCATTGGGAATAGTTTATTACATTAGCATAAACAAAGAGGGAACTGCAGGACCGGAAGCCACAGTCCTCCGTGAGGGAACCTAATGGAGGAGGCTGCCCAGGACTTTGTGTCCACAGGGAACGAATGTTCTCGTCGTTGAGATGACCGACAGGTCACATGAAAACATACATGAGGACTCGAGGGTTCCAAGCGTTCCCCAGGCCATGTTTAAAAAGGGACCTCAGGGTTTTATAAATAACTCTAACAGTTCGCCAATGAAGAATTGCAATGAGGAAAATGATTTGGTTAGTAAAGTTGAAAACCCTGAATCCAGCTGGTTTTCGTCTTGATTTTTGCCTCAGAACGGTCTAGTTTTATTTCCACATTCTGGTTACACTCAGGAAAAATCTATTAACCTCTTTTCCACGGCCTCCTTCAGCAGGAGTGTCAAAAAGAGAAATTGATCCACTCTCCAAGAATCCCTTGCTGAGTTAGGCATAAAATATGTTATTGAAAGGCACTGGGCGAGCCACTACGTGCTCTTACACTCATATCTGCATGGTCTGAGCTGGTTCTGTAATTTTTTTGAGCACGTGCTTTCATCTCTGGATTAGGAAACATTTGTTTCTCCTGCTGTGTTGGATTTTGAAAGGAGGAACGGCAGAAGCGAACACATGTTAAAAATCTACGTCTTCCTTTTCTATATTCAAAGCTGGACGTTTCTACAAGCAGTTTTTTTTTTTTTTTTTTTTCCCCTGAATGTTCCCCCTTAGCGTGTGAGGTCATTATTATCGGCATTCACACAGCGGAAGAAACCAAGAGAGAGTGAGGTTTAGCAATTCGCTGGAGGCCACACAGGGAATAGAAGGCATTGCCAGGTGACCTTGAGCCTCCTTGGCGGCAAAGCCCTAGGTGTTTCTGAGCTTCCGGGCCCACGTCCTGCCCTCCTTGGCAGGCACCCGGGTGAGCCGGAGATGGGAGGGAAGGTGGGCAGCGATGTGCCCAGCAGTGCCCGGAGCAGGCCTGCCCGGCGGTCATCTCTCTCCGGCCCGCTGTTCCCTCCACATTCTGTTCACTAACACTCACCGGCAGAGCTACGACCACCCCGGGCCCTCCCACTTTCGAGGGGAGGGGCTGGCTGAATGACAGCTTCAAGATGATCCCGCGATTTAAGGGCTCACCTGCCTTAACTTGCAATTAGAAATGCGGGTTCGAGGGTTGGGGTAATGACAAAAGTACATAAAGAAATTGATACCAATCGTCCCTCTTTTTCAGACAGCCGGTGTGTAGCTTTGTAACTGAAGGATAAATAAAAGTCAAACATTTTTCTTCTATTCTTCATTGCCAGTATATTTGGGTCCATTACGTATGTGCCAATAGAAGCGTTTTCTCCGTTAAACTGTAACTCGGCACAGCTACCTCCGTGAGTGGGATGACATCCACATAAGCGACTCCCCTCCACGCCCGCCCGGCGCGGTGCTGAGCATAAATGAAGAGTCGGTGAGGTGAATAATCCTGGAGGAGTCAACCAGTATATCTTGTTTCCTGTGCTCTGCGAGGCACAGTTACGACAGCAGAATTTTGGAATCAGACAGACTTGTATTTATATGGATTAAGTAATTAGTCAAATACATGAACTCGAGATTCAGATTCTGGCTCCGAAGTTAGCTATGTTGCCTTGAACTTCATTTTTTTTTTTTTAACTCTTCTGCACTTCTCTTCCTCATCTGTAGAACAGGGAGCGTGTCTCCCACCTTACTGAGTTGCGAAGGTGTCATCCGAGTCATGGTTTCAAGGCTGAGAAAGAGCAGGCACGGTGAGGCCTGCAGGTCAGTCCCTGGTTAGAAGAGGTACAGACCTGGCTGGAGCACGGGCAATGGGGAGGAAGATAAGTAAAATCAGGTGTAGGATTTCGGATGAGAGGAGTGTGGGGTGGACAATCTAAGAGGAGCCAATTGTGGAGTTGGGAAGACAGTAGCGTATGTCAAATCCACGTGGGTGACACGTTTCAAAAGATGAGCCTATGCAGAAAAATAAGGCCAGAACAGGGTGTGATATTGCTGGGACCAGTGCAGTAGACTGGAGGCATATCAGCAGACTCTAGGCTGTTGGGAGAATTAAATGAGCTAATGTGAAGGAAACCGGCCTGGAGTTTTATAGTAGAGTCCCAATTCTTCCATTTTTTTTAACTTCCCCTTTTTCTTCCCTCCCCACTTACCATGAAATAGAGGGGATCACCTGCTCCCGAAGCCGCTGAAAATCCACCTGACCCAAACGTGGTGCTTTCAAGCAGCAAGTCGTTAAGTCACTGACATTTCTAAAAAGAGATGCTCGACAGCCAAACACTGCCAGGCACCCTTCTATCCAGTGCGACTCGATGTTTGTTTGTGCACGGTTTGAATTTTTTTAAGTGATCTCATCCGTGATGATTTAGTCAAGGATAGAAATCCCAGTTCAGTTAACTTTTTTGACTCAGGAAGACTACCTTTTAAGAAGATGGATGTGTAAATGATTTTCAATCCCAACCACTTTCTCCAAACCTCAGCTTACGTCGTGATAAACGCAGAACTAGGTTGTCCGTGTGAAAGCGACCCACTAGTGTATTTTTTGCCCTATTTTTAGCTTAATGCAATTATTTCCATCGACGTCGTACTATAGGCCTCCGCCACCAACCCACCGCTGTCTTCCTCTGGTGCTATACCTCATCCAAGCCCACGGAGTATTCCTCTTAGGAGGTAGCACCACGATCCTTTGATTTAATGACCAAAAAATAGTTCTCATGTGGATGAGTCTCTTCTGTTGCTCCAGGCAAAGGGACATCCGTGGGACAACCTGCTGCATCATTGGGAAGGGCTCAAGGATGCCTCTAGGCGGTCACGAGAAATGCAGAGACAGAAAGGTGGGAAGTGACAGATGGCAATGGCATACAGGCTGTCCCCTCCACACTGGGCACACACCTCCAAGGTGCCGGGGCTGCAGAGGCGCACCAGCCACTGCAACGTCACTCACTAGTCCTCTCGCCTGTGACAAGGGGATGACAGTGATACCTCCCCAGAATTTCGTAAGGATTCATTAAGATCGCACATAAACGTGCCCGTCACGTGACAGTCACCTAATAAGTGGTGAGCGCAGACGTAAGAGCTAGTATTTATGAAGCATTTAATATACTCCAGGCGCGGCAATAAGCATTTTATGGGCATTATCCTTTCTGTTCCTCTTAACAACCCTAAGAAGTAGGTATTATCGCACTCGTTTTACTGACGAGGAGACGGAAGCACAGAGCTCACACAACGTATCCGGGCTCCCACACATGGAAGACGCGAATTCCAGTTTCTATAGGCCCGCTACCTTTAGCTGAATATATCGGGAGTAAGCCCAGGAACCATGAGATTTGTAAACGGTTTCAGTCTCCACAGAGAAAGCTTCCCTATGATTATTATTAATGAAACAGTAAATATTTTTTACATATGAGCAAAATGACATTATGGAGAGTTCTAAGAGCCGGTGGGGTTTTTCAGAATCTGTTTTTCTGGAACCCAGCCATTCCCATGTGAGTAAGCTCGACCTAAGCATCGAAGTAAGGTCGTGGCGAGCAGAGTGGAATCGTCCCAAGAGGCAGAGGTGGCCTGGAGAGAAGGCAGCCTGGCATGGGGGAGGTGCCAGGACACCCTCAGTTACTGACCACTGCCGTCCAGAAACACTTATCACCTGCACGCAGCCCCAGAATCCGAGCTCCGACCAGCTTTCAGTGGCTGTCGTCAGGTTGTCGATAGAGAAATTATACTTAATTACAAGAGCGATGTAGTGGGTGTTTTTGTATGATTTTTTTTTTTAGAGGGAAAATTGTCTAAGCTAACTAAGGAGGGCCTATCCCAGACCAAGAGGGAGACGTCGTATTGAATCGACGCGGGAGAGCGTCCAGTGAAAAATGTGACGTTCGATGACACGAACGTGGAATAAACGTGATGAAAAGCACCCCGAGCTACGGGCTTGGGAAAGAGAGCGTTTCTCGTGTCTGGGTCTTCGAGGGCACGAAGTGGCATTATCATTCATCGCATTCCCGTAATGTGCTGGCTACTGGGACCTACGGTCCACTCCGAGCCCTGTCGCTCACTACAGCAATTGACAGATAATAAGAGGAAAATGAGTAATGAATCCTTTCATTGTGCGCTGTCAATGGCCTCCACTGAGACAGTCTGTGTTTAGGCTGGTGATAAAAATGAGTGATGAAGGCGGACGTTTATCATGAAGTAGTTCCGGAAGCAAAGAATGTATTTACCTATTTCAAAAAAAAAAAAAGCTAAATAATTTAGGTTATGGAGAAAATTCTTGCCTCAAACTTTCTGCGAAAACCACGCTGGGGTTTTATAAGTCTTGCTTAAAGGTGTGTGGTTTTTTTTTTTTTCTTCTTTTCTTTCTTTCTTTTGTGTAGCTTGAAACATATTGGCAAGAACTGTAATAGTAGTTGAGGACCACGGGACTTCATCTGTTTATTTGCCAGTGTGTAACCTTTGTCTTTCTATTGGGCAAAGACAGGAGCGTTAGGCAGAATGACGTTCGTAAAACATGTGGCACTTTAGGTGTCAAGAACCCTGCTAACGTGGAGATCTGTTACTCGTATACTCAGACTGTGGCCTTATCTACATCCTGAAATCATTAATCCCAAATTTTATCGCTCTTCCTTCTCGATCGTACCCCGCTCCCCAAAAGAAAATGAGCCTGATTCACCGTTTTCTTCCCCATCACAGTGTAAACAGCCAAACACTGGACTAAGGTGGGGACTTTTATCTTCATCCGGGGGATTGGAAAATTAAGGCCAGGGAAGCCCAGTAACGTGTCCACTAATAAGTGAGAGAGCCGGGACCTCCGAGGGGAGCTGGGTGGACTCGGAAGCCCACGTCCTCCCCTGCGCACTCACTGCGTCTCAGAGTGGGGTGCCGCCGCCGTGGGGCCAGCGACAGCAGAACCCTAAGCAGAGACGCCCACGACCTCAATCGCCTCCGGGCGCCTGCACTGTGTCGCGATCTGAGCTTCAGCTGGGACTAGAGATGATCACACTTACACAGACACTCAACGCCTGGTATTTTTCATTTCTTTTTTTCCGCAATGCTCTGCAGAAAAAAGGTCTGTTTTTTTGTTTTGTTTTGTTTTATTTTGTTTTGTTTTGTTTTGTTTTGTTTTGTTTTGTCAGGTGTGCAGACCTTTGCGCTAGCTTCAAAAGCAGATTTCCTGGCGTTTGCCGTGGAAAAACACCCTGAGCAATGACACGGGAAACTGTGACAGGGGAGATGAAAACAGGCCCGAGACCAGGAAAAGGGAAGCGCGAGGTCCCTGGGTCCACGCCCCCTGCTGGGAGGTGGCCCTCCAGGGTTACCCGTGTCACTTACGAAGCTTTCCGGCCTGGTCTGTGCCGCAAGAAAATGGGGGTGATGGCATGAAAGAAAAATGATCCCCTGGCCGTTCACATGTTGTCCCCACCTTTTGACCATGTGTGCGCTCCCCCGCCCATCACTCGTCCTGCTGGGAGCCTTAGCCACCCTAGGAGACACGGGATTGTTGTAGCCACCTCTGCTGGCATGACTTGGGGGACTGAACTACAGCTATTAATTGTAGTTCATTACAATTAATAGTTTAAAATCATGGATTCCCACTTTAAAGCAACAATCAAAACAAAGCCAACAATCCTTGCTGTTTTCGGCACCTGAGCGCAATAGTGTGGTAGAAAACAGAGGACCCTAAAGTCACCCGAATGTCACCTACAAACCAAGTCTGGCTTCCTTGTGTTCTGAAAACGCCACTCTCTCTAGGAATCCCTGTAACGTGTAAAATATTAACACACCATAAACTGGAAATGAAATATGACCACATCTGGGCACGATCAAACTGTCCACTCTGCCCGAACGGCAAGCCCGCGAGGAGATTGATCCAGAAGGATTACAGCGGGACTTTAAGGAGAAGCAGCGTGAGACCCAAACGCTGGAGCTGGCTAAGTGGCAGTGAAAAGGAGAGCCTGGGGGCACCTCCCTCGCTGACACTAAGCCGCTGGGTGCCGCACTTCTGGGGACCGCCCCACTTTGGAGCTGGTTGAATCTGGCGCCTGGCTTCGAGTGAGTTGTGTGACTGTGTAACCATCCAGGCTTGCTCACCGGTCTCCAAGCCCCAGGGGTGACAGGAAGGCCATTCACTCAGATCCTCCAAAAGAAATATATGTCTGGTTTTACACACCTGTGTTTTGCATCCCTCTGGGTGTTCCTCCCGGTGAAGCTTTGGGTTTGCAGTCTGGCCGCACCTGTGCTGAGAAGGTGACCCAGGAGAGGTTGTGGGGAGTGGGAAGGTGACCGCTGCGGCCACTGAGTGATGGGGAGCCCTGCCTGAGAGTCACAACTTGTCCGGGGAAATTCAGAACCTCAGGATGGCGAGACTCAGACTGGAGCGGAGTTCGGTGTCCCACCACACGGCGGAGGAAATGTTTGGGGCCGACCCCAAATTTATGCTCTAACAGTAAAGCATAAATCACGCGGTGGGGATAGCCGACTCGCCATGGGGCCACCACATGCTGTGCGTGTCCCCCAGCTTCACAGTCCGTCATTTATTTCCCCTACGCATCCCGGGGGAGGATTCGATATTGAAACACCCTGTTCAACAAACGAGTTAAATGACTTCTAAGTAAGAGGAACAGAACTATGGGCAATAGTAACGGCAACTGAAAAATGTAACTTGGGCAGAATCCCCAAACTATTTGCAAACTCGGCGATTCATAGACTAGTCACCTGCGGGCTTGTGAGGCTCCAACTGGCCCTACTCCACCGCGGTGGGAAGAAGAGTTAGGAACTAGAGTCCATAATTTGGGGACCTCACCTTCCCAGAAAAGAGGATGATTTTTCAAACATTTTATAAGTGATTACATAGCTATATAACCTAGAATGTAAAATTGTTTCTTTCCCAAGCTTACTCTTTAGATGGTTATACTTACAACTTGCATCAAATCTCTCTGTGACACCCCTCAGATGCTTACTTTTATTGTGTTTCCTTGTTCTGTCCCTCAATAAAAACATTTTCAACGTTGCAGTGGGTTATGGAGGTACTCACGTTATCACGAGAGCCAGCATTTCCTTGCAACTCCATGTCTCGTAAGTAGGCAGGAGCAAGTGGCAGGAACCATGACTTAGACTCTAGATTCTAAAGTAGTTGTCGCCAAAATTTATTGCATTGTACCTGCAAAAATAAATAAATAAAAAATAATTGAGCCTGAGCTCTTTATTAAATATGTAATTATTAATTTATACAACATGGCCGTGTACAAATATATTATTACTATTAACCTATTACCGCTGCTAATATAATACTGATAATTTATTACTGTTTATTAATTTATTAGGAACAATTTAAAAAAACAAAAACGAGGGAGAAGAATTAAAGGAACAAAGAAAAATAAACTTAAGTAGAAGCTCTCAATTCTCTTTCACATGACATCGTCTCCTACGCCCCAATTTTAGAAACCGTTAATCCAGTAACGATGACCATAAAAACATTTGCGATAAAAGGAGTGGCTTTTTTCAGCTGTATTTATCGCAAATAAATGAAGAACCCAAGAAAGCAGAGCGGCTCCCTCAGGAGCCAGCAGCAGTGTTTCTATCTTAAAATACATCTAGCCCCGCAACGTTGCCCCAAGTTCATTTCCTCCGGCGGAGAAAACTGCCTTGGTTGGCTCAGGTTTTTTTCCCCAGTAGCTTCTCTCCAGGACGGGGCTGAGGACACAGGCTCAGCCTTCAACTGATCGGAGCTGCTGTGCACCAGCCGTTTCTAAGGAGATTCTTCCTGCGCTTAAATGCAGATCGCAGATCGCCCGCCCCGCTCGGGGTTCGTCTCTGCCCGCTTGAACTCCCGCTGGCTCTGCTCCAGCACCTCCCGGTTTCACCGACTGATAAACAGTCTTTCGTGTTCTGGTTGAAGAGCTAAATGAACTCCCGGAATGAAGCACTGTTACCGTGAGCGTCCGCAGCAGCACAGAGGCCAGCTCCATCAGGCGATCGATGAGGTTTTGCGGCAAATCGGCGCGTTTGGCAGTTATTTGCTGGCACGTCGGAAATCCGGATGCGGAGTCGCTTTTCCCCAGAGTCGCCGGGGAATCTTGTGTGAGGGTTTGAGAAAAAGAACATGGGCTTTATTCTGGCTTCTTGCTGCAGTTTGGGTTGTAAAGGGTGACCTGCGTGAACTCATCAGGTAAACACTCCTTTGAGTAAGATAAAATTTAGTGGAAAATAGGTATGTGTATATCTATCTCTCTCTCATCTATCTATGTATCTATCCATCTATGATCTATAATCTATCTTCTATCTATTTATCCATCCATCCATCCATCCATCCAAAAATAATACAGGAAACTAGAAACACATGTTTAATGCATGTCTTTGAGCTTATATACCTCCAGAAATCAAAATAGCTAAAGTTTAGAAAGCCAGGCTTTCTCCACGGTTCATCAAAACCAAGCCTCAGATTGTAAGGAGCAAAGCCTACAAACTGGGTTGGGCCTCTCCAAGGAAGTGAATTAGCGTGAGGCTTGTGACACCGAAATAGGAATTTTGGAAAGCATAAACGTGGAATGTGCTGATTACATCTTTTGGTTTTGGTTGTCCTTTTCATTTCTAATTACATAATTTTAGACGGATAAGCAACCTTAGCCATCGGCCAACATTTCACAGAGGAAGCCCACACAGAAAAATAACTCACATAACGTTAGGCGCTAGTTAGAAGAAAAGCAAAGACAGCACGATCCAGACCCTTGAGTCTGAGACCAGTGTGTCTTGGTTTCCCAAATGCTGTTACAGCTCATACAAGACAAGAGATCTTTTTTCTTCTGGATTGACAGCTCAGCTCCACCCAAAAACAAACGTTCACTTGTGTTTTTCCAAAGCCCTTATGACTAACAGCTCTCACTGAAGGTCAGCAAAATAAGTCATTATCTAGACAACTGAAGAAGGAAGTTTGCTACATTTATCGGCATTTTTAAGTTTTCAGGAGATTCTGCAAACTCGCATATCTCACACACGCTGTCAATAAATTCACAGTTTCCTTTGCTCGTTCATTCACACGTTGCCTCTCTTACGTCAAAGGCTCGTAATGGACTCTGAAAATATTTTTAAAAAGACGTGACATGGTCTATGCTACAATACCAGTTAGTAATAAACATAACTAAATGCCCTATTTCGTAGCATGGTCGTAACTTCTTTTATATTTTATAAAAATAACATGGCCCTTGATTAACAAAATTTCACATAATATGGTTTCAAATGAAAAACAAACCCCCTTTCACCCCAGATTCCCAGCCTCACTCCTCAACAATTCCCTGTGTGCCTTCTGCATGGTGTTCTGTAAACACACATCCACGGATCTCTATTTCTGTATACAAATGAGAACATGTAAATCATATTACTTTATATCTTGATTTGTACACTTGGCAATCAATATACCTCGGCAATCTTCTATACCAGCTCAACGGCTCTGTAATTTCTTTCAAGCTACGGAGTATTCCGTTGAGATGACATACCATCAGTGTCTAACCAGCCCCCTATTATGAATACAAAAGTCGTTTTCAGTTTTTACTCTTGCGAACAATGAAGCAGTGGTGACTCTGTATACATCCTCCTGTGCACGTTCAGCATATTTGTAGAATAAATTCTTAGAACCGAAATTGCTGGGTCGAAGAGTATATTCATTTTCGAATTTTGTTACACATCACCAAATAACACTCTAAGATAACAAGAAACGAACCCATCTGAGGATGCTGTGCTAATTCACACCCCATCCACGGCGCATGCGAGCGCTAGTTTCCTAGGCCCTTCTTGCACGTGCCTTTGTCAAGGCGATAGGTGAGGAGTGTCTCAGTTCCATTAGTTCTGTCTTCGGTGTGAGATGCTTTTCATGTGGATACTCTATTTATGATGATTTTTATGTTAACTACTAGCCTTTTCCATTTCTATTACTTGTTTTCAATATCTCTTAAAAATCTTTGTCTTACGTGTTGCCGATATTTCTTTCTGTTTGTCATGTCTTTAGTATATTTTACTGTACTAGAGTTGAATAGATCTATAGATCTATAGATCTCTATCCACGTATATATAGCTTATATGTGAGAGAGCAAGACAGCGAGCGAGCAAGCGAGAGAGAGAGAGATTGAGAGAGAGAGAGAGAATCATTCTCCGATGATTCCTGAGATTCTGAGCTTTGGGTCTTGCTGTGAAAGGCCTTGTTCCCATCCAAACTATAAAATAAATTATCTCTTTTTTTTTCAGATGGTTTTACAGTTTTATTTTTAAAAATTCGAATGTTTGATTCTGACTTCCACTGTAGGTAACACCAAGAAAAACCCAGACACATAAAAATCATCCTTCCCCGAAGAGAGAGGCCGAGGAGGACTTCGCGAGCTGACTTGCAGAGAAACGAGCCCTTCGCTGGCCCAAGGAAGATCGGGACAGCCCCCCGCTCCCCGAAAGAGCTCTGGTCTAGGAATGGCAGGGCCTACAAATGTTGGCCCTGGAGAGGCTGCGGGGAGGAGGGGACATCAGCTGAGTTTCAGATGGCAGCGGAGGCCGGAGAGGTGAACTGGACTATGGAAGCATCTCCACCGTGAAACTAGACCGGGCTGACGACCCTCAGGTTCCCGTCCCTGCCTTCAAACTTTGACCAAAAAAAAAAAAAAAAGAATTGGTGAGGAAAATGCTAAAATGCAGAGCAAAATCCCCAAGATCCAGACGTTCCCACGGTGCTTGAATTGCAAGGCTCTGCTGAGTTGCAGCCAAAGTAAATGAAAAATAGTTAAAACGGAACCCCGTCAGTTCCAATATTGATAATTTCAGAAAGACGGCACCGATGGGGGACTGCAAGGGTTGGCCTAAGTATAAATCATCTCAGTCTAATTAAAATTTCAGCCCAGACCTGGGTGAATTTGATCCAGAAGGACTCTGAATAACCAGTCCTTCACCTTGTCAGACAGAAGGACAGGGCCTGCGTTCAGTGGGACTCGAAATCAAAACATTATTGTACTTCCGTCTTCACTGTCTTTGTATACGATAAAAAATGATGAGGCATGTAAACCAACAGGTGGCACCGACCAGTAATCAAGGGAAAACATAGTCCACAGATGCAGACCTGCAGTTAACCCCAGCTGTTGGAATTAGCATCAAGAACTTAAAAACTATTATTATAAATATTTTCAAGAATTTACAAATGGTGAATATAATGGGTAAGAGATAGGGGGTTTCAAGAGAGAAATGAGAACTCTAAGAAAGGACAAAATGGAAATTCTAGGACTGTAGAATGCAATGCCTGAAATAAAAAAATTTACTAGATGATGTTAACAGCACTTTGAATTGTCACTGGAAAACGTTAGTGAACTTGAACACAGGTTGATAGAAATTGTGAGGCTGAGTCAGAGATTGAAAAGAGATTTTTGAAAAATTGAGTGTCAAGGATAAGAATGACTGACTTCTCCTGAGAGGCAATGCGAGCCACAAGACAATGACATGGTAACGAAGTGCCGAAATAAAGCACATTGTCGACCCGGAATTCTATATATGAAGTGAAGCTATCTTTCAGAGGCAGCAGATGGACAAACCAGATTTAAAAGAAACAAAGTCACTAGGGTGACAATCATATGGAGAGAGTGACAGATGTGCAATTCTGAGGGCACAAAAAGATGTCTAGTCCCCAGAGTTCCTGTTTTCATTAAGGATGGCACTGTGTCCTAACTGATAAAAAGCCATTGTTCTTTTTTCTCTTGAGTGGTGTCTGTCCAGTTCCTGATGTATTTTCCTGATTTTTCTATTTCTTTCTTTCTTTCTTTTTTTAATAACAAGTCATCATCCGAAGTAAGAGAAAGCCTATTCCTTGCAACCTCAACGAAGCAAATTACTATAATTTCTCAAGACAAGATGGTTTGTCATCTAAGTTTTGGGTACATTTCACAAACATTTGATATTAAAGCACAGAGAAGAAGCCAGCACATCAGACGCAAAGAACACAGGGTCCCAGACTCTCTCTAGGCCACTGATACCTTATTACGCGTGAGGAATAAACAGCTCCCAATTAAAATTATGTAAATTTTCACACTCTCTCCAGAGAGAATGCAAAGAGAGAATAAAATACTACCCATTGATTTACCAAAAAGTCAAAGAGAACAGATTGTTGGCTTCAATTAGACAGTCCATAGTTTTAATGAAGAATATAGACAAGTGTGTGGGGGAAAGTCTACATATAGCTCTCAGGAGAGGAACAGTAAAGTACTTTTCACTGGTTTGCGCAGTCTAAGCCAAAACGAGTTTACGAGAGCTTTTCTAAATTACCATAATTATAATAAACGGTCGCCTGGCAGTATCATTTAGCAGTGTGTTTTATCCACAGCTTGTATTCAACAAATCGCAGCTTAGCCATTACTGGGAGTCGGTATATGGTCGGAAACATTACCCGCCATCCTCCCACAGTAATGGGATGTCATCGGTCATTTGCAGAATAATAGGGTTGTTTTTTTTTTAAGATGTTATTTGGTCTCCACCCTCGGCCTAGAGGTGGTCCAAAGATGGACCTGCTTCCTTGGGCTTTCAAACCTTCCTTTCACGTACACCTGGAAGGGCTCCTTGCTGGTAACTTAATAAAGGACTTAGCAGGATTCATAAAATTTAGTTTTCACCAGCTACCGTCAGCAGTTTCTAGAGTCTATCCAAGATTCAAGTTCGGAATTCTTCTAAAAAGCCTGACACCTCTTTTAGTGCTTGTTAATGTTGCGAAGCCTCTTTCGGGGCGTTTTGTCATCTGTGCCCTAGATGTGTTGCTATGTCAGGAAAGTTTGGGCAACAAATAACAGAAACGCGCCTCGCGGGCTTCACCCGTGCGGACATTTATTATTCTGCAGAACAAGAAGTTCGAAGTCGCGGCAGCTCCGCTCTTTTGGGTCTGTCTTGTCTCTTTTTCTCCCTGCAGGCTGTCACCTCCCAGGGTTGCCATGAGAGAAAGCATTTCCAGGCGTCACCTTCTGACACAGCCGTGTTCGGGAGAGCTGTGGTCTCCTGCGGTTGACTAACCCAGTCGCCAGCAAGGAGAATTGGGCTTATGCAGACAAACGAGACCCTCATGGCCGGAGCCCGGGGCGGGCCAGCCTCTCCCCACGGCGAGGCTGTGTGGAGTGGGGAACATTCCTTAGCAAATCCTGGGCACTGCTGGGAAGGAGGAAGGAGGAATGGATGTTAGCTGACTTAGGGGATTCTGCCCAAGTTATGTTTTTCGCCTCCGGCATTGTCGCTTTTAACCACAAATCACGATTTCTCTAGCTTCGTTACCATTAATTTAGTTCATCACGGGTCGCGGTGTGGCGATGCATACCTTCGTCGACCACGTTTTGGACCACGATTTTCCCACAGCTAAATTTCAAGACATGCGAACTTCGGGCACGAAGAATAAACTGTGCGCATCCCACTGCCAAAGCAGATAATTCTATAATCCTCGCCACCATCACGTTAGCCTTCGCTCGCTTCCGCAGGGAACATTGCTGTTATTTGAATATTTCCTATAAAAAAGAGGGAAAAGGGAGGTATATATGCTTAGGGGTATGCTACTCTGCCTCGGTGGCTCTGCTCAGTAAGGTGTGAGACCGTCTGCTTGAGACAGCAATTCGCTGTTGGCTTTTCTCTGGTCTCCTTTGCCACGATGAAGAACAGAGATGGAACCTGTCTTTCATCTCCTGGTATCCGTCTCGGGGCACGGAGACCCAGCTTCTCAGCCTCGGTCTCTTCTATCTGGAATTGAAGAAACGAGATCGCTTTATGCGGTCGATCTTCTCTGCTCCTTGTATAAAGTAAAAAGTTCAAGGCTCAAGACTAAAAATATGACTCTTCTGGCTGGAGTAACTCCAAGTTAATCACCGCTATCGTTGGGCATTTAATTCAAATATCGGCACTTAAACCGTACATGCTTCGAAGTTCGGGCCCTCGTCGCATCTCAGATCCCTCCAGTTGCTTCTTTCCTGATGATTTCTTTGACTCCTCCGACTCATCTTGCATACTATCCCAGAGGGATCTTCCGAAAACACATGTCTGGTCATGTCATTTTTCTTCTTAAAATCCTCAAAATGATTTCTACTGGTGTCTTGGTTCGTTTGGGTTGCCATAACAGAATACCACGGGTTGGGGGGGCTTCGAATAACAGTTCTGGAAGTTCTGGAAGCTGGGTGTCTACGATCAAGGCACCAGCAGCTTTGGCGTGTGGCGAGAGCCTCAATTCCCCATCCGTAAACAGCTGACTTCTCACCGTGTCCTCACTCGGAGGAAGGGAGAAGGGCGATCTGGGGTCTCTTTTAAAAGGGCCCTGATCCTATTTGTGGGGGCTCCACCCTCAGGACCTCAGCTAATCCTAATCACCTCCCAAAGGCCCCGCCTCCTGATACCATCCCATCGGAGGTTAGGATTCAGCATAAGAATTTGATGGGGATGCGGGGGGAGTCAAACCCTCAGTCCCTTAGAAATGATAAACGGGCGCACACGGCCATGTGTGTTCTGGCCTTCACCTGCCTTTCCAACCTCGTCTCTTGCCCCATTCCTCAGCAAAATTCCCCAGCAAAATTCCACTGTTCTTGTAGTGTCGGGAACATACCACGTGCTTCCAGCCTTTGCACATGCTGCTCCCTCTGCCTGGAATATATTTTTCTACTTTACCGTCTGTTACATCCCCATTTATCCTTCAAATTCAATCCAAACACCACCTCCCCTTTAAAAATCCACCTTTACTGGGACACGTAAGTTACCTATTTTTCATGTGGTGTTGGTAGTGTTTAAGACTGTGGACTTCAGAGGCAAACTATCCAGGTTCAAATTCAAGTTTCACCGCTTCCTGGCTGCGTGGCCTTGTTGAGACCCATGTGGGATGTGAGGTTTTGTCCTACTTACAAGCTGTCAGGTTTGTTTTTTCGGCTCTTCACAGATACTAGCAGAAGACATGAGACTCCTCGTTCAGAGACAAGAGATGTCATTGCGACCAAAGCAGGAGACCGAGCTTCGCGTTAGTTCGTGTTGCTTCCTTATGACCCTCAGGTCCCATGGTGGTGACACCAAGAGCCCATTATGGATCTACACACACAGTGGGCTGCATGACAGCAGAGGAACGCTGAGCTTGGGGGAAATCACCACTTTTGTAATAAGTGGAATGAAAAAGCTTCTCTTTGTCCAGGGGAAAATGTTACCTCATCCATCAAGGTTACTCACTGCAAACACTGCCCTGGGAAACAGCCCAGGCCAAGGGCGCTCAGGGCCTTGAGTGCTTGGCACGCCGACGAGGTCATCCGGGCACGCTCGGGGGCTTGGGTGGACGGCCTCTTCCCAAAGCGGTGGACACATTATTTAACCTCGTAGCGCCTCCCTTTTCTTGTCTGTTAAGTTGGGAAAACAGTGGCACCCACATCATAGGGACATTGTAAGGGTCGATGGAGCTCATTCATTTTCATCTCTTCGTCCAGCGTAAGTGATCAGTCAGTGCTAATGATCATTTTTAACAATCCTCCAATCTGCCCCCTTCCCGCCGTCCACATATTTTATTTGTAGATTTTATCATACCTCATGCTAAGTATTTGCTTACACATTTTTCTTCTCTACTGGACTAATTGCTTTTTGAGGCACATTCATCTTTGGATCCCAGATGTCGGTCTAGGGTGGGCAATTATTATATTTGTTGAATGGAGGAATAAATGAATAGTCTTCCTGTATACCAAACTGTGTGATCTCTGTAGAGTCCTCACTCCACAATTTTGATCAGGTTTGAAGACTCCAAACTCTTCCATCTTTGGGGGGGGGGGGGGTGGGGGGGGACTTTGTTCTCTTTTATGTAGTGCTGTTCCTAACAGGATGACATGGAAGGCTACTGTGCCACCCAGACCGGAAGAGGAAGGAGTTCCTCCAACAGATGGAAACACCTATCTATTCTTACCTGCTTCCATTTCCGTAAAATGGGAATGATAATACTTTCCACCTCACAGTGTTGTTGGGGAGACTTGACTGGGTTAATGCGTGTACAATGCACAGCACATCACTTAGCGCATACAAAATGTACGTCAGCTGTTTGTTCCTCGCTAGATCCCGAGTCTGAGTTGTAAGAAATCGTGGCTACAGGTACCTCAGTCACTTGTGATGCAGAAGAGAACAGACAAATTTAGTTTCTTTCGTTATTGCTTTATTTCAGAACACAGTATAGTGGGGGACAGGAGTCACATGGGTCATTGTTCCATCAACCGCTGCTTAGGAAATAATCCAGGTCAACCCGCGGATGCTATTCCTGTGGCCCTGGCTAGGCCCAGTGGGCTTCCTCTGACCAGAGAAGCAGCCAAAAGCGGTGGCCCAGCAACTATCACAAACGCTGGGCCACAACCGCACTCGTTAAATCTCACAAGAGCGGTTAACAGAGGAATTGAGAAACGAAAGGCTGCTGACGCCAACACGCGGTCACCGTTCCATGCAGACCCAGTGTTTTTTTTCCAAAATAAACTGGACTCCACATAGAATGTCGAATCCTTTTAGCTGAGTTTCCTGGAGTTGTGGCCCTTCACCCGACTGCTTTGACTGTGCAAAGCTGGCTGGAAAAAAAAAAGGCTTCCCCGTCATTTGGCACCATGCACTGTTTTGTTAGCTGGAAAATGTAGCCTTTTAATCGGTCTGTGGGTTACTGGTCTCTGGCGTGTAATAAAGAGCCAGAGCCCCTGTCGGCCCAGCAACCTGAGACCCGAGGCATGCGCACGGCCCTGCGGGCGAGAGCTGAGTGACTGCAGGTCTGCGTTTGCCTCGGGTTTCACAAGAGGCTGTGTTTCTTCTCCCGCAGTCCGCCGGGGTGGGGGTTCCGCCCGCAGCTGCTGCCGGCATTCGCTCAGCTCTGACGACGCACATCTGCCCGTGGGCTGCCCAGCCACAGGAAGCACGCGCGTCTTCGCCGAGGGGAAAGCGAGGCAGCACGAATAGATCAATTGATCCATCCATACGTACGTGGAGAAATTTATCACGGGAAACTGGCTCGCGTGGTGATGGAAGCTGAGGCATCCCGCCATCTGCCGTCTGCAAGTGGAAGGCCCAGGGACGTCGGGGGTGGGGGGTGGTCCAGGCTGAGCCCACAGACCCGAGAGCCCGGGGCCTTGATGGTGCCAGGCCCCGTCCAAGGGCAGCAGCCGACGCCACAGATCAGCAGGACGGTGGGAGGAGAGAGGGGCGAGTGGCCTTCTTCTGCCCCGTGGTCGGATGACAGGTTGCAGGAGGCCTGCCCCCACCAGGGAGGCCCACCATCTTCCTCACTGAGTGCGCCGATTCCACGGCTAGCCTCGCCCAGAAACACCCACACGGAGGCACCCAGAAATGACGCTTAATCTGGGCGCCCCACGGCCCAGCCTGGTCAACACGGAAAACTAACCGACACAGGCATGTATGGCTTTATACGTGTATACATCACATATGTGTGTATAAACATATAAAACATGTATTTATATACAAGTGTAGTATATGTACATATGTACATGCATACATGTAAAAATGCTTGAAAATATATAACCAGCTCCTTGGCTTAAGCAGTCTCAGCAGCGTAACTGAGGGACTTGATCGTTTTGCGGAGCAGGAGGCTAACGGGTCCAAGCCCCACACCTGGCCCAGAGCAGGTGAGGTTAGCTCCTGGGCGACCTGGCTCCCGAGCGAGACCTGCACCCTGGCCCGCGGTTCCTCCTCTGAGCGTCACGGAATTCACGCAGCCACGAACTCGTTTCAATCTGCAATAACCGACGTAAAGAACTCAAGCTCGTTTTCTTCTTAAAGAAAGTAGAGCGTCCAACGAGGACCGGATATTCAGAGAACTGTCGTGAATTTGAACAACTTCGATGAGAAGATGCTCACCGCCACCCTCACCCTCCTCCTGGGCTCGTAGGGAGATGATGCCTCCAAACCCTCCGGGCAGTGAGGTGAGGACCCCACGGCTGGCCTTGGGGGCATGGAATAAGGGATGATCCGACATCCGACACCACCAGCCTGGGCCCCCTGACATCCTGCGCCACTGCCCACAGCCTCTGTCTCCCTGTCTGCGTGGTGGGGGCAGAGGCAACTCGATGGGCAACCGCATAACGGACGGAGATGGGATTGGAGGACAAGCGGCCCAGGAAAGCTGCCTGCAGAGGCGTGTACGTGAGCAAGAAGGAAAATTGTTACAGGGGCGTATCAGACTGTGTCAGTGCCCTGCCCACATCCCCTGGGTCCACCCTCGTGGTCCCCTGCAGCTTCGGTCTGGGGCATCCTCACTCGGGGACCCGGATCTCTACTTTAGGGCTCTCTTCGGCCGTAGAGGATTGCCTGTCCTGCATGTGGCACAGGTGCGACATGCTAGGGGTTAATGCCTTCAGGAGCACCCCTCAACCACTAAGGGATGGACATCGCAGAGAGCGCTCAACGTTCTTGCCTTTTTGGGGAGACGATGGCAAGGCACACTCTACCCACTCTCCCCGCGGTCACAGCAGGACTATGCCCCCAGTGTCCCCAGTGGCATCCCTTTTCCTATTGCAGACTCGATCAGCTTCCCTCCTTCTCACCCATCTCAATTCCCGCTGCCTCGCCCTGCTTCTGGGATCGGCTCCCCGTCCCCCACGCCCACCCAGATCCGTGCCTCAGAGCCCTGCTTTGGGTGAGGCCAAACTAAGACACGGCGACTAGCATTGATTCTCTTCGTCAGATGACAGCCGAATGCGTAACACACGTGGCCTCATCTTTTTAGGGTTGTAAGTCCTAATTCTGTCTATAATTCTAGTGCGTGAACCAGGAAATTAACGGTAGTCCTGTATACCTAATACTTAAGGGAACCGACGAGGAATAATAAACAATCCTGAAGTTATTTACAAATGCGAAATGTTATTTTTGGAGTAATTAGCAAATTTATATAGTTGGCAAGGAGCGTTTGCTGGTTACGAAAGCAAAGCACACTCGGCATATAAAATTCAGAAAACACACACACACACACACAAAGCCTAAAAAGGAAAATAAAATGCCTCTATTATCCCATGGTCACCTTTAAAATCTGGGCGTAGAGCTTTTCGATACTTCCTTCATGTGCATTTTAACAAAATGGGATCAGGTTGCACAAATAACACTGTAACTTGCTTTCCTCGTGAGCCGAAACCGGATGCGTAGCCATCCATCCATGGCACCCCGCTGTATTGAGGAAGCGGGAGAACTCCCTCAGTCTGCGGCTACAAACCGAGATACTCTGTCGGAATCGTGTTTTAGTCCATCCCGGGCCCACCTGACAGCCTAAAATAAAAATATTCAAAGATCAGGAAGAATTCGAATTTCCTTAGCGTTCTCCAGGAGATCGGGGCTTTGCTTCTTTCCATTTGCTTTTATGTCTGGAGTGTAGGATAATGCTTGGCACAGGAAGCTTTCGATAAATACCTGTTAAATGAGTGAACGAAGCATGGACACCACCCTCCTGGGCGGCGCAGACCCACCGGGTGGCCATCGGCACAGCATAACTGGGTTTTCTGAACCTCGGGCTCTTGGGAGACGGCGTGCTGCGTTTTGTGTACTTTGTTCTTTGATTCGTATGTCAGTGGCTCCTCGCACCAATGCCCTGCGTTTTCATAACCACCTAACAGCCCGAAGTGGGGCTGAGGCTTCCCGTGGGCAGGACACAGCTCCTTCCTATGGAGGGAACGTTGCCTTTTCCACGATATCACGTCCTGGTAAACCAGTTACGCGGCGGTAACGTTCGTCGAGAGAAGGACCGAGAGCATTCGCCACTCCATAACCTAGGTTTTAGCTCTGCTGCCCGTTTGCAGTCTTCAGTAACGGGGCCGCATGCCCGCAGCTCAACAGGGGCCATGCGCTCTTTGTCAGAGAGCGTGTGGCCCAAAGTGTCACCGGCGCTGCACACCCTGCGGTCATCGGAGGCACTGGAAACAGAGCTCCGGGCAGCCTGGGTCCTGCCATCCCGCCCGGACAAGAGCGCCTCACGGGTTACGTAACGTGCGTGCCCCTTGGGGCTCCTGGAGCCTTGGCAGGTGTGGGAGTAGTCCGAGAGACTCATCTCCAGGGCCGGTTACGTGTCAATGTCCCTGTTCCTGTTACCGGCGATTTCGGTTGTCGCCTGGTTGAGCGACATTGAAAATGTTGCTCTGAAAGGCACTTAGTTGCATTTGAACTTGGAGCACAAGCGGGTAAAAACCTCTGGGAAGCCGGCTCCCAGGCGCAGCCCGTCACACCAGCGGTGCGATTCGAGGCCTTCCCAACCTCCGGGCTGAGGGAGAGGTGGACCCAGAGGCTGGCACCACGCCAGCCTTCCCGTGCTGTCACGGGACATCCGCCTTTTCAGGTGACATCTGCCGTTTCCTTCCCTGAGAAATTATCTTCACGGCGTAACTCTCACGCTGGTAATCCATAGGGAACGGCAGAGGGGAACCGTTCATCGGTGGCCTCGTCAGCGACACCATCCCCAGCGCATCCGCCTTTATATTTCCAAGTAGCCGTCACAGAGCCTTGAGTGTAGTGGACAGTCGCTCAAAGTGAATTAAACCGAAGCGAAGAGTAGGCGCCGTGGATGGGTGTGTCTTCGTGGCTGGCTTTTTACCATTTCGGAATAAACGCAGCCCGCACGGCTACGACAGCAGGAAAGGGAAACTGTGACCACTCTGCTAGCCAGCCTGGTCGGAGAACGAGATGTGCTTAGTAACTAGACATGTGGAATGTTCTCTGCGGGGACTCTCGGGCAATAATTGGAAAGCCGATAGTCCCCGGTTTCGGTCAACACACGGCCGACGGCGTAGGTGCAGCGGAAGGTATAGAAGGAAGTGGGCTGAGAGCTTCCTGTGCTCATTCGGGAGTGATTGTCCTCATTCGTAAAGTGGTATGTAAAGATTAAGTAAGATAGGAGAAACGTCAGTCTTTAATACTGCACTTCATCGAAGATATTTGCACACTTACATCACAGTTTGTAGTAAATAGCTGACATAAATTAAATGCCAGGAGATTACGAACGAGCTCCAGCACCAGAATAAATGGTACGACATTTCGAAATGATTTATGGTCCGTTCCTCTACAAAGAGTAATGGAGAAAAATTCCCCCGGATATCTCAGTGAGAGTTTCAGGTGACAGTGACTGTCAGCGGTGGCATGTGACACGCAGTATGAGAACACAGGGCAGCATGGACCTGCCCCCTGAATCATGCCAGATGTCCCAGCATCTGAGCTCGTTCCTTCAGCTAAGGGTCAATAGGATCACGGTGGAGTTTATATCTTCACGAAGGCAAGGCTAGGACTTTAAAACAGATAACCAACCTCTTCGCCTAAAACTTATCCAGAAGAAAGAGAACTATCGTAAATGTGCCCTCCGCGTTCCGCAGGTCCTGGTACAGAGGTCAGGGCGCTGGTCTGGGAGAGCAGGACACCTGGGCGCTGCCCTCGACAGACATTCAGCATCTATTAGGCTCCAGGCACCGTGGGAAGCTCTGTGTCACAGAATTAAGAAAAGAACTCACTCACAGTTCGGAGTGAGACTGACAATCGGAAAGACCATGTGGTGCTGAGTGACAGAGAGAGTTAAGTACATGGTGCTCTGCTAGCTTATGGGGATGGGAGTTGTGTGTTTAATTTTTATTAGATTATTCTGGAAGAAGTGACCACTAGATAGACTGAGGGATGGGCTGGGGGGGTGAGCACTGGCCATTTCAAATAGTTTCCAGGTAGAGAGCACTGTGTATGCAGAAGCCTGGAAGCCCAGCTCACGTGCAGCACTGGGCGAATTTTACCACACCCCTGGGTCTCGATTTGCTCATCTGTAAAATGAGTTGGAGGAGTAGGATGATCACCTGTATATGTGAATTTCTGAGAAATTCTAACGTGTATTCCTCACGTCCCTCTTTTTCATAACTAATTCATTAGACCGGGCTTGCTCTCTCTCATTCAATATGTGATCATTTGCAGTGTGTACTTTAAAATTACAGTTAGAACTGATGTAAGGGAAGACTTGGGAGGAGGGATAGGGAATTAAGCGCCTCTGTAAGACAAAAGACAGTTCTGAAGTTGTTTATCAGAGTTGTTCACACAAGGAAATTGCATTTTACAAACCTTGTCTAACTTCATATGACCGAGACACGTTGCTGGATAATCTGCCAAATTTCTGATACGAATTAGAAAATTTTGTACAGTGAATTGTCTGTTGGGCGTGGATTGCTTTGTGCTTCAATACTTTGGAAGATAACAGCCTTGACTTGAAAAAAAAAATCTCCTTGAAAACATTATCAAAGAGGCAGCAAAAAGAGGTGAAAATTGCTGAATCTGAGCCTGTGTCGTGGGCGTCCATGTGGGGGACAGCGGAGCCCATGTGTCTCGTTTCTTTCCATCGTTCCTCGGCGTCTCGTTGACATTTTCTCATCTCCTCTTTCCATCCCCCATCACAAGCCTCTTCAGAAGTCGAGGCACCCACAGGAAAAGAGCGAGGAACGCAGAAAAAGAGAGTAGAGAGGGCGGAGGGCCACGGGAAGTGTGCCGAGCAGAACTGAGGAAGAAGGGCGATTTAGAAAGGCAGGAGGGGATGCGGGCTGTCGCTGGAACACCGGAGCACTGAAGACAAGACTGCAAATCACTTGGGGTCTGTGCTTTCTCAATGGGCGTTTTTGCTTAAAAATAAAGCGCAGGCGTGAACGCGAGTGCCTGCGATGGCATCCGCACATTTCCGGAGCCGAGTGGCACCGCGTGGCATCTGTGTTCTTGACCCCTCACGGGAAGGATGCACGTCGATGTCCTGTGTACAACCACAGCTAAAAATCCTAGGGCTTCGCTCAGCGGGGTCCCCTGGGGAAGGGCACAGTTCTTCCGTCCTTCCCGGGTACGGAGAAACGCATTTCTCTTCGCGTGCGTGTGCTGGGGGAGTGGGGGTCGGGGCCCCTGCTGGATCTAGAACGTCCATGCGACATGCACACGTCACATCCCCGCTCCCTCGAGGCATTCTGAAGCCTTTCTCGGAGCCCTCCTCCTTTTCCATGGGAGTTACGCATTACTCCTTTTCCTCACTTGACCTTGACCTGCGCCAAATGCCTTCCGCAGAAGTGTAAGTTTCGCTAAGTGAATGAAAAACACTTGGAGATCCTGACCGCGCACTCAAGAGAGCTCTGTGTGGCTTCCCGCTCTTCATTCTGAAGGCGTGTCCTTGCCCGAAGCGCTTTATCGCATGCACGAGGAAGTAGGAAATGTTATAAATTTAGAGCGCATTGTTCCCAGAGGGTCAAATTCTCACCCTTGACCCCCCGCAAATGTCATAGATGTGAATCCTTCTTATCGGCAAGCTTGGTGACACTGAATGGCCTTTCATCTACGATTATTTATCACATAACTATACAAATATATTTATTTATTTATTTATTTATTTATTTTATATATTTATTTACTTATTATATCTATATTTGACTTTTTTTATCCAAGCCATTTTTTTGATCATTTACCCCATCTATGACTCCTATATTCTTATCCAATGTCAGTATAGATTTTAATAAAATAATTCAGACATTCCGAAAACATAGTCATATAATAAACACCTGTTAACTCACCACTGTATTCAAGAATGAAAATATTTTACAAATACCGCCAAAGCCTCTCGCATTCCTCTTAAAGATCCATTCTTCGCCCAAACACCGCTCCCCTTGGCTTGGCGTTTATCTTTCTCTTCATATTTTTTGTGTATATATATATATATATATATATATATATATATATATATATATATATATATGGATATTTGTCAGAATAAAGACGAAACTGCTCTAGTAACAAAACTTCAAAATACAGCAGCTTAGATACTGCCGCGGAAGTCCTGCAGATGTCTTCCGTTCCTCTTCCCGCTGCCCACGATCACGTTCTTCCGGTCTGCACGGTTAGAGATGGACGGATTTTCTTCTGTATTTCCAAAGGGCGCAGTAGTTTAGCTACTTCCTGTCCCCCTCCTGAGTACCCGCTGCTATTGGAGTTATTTCCTCCCCACTTCGACCCCCTTGTTCTTTGCTATTTCTAGAAAGCAACGCTCCACCCCAACCCTTAATAGTTTAAGCATCTTTTGCTCGTCTCTGTCGAGAAAGAGAAGTGAGCAGGAAATTACAAATGTGGAGCCGCCGCAGAAGCCCCGAAACCTCACGAAAGTGTTTGGGCCGGAATTCGCAGCTTCAGGAACCGGAAAACACTCTCGCCTCTCCCGATCGCCGTGTTCTAATTGTCCCCTCACTTCGTAAGAACTCTAGCTGCGAACCGTCCCCTCGATTTCACAGCTCCGTTAATGGTTCAAATCCCACAGCTCGAAGTACGGTTCCGCCAGCTCCCGACTCTCTTAGCTGACACCTGAAACGGTCCCGTCCTCCTAACTCTTTACTGCTCAAGGCTCGATGTCGTTATGGAAACCGCCTCCACGGGACCACGGCCCTTCCTCCAAGGACACCCCGCTCCACCTCTAGATTTGAAGAAACCCTTTGGCAGGTGAGTAGGAGGGATGCAGGAGGCCATCCCTGGATTCTGTCATTTATACCTCAAAAAAACGGGAGACCACTTCATCCTAATGCAGGGCGTCCTATGACCCCAGAGAGGAGCGGTCATGTCACCGCGGCTCATCCCACCAACGTCGGGAATCTGACCGAGGCTGGGGAGACCATCTGTGATCACTGGGCTGTGTGTTATCCTGGCCTTTAGGTGTCACGCTTCATCCTAGAGAATTAAGCAGCCCAGAAAACTGCATACGCAGCAATTGCCTCGAACCCGACTAACTCACCGCACAGCACTCTGCATTGTCGGAGTCACCCGCCTGACACGTGCTAAGCAGGTATATAGTGGAGATACGACTTCGGAATTTAAGGCCGTCAGAGGAGTCAAGTGCACGTTCACGGATTGGAAAAGCATAAAGCAATGTTCCCCGAACCGAACTTCAAGTTCCACACGATCCCAATCGAACTCCGAGCCGCCTGCATCTTGCAGCAGGTGACGAGCTGACCCCAAAATTACAGGGAGATACAAGGGGCCCCAAATAACCAAGACAATCTTGAAAAAAGAACCAAGTGGGAAGACTCACGCTTCGCCATTTCAAACTTGCTACAAAGCTACAGTAATCGGGATGGTGTGATATCGCCATAAAGAGAGACGTGTGAGTCAGTGACATAGAATTGAGAGTCCAAAAACAAATCCTTCTTAACGATCAAGTTGTTGCCAATAAGTGGGCCAAGACAATTCAGTGTGGGAAGAGCAGTCTTTTCAATGAATGGTGCCCAGACAGCTGAATATCCACACATAAGAGAATGAATTTGAGCCTCTACCTCCCACTATACGTACGAATTAATTCAAAAGGAGTCCAGGACCTAAACATAAGGGCTAAAATGATGAAATTCTTAGAGGGGAGCATAGGCACACATCCACACCACCTGGGGTCAGACAATGGTCTTTTTCCCCCACGGTTGACCTCAGAAGACCCTGCTTCACATAGCTCAGGACACCTGCTACACAGCCCCTCCATCACACTAGTTCTAGCCAGAGCCACAGACGCCACCTCTGAAATGCAGCCAGCGGTGCAGCAGGATGTGTGCTGTGTTCTTGGTGCACAAACATGCGCGTGTGCACACACACACACACACACACACACACACACACACATAGAAAAGTCGTTCACTACCACTCACAAAACCTGGACCAGTCTCTTTAAAGTCTGAGCTCCTCGGAAAAAAATCCTACCTATGCTTCAGTTTAGGCAGCAGAAGCAGCGAGTCACCGTGAAAGGCAGTTTCCGGGGTCAGCCAGGCCCGGTCGAGAGCCATGTTGGTCTTGGGACCGTTTTAAATATAGCCTGCAGCATGTCATACCTTCGTAAACAGAAACGAAACCGGGTTTCACGACCTGCCGGACTGGATGGCTCAAACGCTCTGATCATCTCTTCAGAGACTCTGAAAGAGGAACAAGAGACCCCCTCTCCCCCAGGGAGCACGGGGGGCTTTCCCCGACACGCCACAGCCCGGCAGCACCCGCTGGGCGGTGCTGCAGACGAAGCCCACTCTCTGGGGTTTGCGCCGCTGACCCGCAGCGGTCCCGACACAGTGACCCCGAGCTCTCGAGTTCTAACTCTAGTGTTTGCTGAACTGGGTGACGTCGTGTGATATGAAGGAGCTAAGATGTGTCGAGTGTTTACGATGAACCAACCGTACACTGTTCCAGGAATGTCACCGGTATTAACTCATTTCATCCTTCAATGTATTAACTCACTTAATCCTTGTAAGGATTAAACGCATCCTTATGAGAAAAAATCCATTTTACCAAAACACGTAAACTGAGACCCTCATAAGTTAAGTCATGTACCCAATTCACAGAGCCGCCCACGAGGGTTTGGATTCAGGCCATCTGATGCCAGAGCCTGGGTTTGTAACCATCATTCTCTTTTGCCAAATGTCCCAAATGAAACAAACTGCAAAATGAGATTGTCCATTCTGGTGGGGTATTGGTTTCCTACTGCTGTTGCAACAGATTACCGCAAATTGTGTGACTTAAAACAACACAGACTTGTCGTCTTGCACTGCTGGAGATCAGAAGTTAGAAACGGGTCTTCAGGGCCGAAATGCAGGTGCTGGCATAGCCGTTCTTCTAGAGGCTCCAGGGGAGAGTCCAGGTTCTACCTTTTCCGGATTCTAGAAGCCACCAACATTCTTTGGCTTGTGGCCTTTTCTCCATCTTCAAAATGCGTCACTCCCTCCAATCTCTGCTTGATTGTCACATCTCCCCTCTCATTGCAAGCCTCCTGCCTTCCTCTGAAAAGGACTCGTGATTGCATGGGACCCAGCGGATAATCCAAGATGATCTCAAGATCTTTAACTCAGTCACATCTGTAAAGTCCCCTTGCCAAAGAAGGCAACATATTCGCAAGTTCTAGGCATCAGGACGGGACGTCTTTGGAGGGCCATTATTCTGTCTAACACAAATAGGGAAACTAATAAGCCCGCAAATTTATCTGCATCATACGGTTCTTTAAAAAAAGAAGAGGAAAGGAACAGTTGAATGCCAACAACTTTTTTTCATTTGTTACCCTTATTTGTAATTGTGGTCAAAGACACCTAATGGAAGTAGACACCCAAGAGAATTAACCAGCTTAACTGTTCCTGATTGTACAGTTCAGTGGCATCAGGTACATTCATCTGGTTGTGAACAATCCAGTTTTTAAAATGGGCAAAGGTCTAGAACAGACATTTCTCCAAAATTGGTTTATGAACGGCCGAGAAGCCAATGAAAAGATGCTGAACGCCAGTAATCATTAGCGAAATAAAATCCAACACACCGGGAGGGATCGCTTCTCGTCTGCAAGACTGTGATCAAAGAAATGAAAAACCAGTGTCGGTGAGGATGTGGAGAACTTGGAGCCCTCGGACGTGGCAGGCGGGGACCCAAGGCGGAACGGCCGCTGTGCCAAAAGGTTTGGCGGGGCCTCGAAGAGTTAGACGTAGAGTCACGGCGTGATCTGATACCCAAGAGGACTGAGAACACACATCCACATAAAAACGTTCCGTGAATGCTCACAGCAGCATCCTGCACAACAGGCAAAAAGTAGGAACAAGCCAGATGTCCGTCGACGGAGGCATAGGTAAACAGATGTGGTCTGTTCGTGCAGTGGAACATTATTCGCCCATGAAAAAGGAATGAATAAGGACTCCTGCCACCACTGCATGAACCTAGAACACACCATGCTAGGCGAAAGAAGTCAGTGAGTTGCAAAAGGCCACGTATTGTGTGATTCTATGCGAGTGCCACGTGCAGAAGCAGCAAATCCACAGAGACAGAATAGATTAGCGGTTGCCGGGGGCTGGGGGGAGGCGGGATGGTGACACTTAATACTATAGAACTTGGGGGTGGGGGGTGTGGGGATTGATGGAATGTTCTGGAATTAGATACGGGTGATGATTGTACAACTTTGTGGACATACTAAACACCACTGAACTGTATGCTTTAAAAGGGTTAAAATGTTTATCTTCTGTGAATTTTATGTCAACCAAATAAATTAAAAGTAAATAAAGAAAAGGAACCTTGTGAAGGTCATGGCTCTGGTCTGGCGTGCCCCTGTCCCTTCTCTGCCCTTCTCAGTCTGCGAGAGTGGACCGTCCTTTCCTGGAGCCCGCAGAGGGCGCCTTGTCCAACACATAATCACAGTTCTCCCTCCGGGCACGCGGCAGAATGAACAGCCCCACACCTTCGACTCGCTTTGGCCTGTGCGATGAGCGTGGATATGGCGTGGAGCTCCAGCCAGCTACCTTCACGAGCTAATACGTGAGTCCCCACATCATCTGGCCCAGTGGGGGCCTGGCCTCCTCAGCAGAGCGCGCTTGGGCAACCTGAGCTGGCCACGTGACAGCGAGCGAGGAGGGAATCCTCGCCGTTTTAAAGCACTGGGATTTGAGGCGTTGTTATTAGCGTGGCGTCATCTGCTCCAAGCTGCTCGGTGGAGGGCAGCAGGCCCAGATACCCCTCGGGCATGCTCTCGCATCCCAGAAGGGCTGACAATTCTTATAGTCACCCATTCTTCCTGTGTTTAGGAAATTTTGCCTCGAATGCTGCTAAACACTCTTCGCTCTTCGGACAAGGCGGTAGCTGGCCAGGTCTGATAAGCCGAGAGCATCTCTAATGTGAATGGCTTAGCATGGCCACTCCCGGTGCAGACGCTTAAAGAAGGGTGTGGCTTGAGATGGCCAGCAGTAGACCGAGGCCGGCCCCACCTTGCTATCAGGCTCCGCTCCCCACGGGGCTGTCTCGTGCCCCCCCTTTCCACTGGCCTTCCTTCAGTATTTCCTCCGCCCCCCAAACTCTGCCGTGGGCCCCCTACTCCACTCCCGCTCTCCTCCTGCACCCTCCCTGGACTGGCCGGAAGTGCCTGGCCCTGGACCGAACTGGTCATGTCTCTTAGCCGCTGGATGTGGTGCCAGAAATGCTGGCTTTCCACAGATTTCCCCAAAACTCTGTAAACCCTTAGGGCTGGCACGGCTAAATGGTTAAATGGAACATTTTACATCTAAAACCCTTCTCCGACTCCTCCCTTTCGTGCTGCTTCCTGCCATTGACTTTGAAAATCTGTGCCCTGGGAGTCTGGGGAAGACTGGGTGAGCCAGCCTGTAATAACACCAAGGGGGAGTTTATCGCAGATGATGCTGGATGTCTCTGCTCCTTTTATAAGAAGAGACAGACTCGACCGTTGGGCCCTACCTCCCTCAGCGTCACTGTTTAAACAGCAGACATGACCGCAGAAGGGACAGTCCTAGAGAAAGGCAGAGACTCCTCCAGTCCTAACCGAAGCCTGTGACTGCCTACCACGGGGCTGATTTTCACGTGAGAAAAATAAATCTCTCTCTAATAGACTATCGTTATGTGGATTTTCTGATACTTGTAGCCGAAAGTATCCCAGACGGATAAAAGCCCAAATAACTCCCCTTTCCTTCAACTTAGATCTCTTTTAACTTGGCCAACTAATAATGTGAGATGAGCTGAGATTCCCTCTCTTAATCCTCTGATGTTGAATATACATTTTTATTGTGGCTCAAGGGGTAAAAGGGAATGTTATGTGTATTCCAAATGTTAATATAAAAAAAAAATGCCTACTTGGTTTTTATAATTCCGTCCCTAAACCATTGGATACTCGATGCTGCTTAGTGGTCCGCATCTTCACCTCTGGTTCATTCCTGTCTGCTTTCCTACAGCGATCATTCTAATATGTTCTCAAGCCTCTAATCACAGCCTCATTCTTAGAAAACGACACTGAGATTTCTCAAATTACTTCCCAATTATTCCAAGATTGCTCTTAATTTTTCCTCCCTTGTCTTCATGCCAAAAACTCAAAGTTTGGAGGAAAAAAAAAGCAATCCTTCTTCTTAAGACTCATCTTTCTTTACACATGCGTTTAAAAAGGTTTTTTTTTTTTTATATCAAATGTATCATATGTATGAGGGAGAGTACAGAAACGTATTATGACAGTTAAAAGTCATAAACTCCTATATACCCGCACCTAGATTAGGATGATCCTTTGTATTATAAGAATCGCTATAATCTCCCCACGATAAAAGGCCCCCCTTCCCCCGACCTTGACATAACCGCTATCCTGACCTTGTGTTCTTGTCACGCATTCTTTCATATTTTACTAAGTACGTATCCTTGAGCAACATGCGCTTTTTTTCCTAAGATTTGAGGGGCAAGAACAAACCGAGCTCTTGAAGGAAAATGACCGCCCAGGAGAAGATGAAGTGAACAGAGTCTCTGGGTCTCCTCGGGCATCTCTGGGGACGTAGGAGAGCCCCTTTGGGGAAGTCCACGGCCAGTTTCGTGAATGAGTCTGGAAACCAAGATCTCAACAGATACGCATCCGCTCAATGAGCCGAAATGCGGCCTGGGTTCCCCATGCAGCAGAAACGTGGCTGGAGCGGCTTTGAATTCTCGGCTTCCTTTTGCCTGCGAATAAATGTCCTAACTCCTTTTTGAATAAATTCCTAACTCCTTAGCCTCGGATGGCCAGATGACCGCCACAGCCGCTCCCCACGGCGGACGGACCACCGGGGCCACCGGAACACCGGTTTCACTCTCCTTCTTGTGGCCTGTGTCGTACCCCCTGTCCTCAGGGCACCCCTCCTTTCCTCTGTGGCCCCCAAGAATTCTCCCTGTTGAAACGATACCGCCAAAAACCCTCCTGGGACTTTCCTGGCCCCCTGCACCGCCCCACGCCCCTCCCCCGCTTCCATCCCGCGCTGCTCGGACGTTTGCGTCTCTCCCACTGAGTGTTTCTTACAGACTCTCTCACCCGGATGAGTTAATTCTACAGTCGTCGAATCTTCCTACTGGATAGGAAGCCGCGAGAAGACACGCATCTTGGCAAGCCTGTTACGCCCGATATGTTTTGCAGTGCACTCACTGCAAATGCAGGTTAAGTGAAAAGGAATACATTTTAAATCCTGCAAGCTTAAACGAGGCGGCGAGATCTTTAAAACAGAAAGTCTCAATGGTGGCCACGTCGGAGGGGTGAGTTCCAGTGACGCGTTGCTCTGGACACAGCCATTAACTGCCCTTCCCAGCCCATCGGAGCCTCATTAGCCAGCAGCCCTGCTGGCCGCTGAAGGCACTGTGTACAGGAAAAATAACCTTGGACTTGACCTTCGTTGCGACAGGTTCAAACTGCTGAATTTTGACTCTCAGCAGGAAGAGCTGGCCCTCGCTGACCCCTCCCCGACCGGCCGGCTGTGGGGACAGTGCTCCAGGTTGCCACCGGGCCTGGATTTGTACCAGGTGAGCCGGTGAGACACCTCCATGACTAACGGGGAAGATGGAGTCCCCTTTGGGAAGAGCTGGGGTCAGCCCCGAGATAAGTCAGCTCTGACGTGCCACCTCTGAAGCTTCACCCCGCTGTCTCCTGCCCAGAAGTGTCCTGCCAAGTATCGAGTGCCTTCCTGCTGACCCCAGCTGCTCCTTCCTGGAGGCGGCCTGGCACCCATTCAGAGCTCCCATTCTTTCCTTTCAAAGGTCCACCTGTCTGTCCCCACCTTCTCTCAGGTCTGATGGCATATCCTGACAAAAGTCTCCACATGAAACTGTTTATAGCTCAATATGCTCCCCTACCCCAGAAGTCTGCATTTTAAATGCGGGCTTCTGCAGGTGGCCTTGCCCAGAGACGTGAATCTGCAAAGGATATTTATTTTCTAGGAAGGTAGAGTGCAAGTGGGAGCTTTTGGCTCCTCTTAAAAATTCATTTTGTGGTAAACCTTCTTATAAAGTCAGGCCATTCTTTCCGGCAAACTGAAATCTGCAGTTGGGAGCGCTTCCAAAGCCGGTCTTCAGGGCAGTGTGGGCGATCACAGGCTTCGGAGCAGCGGGATGAGGATGGGAGTCGGAGAGAAACGTGCGCTTTTAAACAGTAATACAATCAGTTCCTCAGAGAAAGAGCCTTGTCCCGTGTTTAAATTGTCCTTCTCTTTTAAAATTACTTGCTTTCTCGGTGTTTTTTGGTGTAGTAACTTCAGTGGGTATGTAAAAGTTCAAAAACGTCATAAGAACAGAGATGTAAAAGGCACAGCCACTTTGCAAGACGGCTTGGCAGCTTCCGATAAAACTAAAGACATTCTTATTGCTCCATCCTTACTATTTACCCAAATGACTATGTCCACACAAAACCTACGCACAGATGTTTATGGCAGCTTTATTCGCCATTGCCAAAATGTGGACGCAGCCAAGATGTCCTTCGGTAAGCGAATGAATAAATAAACTATGAGACATCCAGACATTGGAATATTATTCAGCGCTAAAAAGAAATGAGCCAGCCAGCCATGAAAGACGAAAGGACGTGGAGGAAACTTAAATGCATGTTACTGAGAGAAGCCCATCGGAAAAGCCTGCACACTGTATGGGTCCTGCTACGTGACATTCTGGAAAAGGCAAAACTACGGAGATAATAAAAAGATCCATAATTCCCAGGGGTTTGGAGGGGGGAGGGCAGGGGAAAGAGAAGGATGATTAGACGGAACACAGAAACACAGAGAATTTTCAGGGCCATAGATCTATACTGCATGATACTGCGATGACAAATACATGTCATTATACATTCTTCCAAGCCTGTAGAATGTGCCACACTCAGAGTGACCCTAAGGTAAACTGGGGACTCTGGGTGATGAGGATGCATCAGTGTAGGTTCATCAGTTATAACAAAGGCATCATTTGCTGGGGACCTTGATAACGGAGGAAGCTGTCGGGGGTGGGGCAGGGGGCATGTGGGAACTCTCTGTACCTACCACTCAGTTTTGCTGTGAATCTAAAACTTCTAAAAAAAATAAAGTCTAAAAAAAAAGTCTTACCAATACTGATAATTTTCCTATAGATTAAATCTATCCTTAAATGTTCGCTGCCCACACCCGTCAAGTAGAAACATAGTGAATTTTAGGGCTAAAAGACTTCTTCTTTGAGATACTCAGAGTATTACTCACCATGATATTGTTTGCCTTCTGGGATTTAAACAGTGTCCAATTAATATGGATAATTATCTTTCCATAAGGGTAATTTAGGATCCTAAGCTTTTTTTCTTTTTCATTTTAAATTTGTATGCCTTTACTATATTTATTTTTGTTTATCAAAATGTACGTTTTTCTTATTACTTACATCATACTAGCTTGTTACAGAAATTTAAAAAGCAGAAATCTTGAAAAAGAACATTAAAATATTCCATAATCCCACCACCATAGATTTTTCCGGTAATTTTCTCTATGCATATTATTTTTCAAATTCGGGATCAAAAGTGCAATCTGTTTCACATTCGATAGAATGCGGATGCCTTTTTATGGTCATTAAATATTCTCCCGTAGAAGAGACACGCCAAGTCTAACCTCATCTCCCAATGGAGGCCTGAGACGGGTGACCTCAGATGCCACGTGATCACTTCACGGCACCTCTTCACTTACTCCACTGCCAGTGTCCGCCCACTCCATCGCTTTCTCTCTCTCTCTCCCCCTCTCTTTGCCTGGCCCCCTTCATCCCCCAATTGGGCTAATCAGATTTTCTCTCCCAGTAATTTGGAATGGAGCCGTGAAAGACAGCGTCAGTCGCCATCACAGAGGCCTTTGTACTGAACAGTCCTGTAACGTTGCCCAGGACTGATGACGTCAAAAGACTATGCTACCGGCCATGGGAAGTGACGAGCGAGCAGAATTATTACGAGCTGAGCTGACCGGGTGAGCCGATCTACACCTCAAAGCAGGAGAACAGAGGAACCCTGTAGCAGTACGAAGACAAGAGGCCACAGGTGTCGAGGGGTGAAAAGAGAGTCATCTCAGGGCTTGGTTTCTGCTTCCGTCTCCATGTCACCTGGCTGGATTCATTTCCTTAGGTGTTCATGCATTTGCTCGTGTTGACCTTCCGATATTTCTTCTGTTTACTTTACTTCATATTTAAGTGGATTTCGGATGAAGGGCGTTGACTAAGACCATCTATAGTGTCATTTTTGATGGCTGCATAGTTTTCCCTTGTGTAAATACATAATTTGGTTAATTCCTTGTTGGCTATATATTAAATCATTCCGGTTTCTCAACTATTCTAAAGAACACTATAATAAATAGCATTGCTTATATGCTAGCTGAAGGAAACTGGACTTCGAGTGGTAAACACAATAGAATATACAGATGTCAAATTATAATGTACACCTGAAAATGACATAATTGTATTAACCAATGTTACCCCAATAAACTTAATTTAAATAAGTAAGTAAATAAATAGCGTTGCTGCTAAATCTTGGCAAACATTTTCTTGAGGTAAATTATTAGATGAGGGAGAATGGGTTAGAGGAAATTAATATCATTCCAGTAGAGATATGAATGAAAATTCCTATTTTCTATCTATATTTTTACCGATATTTAGTTGACAACTGAAGAAAGAAACCATTCCGCCAGTTAAAGTAGCTGAAAGTTTTAATGTGGGGGTTTTGTTGGTTACTGGAATTGCACATACTTCCCTATATTTATTCCATATGTTTAATGTTCGTTTATGTCTTTTACTCATTTTCTTCTATCTGCTTGTTCATTTCTGTCTTCTTGATTAGTGAGTGCGCTCTTTTTTAATTTTTCAATTAAACTTTTGAGCCTCACATATTTTGAATTCACTTTCTCCTCATTAGCTAGCTGTCTCCTAATTTTATACAAAAGACATTTCGATATGAAACATATTTTGCTATAGTCATGTCTAGTAATATTTTCTCCGCTGGTTTCTTCCTTCAACGTCGTAACTAGAATGTAATTCATACAATTATATACTTTCATTTTTAAGTGGGCACATTGAAAAGAATAGTGACGTACCACGGCGCTCAGAAATCAAATACTGAAACGACATAAAATGCAGACACAATGCGAGAGACAAAATTCATCACTGGACCATTTCAAAATTTTAGGCGTACTGAAAAGTTACCAGTTATGAACCCATTCTCTCTATAGGAAAACGAAGCAGAAGTTTCATTTCAGATTAGATGTATTTTAAAAATATCCCTACCCTGCCTTAGACCTGCTGGTATTATCTAAGCTTTTAAAATTGCTGGGGGGAAAATAAGAAAATATTAAGCAATTGAAGTGGCGGAGACTTTTACCCTGTTCTCTTTTCTGAAACAGCACGGGGGAGACGATGAGAGGAGATTCACGCACGCCCTCCAACGTCGCGGGGCCTCATCCGCTCCTTTGCGTGGCGAAGGAGGACTAGCTACCATCTGGTCAGGGTTTTCTAGCTTACTCTGCTTTCCCCCCAGGTAAAAGCACTTTCGGAGCACCAAGCGCCTCTCTTTGTTTGTGGATGTCCCCTCGGCAGGGCCAGGAGACTGATCTATAAATTACAGGTAGGTACGCAAAACAGACAAAGGCTCCCCGGCTGTGAGCCCATCACACGCCTCCTGTGACCAGCTGCTGTCCTCAGATCTCAGTTCGTGGCTTCTGTAAACGTTGCTAGTTCCGGCCACTTGGGCTGCACTGGGCTCAAAGTAGCACGTGTTGTCCTACCCTTAGAAAAGGCGAGATACATAAGGGCTTTCCTTTTGCAAATCACCCTACTCAAAGCACAACTTCCCTGGTTTAATTTTTACTAATTCGTATTTGAAATAGGTCCCTACACTTCTGCGTGAGGCCGTTTTCCTAGGTGAAGTCATCTGCCTTTGTCTATTATTATTATTATTATTATTATTATTATTATTATCATCATCATCATCATCATCAGAGGCAGAACTCTTTCTATCTGAATCTTTATAGGAAAGAGGCAACGCCTGTGATGATGTTCTTCTCCCATAATCTGAGGCTAGAAAGCAGCTGAGCCAAATGACTGTGGTCCCCTAATAGCCACTGAGAAGATGACCTCCTTTGGTGTAATGGACTAATTACTGCACTGGAACTAATTGCTGTGTGTGTGCGCATGCATGTGCGCGTGTGTGTGTTTGTGTCCCAGGATGTCGGGTAAAATTTTCAGACCTCTGAATCACACTGACTCTACAAAACACAAAAAGCACGCGGGTACCTTCTGAAAGGTCACATTCTCTCTTCCCCTCCTCTCTCCTAGGCAGCTGCCTCATTACTTCAGGAAGGAAAGACACACGAGGCTGGTCTCTGAAGCCAGAGGCAGTCCTGGCTCTGCCACCGCTCGTGACAGGAGCCTGGCCGATCCGCCGACTGCAATGCAGTGGACGGCACGGCGGAGGGCCAGGCTCTGCCCCGAACCGTCCCGCACGGGGAGAAGCCGCTTCCTGCCTCCGGGCTCAGGTTGGCCTGCGAGACCCCTGGGCCTCAGCTTGTCGTGGTGGCGGGGGCTGGTGGACCGGTCACATGCCCCGCACGGAGCCTGGGCCTGTGTGGTCCGGCCTGGCCTCGGCGGCACCCGCAGCCCTGTGCTTTCACTCCAGCCGGGAAAGTCGGGGCGAGCACAGCGCCCCCGTGTCGAGCTTCCTCATCCCTCATTCCTCGGCCCCTCCCTGAGACCAACCGCGACCCCAAGGCCCTGGGCGTTCACACTCACCTTCTACCCCCCAGTGCGTCCCATCCCATCGTTTATTTCCCACGGCCTGCTTTGTCCCCAGGCTCTTTCCCCAACCCCCACTCCTGTCTTCATCATCGTCATTACCGATCCCTAAAGTTCATTCCAGATCGGACACTGTGTGACGGTGGGTCCACGGTCCATCTAGGCTCCCACCGGCTTTGCCCTAAACCCTCAAAACCATTCCTGAAGCCTTCCTACTCACTCTGCTGCTGGGAAAAAAAAAGAGAGAGAGAGACTTCCTTGTCCCCACCTGTCCCCCAGGCCCCCACAGCCGAGCCACTCTGCGTGGACCTTATGCATCGATTTCCCTGAACAGCCTCGGACTAAACACTCTTCCTGCAGGACCCTTGAGGTCCTTTGGGAATTACTGTTCCAAACAAATTGACGAGAAGTGTCCTGAGGCCCACGGTGGGCGAGCCTGGTGCCTCACGGTTAGATGTCAGCAATTATTCGCTAGCTCCACTCGCTAATCGCGGCCCGACCGGCGAAGCAGCATCGTGTCACTCTGTGTCACAGTTGGCTCCTGTCTCCAGAAAGTCGGCCGCGTGGCATTTTTTTTTGGTTTTCATTTTCTTAGTACTGCGCAGCGAGCGAGTCTTACTTTCTCTCATCACTGTTCGTTTCTTGCCCTCGCTCCCAGAAACTCACAGCAGACAAGAAAAAAATAAAATAAAATAAAAGGAAGCCGGAAAGATAAAGACGGGCCGAGATGGAGGCCAATGGATTCTCAGCGCCGCCGCCGGTCTGGGGTCTGAATCTTGGAGCACGGCGCTCGGACCCAAAGCCTTCGGTTCTTTTCATCTCACTGTCATCTATCCCTGGAGGTCACTAAATTAAAATTAACCTATCAGAAACCCGGTGCTCGTTTTGTCTATTTTTAAATGTAGAGACATGGACACTTTCTTGGGGGCGTCTTAGCCTTTTAACCCAAAGGAGTTTCAATTCGAGTCAACCGCCATAAACGTGGCAGTCGTAAACGAGGACCGGTTAATGTGCCAAGCCGTGCTTTTCCATCAAGTCTCTCCTTTTAACTGATATGTCTCTCCCCAGCAGAAACCACAGCCACGAAATGTCACCACGGAGAGCGAAGCATCGTGGGCACTTGGTAACTCAGGAGTTCTTAACACCCAGCCCTACAGCCGCAGCCCCGCCTGCTGGGGGCAGGGGAGGCTGTGGAGAGACTTTCATTAACTGTGTGGGCCCCCCGCCCCACCTCACCCCACCCCCGGATGCGTTTTGGTTTTGCAAGCTCTCGGGCAGGGGCTGCCTTCCTGTTTATCTGCCTCCGTGTGCTCTCAGAGAGCATGCGATTCAGAACACAAGTGGAGGTCTTTACACCTCAAAACCAGAAAAAGACCAGAACCTGTGTCCCTCCGCCCTTCCCCGGGAAGGCCGCCGTAACCGCGCTCACAGAGAACTCACCCTTGATCTCTCCCTTGCCGTCCCAAGACAAGGGGGAGACGAAGCCAATTATTTGGTACTCAGCTTCTCTCCTAAAAGAAATGAGACTGCGAAGCTGTCTTCTCCCAGATGCCCGGGCACTGACAGAATTTCATAACCGTTCCCTTGGGGCATGATTTAAACCGAGAAATCTGTCGGTAGCAGGAAAGTGGGGAACAGCTCCAGGGACAGCTGGAAAATGATGGGGAAGGCTTTCTGTCTCCCTCTCAAGCCCGGAAAACTAAGCGAAACCGATCTCTGATTGATTGTTAAATGCTTTTCGTTAAATGGCTGGGGGACATGCCGCTCATTAAATCCGTGATTTTTAGCAGAGCTATTTCTGCAGGATTATACAGTGGGGGTGGGGCGGGGCCCAGATAATGAGAAGGAAGTAATAGTATCACGTTGGCAAAACTCCTGAAGAAGTAAAAAAAAAACAAAAAAAAAAACACTTCTGTTAGCAACATCGCCTGCCCAGCGAATGCCATTCTTTCTGAGATTACGGAATCAGGTGAATAAACACAAGCCATCGCCCTACTGTGGAAAGCACTGGCCACGGGGAGCAGGAGAAGAACGTTTGATGGAATTTTTTTTTCTTCCACTAGAGAGGAGCAGGCACCCAGGACAAAATTTCTCCTTCATCTCGAAGTGATTCTTTAAAGTATTAATGCTAATAAAGGTTAACGTGTTTCTCATTATTTCTGTCATAAATTATAGTTATTTCTGGCATCGCTTATATTTGTGCCTTTTAAAAGATTTTGCACACTCGAACTTTCCACCAGGGTAGTTAATAAAAACGAGGGTTCCTCGGTCTTAATCAGAAGGCCTGATGGGATTCAAAGGGATGAGCAGAGGCGGCATCATTATGCCTTGATTTACTAGATGTGTTTTCTTTCTGTTCTCGTGGTTTTTATTATTTCCTCCACTTTACTTGGAATAACATTGTCTCCTATCTATCTGGGGATAAAAGATGATTACCTTTTTGTTCACAATCCACTAAACGAATACAGAGATTCTGTTTGTTGCTAAGCAACCGAGCTGGGTTACCCAGAAGAATCTCACTCCGCTGTCAGATCCTTGTCCATTTTTGATAATTGACCACGGAGAGAATTTGCTGAAGAGAAGGAAGAGCTTGCAATCAAGAGACTTGAGGAATAAAAAAACATATATTTAACTGGCCCAATTTTGTCAAAAACTTTTACATGAACAAATACGATGAAATACCATTCAATAGGAAAAAGAATGGACCATCGATACATACAAACTGGATGAAACTTGAATGCATCAGGAAGAAGCCAGACACAAAAGCGTACATGCTATGTGTGTTTCATTTATTTTACATGAAACTTGAGAAAAGACGAAATCTGTTAGGGATTGTTTGGGATGAGGCACAGGGAACTTTTAGGGATGATGGAAAAGACTTGGCATCTGTATCTCGAATGTGCTGAAAGTCGCATGGGATGCGAACCGAAATGAAATTTAAATGGACGCATTTTATTGTATACAAATCCTACCTCAATAAAGAAGCCAAGGCTGTTAGCACTCATTATATGTTGTTTCTTAAATCTGGACTTCGTTGTGTTCTTTCTAGGACTAGCACTATCTTTCCTTTTTTTTTTTTTTTTTTTTTT